>NW_020665349.1:1246942-1276530 GCF_002925995.2 Terrapene triunguis
TGGACAGCAGGGTGCCCCTTTCAGGTCCCCCAGTGAGGCTCCACTCCAGCCCCGATTCCCCCAGGCAGGGGGAAATCCCGCATGAAGGTTTGCGCCCTCCAGTGCTGGGGGATGGTGCAGCCACCGGCTCCCCTACCCTGAGCGACGCTAAGCACAGCTGGCACCAGATGCCCGAGTGCTCAGAGCCCGCTGCAGGAGGATGGTTCTCCTGGCACCTCGGCGGCTCTGTATCGATCCCAGCAAAGGCCTTTGACCTCGGCGGCCATAAAGCTGCCGCTGTGCAAGCCGCGCGGCCTTGGACTTGTTCCGAGTGCACTAACCGGGGCAGCAGGCGGCTGGGGCCCTGGAACCCGGCCTGCTCAGACAAGAGGGGGGGTGGGCTCCTGCGTGTCTGCGTGGTCAATGATTTGCCAGGGCTGTGGCTGGGGTGGGGCGCGGCCCGGGCAGCTCGAGGGGCCGCATGCCGAGAGAGCCTGGGCATGAGCCCGGGGCCGGAAGGTTCTGCAAGATGCTGAGAGCCGGGCTGGGGACCCCGCTGGGCCAGGCCTGGGGGGCAGGAACCGCCCCTGGGGGGAACGTGACTGGCGGGGGCTAAGCTCTGGGGACTGAGGCGGCCAAGAGGAGAGCCCAGCTGGCAGCTCAGGGGGCAGCAACGAAGCTGGGCATGGGGGGGACCCTGGAGAGGGGGAGTGGGTCCAGGGACAAACCCAGAATATACCCCAGTCCCAACGGCAGAGGCTGGGGCCCCGAGCCAAGGGGCAGAGCAGCTGGCGAAGGTGGCGGGAGCCGGATGCCCTTTGGGCAGAGCAGGGGGAGCTGTGCACAGGACAGGCTGTGGGGGGCACGAGGGGATCCCAGTGCTGGTGATGGGGGGGCTGCTGGAGAGACCCCATCAGGACCGGCTTGGAGGTTCTGAACCTCGAGCCTCTTGGGCCAGCCGAGGCGGGCTGGGACTCTCTGGGAACGGGCTTTCTCTTGGGGACTCCGGCTCTGGGCCAGACAGACCCCGGCTAGCCGCCTGTCCCAGCACGGACCTGGCCACGGCGCGTTGGATCTGGAGCGCGCTCGGGCCAGTGTCATGGCACAAACCGGCACATTTCCCCAGCAGTGGCTGTCCCCGCCACGCCCAGGCCTGACTGTCTGGGGCTCCTGGCATAAGGCAGGGGATTGGTGGGGGCCTAGACTCGAATGTCTCCACACCGGTTTGCCCCGTCCTGGCTCGGGAATCCACAGACAAGCCCAGAGCCTGCCCTGCGGGTGGCAGTAACACCGGGATGCTGTGCGTTCGGACGGGGGCGGCTGGGCTGGAGCCAGAACCGGCAGGCGCTGGGTTCAGCGGGTCCCGACGGGAACGCAGGAGCTACGTTGGATCTGGAAGAGCCGAGGGCTCTTTGCTGTGGGGCTGATACGCCCGCCCCCGCCCCCTCGCCACAGCCCCCGGCTGTATCCCTGGCCTGGTGCCAGTCATGACCTTGCCAGAACACATCTGCAAAGGGGAGCTGCTCCTGCCAGGAACCGTCCCCACCTCCCCTCCCAGCTGCGCACGCTGGAGCTGAGCGGGTGGGATGGGATGGGAGTGGGCCGCCAGCCAGGGCTCTTGCAAGGAAGGAAAGTGAAAGCTGGCTGCCGCAGAGCATAAATACAGGCAGCCGGGGAAGGGGAGGCAGCATCTCAGCTCTGCCTGCTCCTGAGCCACAGGACGCCTCCGCCTGCCTGATCGCCCTGCCCCATCGCTGGCCAGAATGACCCTCCGCATCCTGCTGCTGCTGGCGGCTGCCCTGTGCAGCTGCAAGGCCCAAGGTACTGCCTGGCCCCAGCTGGTCCCCGCCTGGGAGGGTGCCCTGGGGACGGGAATGGGTCAGCAGGCGTGGGGTGCGCCTCGGAGCAGCTGGACCCGGGGGGTAGCCCAACCCGCTAGCCCTTTGTGCCAGCCGCGGTGCTGCTCGGGTGGGGAGGGAAGGGCGAGGGGAGAGCTGGCATACCTGGCAGTGCAGCTGGGGGCCTCAGCCTGGCAGGTCCAGCGGGGGCACCTAGTGATGGAGCAGGGAGCTCAGCTCTGGGGGCCTGGGCTCTAGCCTGGCCTCAGACCCTAGTCTGACCCAGGCGGGTCTGTGCAGTCGATCCCGCCCCTGGAAAGGGGGCTGTATGTGTAACCCAGGCCTGCTTGTTCCCCCTTTGGCCTCTCTAGTGGCAGCTAGTCCTTGATGAGCCAGCTACTGCCTGGGCTAAAGGCCACGTCTCTTAGCTCAGGCATTAAACTCCTGAGGTCCCAGGTTTGATCCTGGCTGACGCCGACTCGGGTCTGTCGGCGTGACTCTAGCGCTTGCCCATCTCGGGTCGATGCTTTGTGATTCCCCCAGCGAAAAGTGCTGTCCTCGGCATGTTCCCTGCGCCCCCAATGCTCAGCGGTGGGGCAGAGGCTGCTGGAGCAGGGGGCCCTGCCTGCTCGGGCGTCTGCCCACTAGCCCTGCGGGCTGATCGCCCCAGCTTGGGGAGAGCTTTATCAGCCACTCACAGGCTGCGGAGTGGAGATCACCTTCCTGCAGAGAGAAAGCAACTGCCTGGCTTTGTTCTGATTGGCTAGAAACCGGGTTGATTCAGGCGACCTCGTCAGCAGATGAACGTGGCGGGGGGTGTCCCCGTAGCGTGGCCGCTAGGAGCTGCGGGTCGGGAGTGCGGGGCACCGGCAGAGCGGTGTCTGAGAAACTCCCTCTCTGCAGCACCTGGGGCCGGCAAGCCCCATGCATGATGCTCAGTAAGGGTCTCGGGGCTGGGGAAGGTGCCTCAGGTTTGCATGCAGCTCTCCAGAGGCATCCCACCAGAAAGGCATCTTCTGCCCGCGTCTCGCCCATGCCCTTGTCTGCTTGCCCACTAGGGAGCGAGAACCAGGCGTCCGACTGCTGCCTGAGCCACAAGAATCGTCCCATCCCGCTCCGTCTCCTCTCCGCCTACAGAATCCAGAGTCCCGAGACAGGCTGCCGGCTCTCAGCTATTGTGTAAGTACCTGTGGGCGCCCGGGGGAGCTCTGCGGGTGCGTGGGGCACCTCCAGGGATGGAGACTCGGTAATCCTGCCCTTCCCCATGGCTCGGGTTTGTGTTAGGATGGGGACAGGGAGAGGCGGGGTTCTGGCTGTCCCCAGATGTGTCTGTCCCGTCCCCCCTTAGCAACTCTTCTGTCATGACTCAGGTTCATCACCAAGAAGAACAGGAATCTCTGTGCCCCGCCCAGTGCTCGCTGGACCATTGACCTGATGGAGAAACTGGATGGGAAAAAAGGACAAAGCACAGCGGTCGGCGCCGTGAAACATGTCCGCTCGAAGGGAGCTAAGCACCGCAAGCAGAGGAAGCCCCAGCACTAAGAGGTGGGGACGGCAGAGCCCCAGGGGGTGCCGGGTGTGGGGAGGGACGGGCCACTGCTGCTCCAGGGAGCTGAGTCTGCTGTCAGCCAGTGGAAAGCAATCCAGCCCCGTGGGCAGCCGGGCGGCTCTGCCCTGCCATGCGGGGGCGCTGCGGGCTGTGGCGGAGAGCGAGTGGGAGTGGGGGGGATTGAAGCAGCAGGCGTGCTGGTGTTGAGCGCAGTGAGATGTGAAATGTCCTGGGCCGGGGGCTGGGCCGAGCCCATCTCTGCCTATCAGGGCCTTGCCGGCCGTGGTGGCGGAGCGGTGACTGGCCGGCCTGGCGATGGCACACGGCGACCGGTCACTAACGGCGCGTGGTGACGCCCCGACGACGCTGCCTGGGGCTGGGGGTGTCTCATTCGCGGCTGCTAATTGGGAGCCACTAGAAAGGGGGGTGCTTTAGGAAATGGGGGAGGGGCACAGAGCTCCCCCCCCTCGTGCGAGACCCTCCCCTGCTCTCTCTAACTGCTCTCTCCCCGCCCAGGGCACCGGCCGTCCCCGCCCCGGCGCCTGCCTGCCTGCTCAGTTGACCTCCGCAGAGCCCCCCGGACTGCAAGCAAAGGAGACCTGGCTGATGCCTGCCCTGGGTGTGGAGGGCTTGGCTTGGGGCGGTGTGTGATTTCCCCTGGAGATGCTGCACCTCCTGACCGCGTGCTGCCTCCTGCTAAGCATCTGTCACGCCGCGACTCCCTCCCGCGGCTCCCGGCCAAGCTCATATCCGCGGCTTGACCCCCCGCCCCCCCGACCTTTGCATGAAAAGCCAGAGGCTGCTGCTGCTGAACACGCCTTTCCTCAGGGCCAGCTCCAGCGAGGTCGAAGGGAGCACGTGCCCTGACCGCCGGGGGCTATTAGTCAGCGCCTAGGTAACCCTATAACCCTGCTCCCCTCCCGCTGCCTCCACCACTGTGGGCAGGGCCAGTACCTCTCCCAGAGGGAGAGATGTTTGCCCACAGAGCCTCGAGACAAGGACTTTGGTTAATTAAGTTCCATGCAGATATATGGTTGTCATGAAAAGATACCCAGGGCTTAGTAATACCAGCAAAGACTGCAGGCTGGCTGGACTAGCAAGTCCTTATTGCTTCTCTCAAGCGCGCTTATCTGGTTTGATTGCTTTATTAGGTGGCTCTTTCAGACTGTATTAAGAAACTGTGACGTCCTAGCTACTGCAGGACATGCTATGCAGGAGCTCTGCCCTGCACGACGCGCTGTGCCCTCGCCTCGCCGGGAACGCACAGCCGATCGCGAGATGAATTCAAGTCAATAAAAATGATTTAAAACTTCCAGAAGCAAAGGCGTGCTGGTGTGGTTGGTGTTGTGAGAGTGCCGCGGGGGGGCTGGGTCGCCTGAGAAATACGGACGAGCGCTCCAGCTCCACCACCTGTTGTTGGGCTGGAGGCCGGAGTCCCTGGGGGAGGCTGGTGGGTCACACCCCATGCGCGGGGGTCTAACGGGTTTGGGGTTGAGGAGGAATTTCCCCCGGGCCAGATTGGCAGGAACCCTGGGGGGGTTTCACCTCCCTCGGCAGCGTGGGGCACGGGTGACTTGCAGGTGGGGGAGTCTCTGTCACAGGAGGGGGTGGGCGAGGGTCTGAGAGGGGCAGGTCAGACGGTCCCGTCTCACCGGAAAGTCTGAGTCTCTGCAGGCATGTGTCACCGCAGGGATCAGCCCCAGCCAGCGAGTATGCGGGGTGCAGAGCCGGGGGCCCCGGGTGAATCCTGAGGTGACTGCAGTCCTGCTGTGCTCTGACTGGGGGGGCTGGAGACAGCTATTATTGCCTGTTAGCAGCATGCACAGCCCAAGGCACGGCCCCTGCATGACAATGGGACCTGGTCAGGCTCTGCCTGCTGGCCCCCACCAGCCTCCTGCGGGGAGACTCCTGCATCGCAGCCCCGGGTGTTAAAGCTTCCCTGGATCTCAGCAGGCTGCCGCACGGCTTCCTCCCTGGGCCTCGCCGGCACATTTCCTGGGCCCAGAGCCTCAGTCTGCTGGACCTGTGTGGAAATGGACCCCCCTCCCCCCCGCCCACCTGCCCTAGGCCACCAGGGGCAGCGCTGACCCCCAAGACGCCTCGGTAGCTCGAACAGGGGAGCGGCCGATGTGGGGAGCCCTCCTCTAGGGGCTCTCAGAGACCTGAGATGTAATGGTTGTAGGAAAACGGCAAATGTCCAAGGGTTCATGAAATAGTGGCCAAATGGGGCCCACACAGGGTTAATTAGGTGAGATGGGGTGGGGGTCGCTCATACTCCCCTGACCAGGAAGGCAGCCGGTCCCTCAGGCCTATGTGATGGACTTTGGCAGGCAGCCAGCCGGCTCCTCGGGGGCCCAGGGTGGTGACGGACGGGGTCCCACTCCAGGCACCAGTGTACGTGTCCTGCTGTACTCTGACCCCCAGCGGGAGTGCAAGGGGGTGGTTAATGGGGAGACATGCATGGGGTGGAGAGTCTGGGACAGCGAGACCCCTTGTCACACCCTGTGTGCTGCAACCCCATCGAATGCTGACGGGCTGGGTGACCTGGGGGAATTCAAGGAGCCAGAAGGCTGCGGATGCAGGTGTCAGTGAAGATGCAAATAGCCCGGCTGGCAGGGAGGAGGGGAGGGGATTTCCCCCGGGCTGGTAACATACAGGAAAGGCTGCTAAGCCCAGGACACCTGCCTGGCTGTAACCGGAGCCCTGGGCCTGGCGGGGGAGGAACCCCGCACCCATCTCCACACGGGAGATGGGAGGGGGCCAGCTCCCCGCCTGCCCTCGCTGGGGAAACCGAGGCAGAGCTGAGCCCCCAGCTGAGCGCGGGGAGAGCCAGGCAGGGCAGGACGGCTGCCAGGCAGGGTCGCCTTGTCCCAGGCTGAGAGAGGCCCCAGGGGAGGGGGGGCGGCTGGCAGGACGCTGCTGGTAACAGAGGCGCCTGGTCAGAGGGTGGTCACAGCCATGGGGGGTCCTTCCCCAAGAGACCCCGAATCTCAGCCCTCCAGGAAGGGGGGCCGGGAGGGGGCTCTGCCCTGGGGGTGAGGGTGACAGGGAGACCCCAAGAGGGGAGATGGGCTCCTGGCACACACAGCTCCAGAGGGGACCTGCCCCAGAGCATCAGCGCCCCAGAGATCTGGCTGCGGTAAGAACCAACGCTCAAGGGGTCACTCCCTGTTCCACCCTAGAGGTCAGGGGACATGGCCGACACATGGAGCAGGTGGTGTCACTGCCCCCCTCACTCCTTGGCAGACGAGGGGAGGAGGCAGTGGCAGGACCCCAGCCCAGTTTCAAACCCAAAGATGTTGGGGTGGGGAAAGGGCCCGGGGGCCCCACGAGAGCTCCTCCTGTGCCCCCTGCTAGAGCCACCGAACTGGCCAGATGTCAGGGAGGACATGACACTACTCTGAGCCGTGCACTGGAAACCCTCAGTGTGCTGGCTTAGCAAGAGGCTGTGCGAATCCTCGAAGTGCCCGGGGAGACAGCTACCGAGGGGAGGGGAAAGATGCTGTGGCATCCGTGGATCATTTGTGGGTTCGAAGGTCCCTGGTTAAAGCGACCCTGCTTAGTTTGGTCCTGAAGGGGGAAGAGAGGTGACAAAGTGGGAATATTTTTGTAATTTACTTATGAGGCCTGTTTGTGCCTCAGTTTCCCCTATGTGCTGCCTTGTGACTCAGTGGGTGGAAAAGGACGGTTAGCTCTGAGGGCAGGCTGGGTGTCGCCTCGCTGTCTGCACCTTGGTCTCCTGGCAAATCCAGTCACCAGGACCTGGACCCCTCGCACCCGACGCCCCTGTGGGAGGAGGAGCTCCCCGCCCCTCAGCAGGGAGGCTGAGAACACAGGACTGGGCGAGGAGTGAGATGGGGGATACGGGTTGGCTGCCGGAGGGAGTCGGGGCTCTCACTTTGGAAGTGACCAAGGCGGGACACACAGAGCTGGAACCAAGGGGGTCACTCCAGCTCGGCTGGGCTCTGGGCTGACCACACTGGACCATTCTTTGATTTTCTTTTCTCTGTGCTACGCTAAGGGCTTCCTAGGCTGTGATAATTGGGTAAGATCTGAGGTATGTATGGACCTGGTGCTGTGACTGATCTCTTGGGCTTAGAGGACCCTACATGTGATGAAACTGGTTTTCAGTAACCACTCATCACCGAGCCCAGGGGCTGGGTGATAAGACAAGGGCCGGAGTGCCTGAGGAGGCTGCATCTCTTGTTAACCCGTGTGGCGAGACAGAAGTTTACTTTTGTTACTGGTTTGGTATATCTAATGGAAGAACCACCACCGGTTTGGGGTGAGCCTGCCCTGTTTCTCAGCAGTTTGTCCTGAATCGGGTATTCTCAGCTGTGACCCACTGAGGAAATGATTAAAGAGAGTCAAAATGCCGGCTCTCCACAGACCCCGGCCTGCTGGCACAATCCTCTAGGAAAGCGTCTGCATGTTACACAGAATGACAAATTCGTTTCCTTTTGATTGTTCTCAGCAAGACTTGGTGTGGTGGGGCAGCTGCCCCACTCTGGCTGAACAGGGGTTAAAAGCAGCCCTGGGGCTGGGATAAGAGGAGTGAGAGCAGCTGAGGGAGTGGCTGACTGCAGTCCGCCCCAGGGAGCGGGGGCTAGATGGTGACTGGCAGTAGCCACTGAGGCAAGGTGGGTTTAGGGTTGGGGGTTCCCCTGGGAGGGGAGACCCAGTGTGTGGGGGCACTGATGGGGGCAGAACCCCAGGGTAAGGGGCACCAGGGTCTGGGAGGGACATGGGGCCGGAGGCAGGTGAGCCACTGGCCGGCAGAGGGTGCTCTCAGGCTGGAAAAGAGCTAATTCCCAGGCAATCAGCAGGCGGCACCGCGCCAGTGAGTCATCGCCTTGCTACACTTCGTATTCCACATTATTAGGATAATGTGCCCCTCTCCCCCTGTGGAATTGTTGTCTAGTAAAATACGGGCGATCTTTGTCATGGAAAAGTTTTCATACTATGTACACAAGAAGAGAAACTCCAGAAAGAGGACAGAAGAGAGACAAGGTCCTATCTTTTATTGGACCAACTTCTGTTGGTGAGACAAGCTCTCTCTCCCCCACCTTGTCTCGCTAATATCCTGGGACCAAAACAGCTACAACAACACTGCATACAAAAAGAGGCCAAGAATGTAGAAATTTGGTCACCCTTTTTAGTGTAGTTGGGGGGAGAAGGGCTCCCCAGCCAGAAGCCGGACTCTTTAGCCAGGTTCTTTGAATATTAACTTGATCCTAAATAAGTAATAAGCACTGTCTGATGTCGTATATTACTGACTTACTGTAAGTGAGCCTTAATAAGTCTTCTTTAAAGAGAGGCTCGCACCCGCTCCAGCATCAAACCACCTGCGAGGGATACGCACGACTTGGCACACTGCAAAGACATGAAAGAACAATTCTCGCAAAGCCAGAGGAAAACACCTCCGTTGCCAAGCCAGTTAACAAACAGAGCAGGTGATCAGTTGTACCTGTGCTGATGTAGGTGTTAGGGGGGATTGGAGAATGGGCAGGTCGTGGGATTCATGTTTAATTTTGCAATGGCAAATAAATGTGACAAAGGATGTGATGAAAATTGGTTCCCAATAGGGGATGTAATAGTGTGATTCTGCCTAGGAATGTAGCGAACTCGCCTTTCGGGCAGTGCTTGGCGAGCCAGGACAGCCCTGGGGGGCAGGAATACAGCTCGACTCTTGCACTGCCTTGGCGCTTGCTTTAACACTGACCAGGAGCAGAGAGAAAGGGGCCACCTGATCACAGAAGTAAGTGTTAGTGGTCGCTTAAGTCTGAGTGATTGTGACCTGATCATCTTTGTAATATACAAGCAGAATAAAGTCCAGAGCAGTAGTGTGTGTGTGTGTGTGTATATGTGTGTGTGTGTGTATATATATATATATACCTGGTGCTTTCCTAGGGCCAATTGCACAAAGCTGAAAACAAGTACACCTCTACCCCGATATAACACGAATTCGGATATAACGCGGTAAAGCAGCGCTCCGGGGAGGGGGCTGCGCACTCCGGTGGATCAAAGCAAGTTCGATATAACGCGGTTTCACCTATAACGCAGTAAGATTTTTTTGGCTCCCGAGGACAGCCCATTGGTCCTGCCATGCGGGCAGGGGACTGGACTCGATGACCTCTCGAGGTCCCTTCCAGTCCTAGAATCTATGAATCTATGAATCTATGACAGCGTTCTATCGAGGTAGAGGTGTATGAGCCAAATCAGCCGGGAGGAAGAATTTAATCAGAGAAATGTGACTGATCATTGGGATCTTTATGGACACTTTACTAGGTGTCCAAAAGTCACAGTCCCACCACAGCTGAGGAAGGAGGCTGTGCTGGTTAGAAAACCAATGTGGTTTAGAAGGGAAGGGAAGGTAGCTGTAAAATATATACATATATAACATAAATAGAAGAAAGGGGAAGTTGATAGTAATGAATATAAATCAGAAGTTAGGGATTGTAGAAAGTTGATAAGAGAAACAAAGGGACACAAGGAGAAATCTATGGCTCGCAGAGTTAAGGACAATAAGGAGTTTTTTAAATATTGAGGGGAAAAGGAACCCTGACAATAGTATTGGTCCATTACTAGATGGAAATGGTAGCATTATAAATAATAATGCAGAAAAAGCAGAAGTGGTCAATAAATATTTCTGTTCTATATTTGGAAGCGGAGTGCAGTCTCATCGTATAGTGATGATATCACTCTTTCTATTCCACTAGCTTCACTAAGCAGCTGCTACTTAAGTCAGACATTTTTAAATCAGCAGGTCCAGATAGTTAGCATCCAAGAGTTTTAAAAGAGCTGGCGGAGGAGCTTGCTGTACTGTTAAGGTACACGGGGGAGGTTGTCAATGACCGGAAGATGGCTAATGACGGGCGGATTTTTAAAATGGTAAATGAGCTGACCCGGGTAACTGTAGGCCTATCAGCCGGACATCGATCCAGAGCAAGAAAATGGAATGGCTGATACAGGACTCGATTAATAAAGAACTAAAGGCGGGGAATGTAATTAATGCCAATCAACATGGGCTTATGGAAAATAGATCCTGTCAAACTAACTTGATCTCTTTTTTTATGAGATGACAAGTGTGGTTGATAAAGGTAATAATGTCTGTAATATACTTAGACTCCTGTAAGTCATTTGACATGATCCCGTAACTGGCTTGGTTTGATTAAAAAGTAGAATGATATAAAATAAACATGGCACACATTAAATGGATTAAAAACTGAATAACTGATAGGTCTCAAAATGTAATTGTAAATGGGGAATTGTTAGCAAGCGGGTCTGTTTCCAGTAGGGTCCCTCACGGGTCTAGGCTCTATGTTTTACCTTCTTTTATTATGACCTAGAAGGAAACAAATCAACACTGATAAAGTTTGCAGATGACCCAAAAATTGGGGGAGAGGTAAGTCATGAAGAGGCCAGGTCACTGATACAGAGCGATCTAGATCATAGAACTAGAAGGGACCTCGAGAAGTCTCTAGTCCAGTCCCCTGCACTCAAGGCAGGACTAAGTATTATCTAGCCCATCCCTGACAGGTGTCTGTCCAACCTGCTCTTAAAAATCCCCAATGATGGAGATTCCACAACCTCCCTAGGCAATTGATTCCAGTGCTTAACCACCCTGACAATTTGGACATTAGGAAAAACTTCCTATCTAAACCGCCCTTGCTGCAATTTAAGCCCATTGCTTCTTGTCCTATCCTCAGAGGTTAAGAAGAACAATTTTTCTCCCTCCTCCTTGTAACAACAGTTTTCAAGTACATAAAAGGTTATCACGTCCGCTCTCAGTCTTCTCTTCTCCAGACTAAACAAACCCATTTTTTTTCAATCTTCCGTCATAGGACATGTTTTCTAGACCTCTAATCATTTTTGTTGCTCTTCTCTGGACTTTCTCCAATTTGTCCACACCTTTCCTGAAATGTGGCGCCCAGAACTGGACACAATACTCCAGTTGAGGCCTAATCAACGGCTCTCAACCTTTCTGGACTACTGTGCCCCTTTCAGGAGTCTGATTTGTCTTGCGTAGCCCACCTCACTTAAAAACGACTTGCTTACGAAATCAGACCTAGAAATATAAGAGTGTCACAGCCCACTATTACTGACAGATTGCTGACTTTCTCATTTTTACCATATAATTATAAAATCAATCCATTGGAATATAACTATTGTACTTACATTTCAGTGCATAGTATATAGAGCAGTATAAACAAGTACTTGTTTGTATAAAATTTTAGTTGGTACTGACTTTGCTAGTGCTTATTATGGAGAATGTTGTAAAACTAGGTAAATATCTAGCTGAGTTGCTGGACTCCCTGGAAGACCTCTGCGTCCCCCCAGGAGTACACGGACCCCAGGTTGAGAACCACTGATCTAGATTGCCTGGCATACTGGGCGCAAACCAACAATCTGCATTTGAATACAGCTGACTGGTATACATCCTGGGAACAGGGAATGTCGGCCACACTTACAGGATCAGGGTCTCTACCCTGGGAAGCAGGGACTGAAAAGGTTTGGGGGTGGATAATCAGCGGAACATGATCTCCCAGTGCGACGCTGTGGCCAAAAGAGTTAATGCGAAGCTGGGATGCATCAACCGGGGATAATGGGTAGGAGCAGCGCGGTTATTTTACCGCTGTTTGGCACTGGTGCGAGCGCTGCTGGAATCCTGGGTCCAGGTCTGGTGGACACAGTTCAAGAAGGAGGTTGAGAAATTGGAGAGATTCAGGGAAGAGCGACGAGAATGAGTAAAGGATTAGAAAACCAGCCTTTGAGTTCCATGAGTCTCTCATTCGATCTATTTAGCTTGACACAGAGAAGGTTATGGGGTGACTTGATCCCAGTCTGTAAGTACCTACATGGGGAACAGAAGATTCTTCAGTCCAGCAGACAAAGATGTAACAGGCTCCAATGGCTGGAAGTTGAAGCTAGGCAAATTCAGGCTGGAGATATCCCATCTCCTAGAACTGGAAGGGACCTTGAAAGGTCATCGAGTCCAGCCCCCTGCCTTCACTAGCAGGACCAAGTACTGATTTTGCCCCAGATCCCTAAGTGGCCCCCTCAAGGATTGAACTCACAACCCTGGGTTTAGCAGGCCAATGCTCAAACCACTGAGCTATCCCTCCCCCCATATGGTGTACATTTTTGACAGGGGGAGTAATAAGCCATTGGAACAACTGACCAAGGGGCATGGTAAATTGTCAGTGATGGAGAATCCATAAATCAAGGCTGGATGTTTTTCCTAACAGATCTGCCCTAGGAATTCTTGTGGGGCAGGTCTCTGGCCTGGGCTATGCAGGAGGCCAGACTAGACGATCACAGTGGTCACTTCTGGCCTTGGAATCTATGAATCTCTTAGGTTAGGCACCTGGGCTATATGCCATGCTCCCATTGATGCTCCTGGTTCTGTCCAGGCTGACAAAGGGGTCAGGCCAGGTCTGTGTGTTGGAGCCATTCCTGGGGAAATTCTTCCGTCCCCAAAGGAAGTTTGGGACAAGCTTGCTCAGAGAGGAGCTCCCCCCATGGGGTTTGCTGGCTCTCAGAGGTGTGGGCTCGTCCGCTCTCCACATACTGGCAGAGCACAAGGCAGCACCAGGCACCGGTAGTGCTGCATTAGTGAAGTTTGGGGTGGTTAATATTAAAGGCGGGTGAGATTTGGTGGAACAAGCAGTTCTGGAAACCCATAGGATGGTTCTTAGCCTCACGCTGCTAGCTGGGATCCCCGGCTTGTTTCTTACTCCTGCTAGCTGAGGGTATATTCTTACCAACGGTGACTTCATTGAAAAACGGACTGGCCAGATTCTCAGCTGTGCTCAGTTCTGGAGGGGGCCAGAGCAAGGGACCCAGTTCCAGGGCTGGGCTGGTCCTGTGCTAACCTCTGAGTAGATTAAAGCAGCCTAGGGGCTGCTCTGAACTACACTGACTATAGCACCCAGGAATCCCCAGCCAGCCTGGAGCAAACGACCCCCTTCACGCCTCTCCACCCCCCCCATGCTGGGGGCTGCAGGGGATTCACCCATGAGGGCAGCCTTCTACCCCTCGGTGTGCAAGAGTGACACACAGGCTGCAGAGCCAGCTCGGGGCTCAGCCCCACATCTCCTACGGAGCCAAAGGGACCAGTGGCTTGGCCAAGTGGGGGCTCCGTATGGAGGGTAAGAATTTCCCCACTGGAATTCCCCCTCCCCATGTTGGCTCCTTTTCCCCAAGGCGGAAGGAGGCCCCGGAGCCGTTCCAGCTCGGAGATGAAATGCTCGGGCCCCAGTGCATAGCGCTGCGGGAGCTGCGGGGCGAGGTGAGGGGAACGGCCGCTCGAGTCACACGAGAATTGTCTGCTGGCAAATCGCCTGAGGACTTGACTGGCTTCCAGCATGTCCTGGCCCAGCCAGCGTTCCCGGAACATATGGGCTGGGGAGGCCCCCAGGAGGGGGCTCTGGCACAAACCAACGTGCTGAACAGCCCGAGGAGCAGAACGGCAAGAGCCAGACTACCTGGGTTCTCTGCCCCGCGGCCCGCCAGGGACACGGCTGCCCTGGCATACGGGCCACGGGGGATTTTGCTACACGCTGAGGGATGCTCATTTACCTTTCAAGGGGTTGACCACGAGTGTCAGTCAGCCGTAGCTTCACTGGTGTCAATGGGGCCAGATCCCAGTGGGTGTAACTCAGCCCTAGCTCCATTACAGTCAATGGGGCCAAATCCCAGCAGCTGTGCATTGCCGTAGCTGTATTGGAGGCGGTAGAGTGACACTGAGGATCTGGCTCAGGGGGGTTTGTGGCTCAGGGGGCAGCGTAGGAGGGCTGGGCACTGCCTCTCTGCACGCGTACTGCCATGAGCCATCTCCCCAGACAATACCGCCCGGACCTCTCCCCACCAGCATCCCCGTCCTTCTCCCCAGGCCCAGCCAGCCTCCCCAGCCATCTCGACGCCTGCCCCAGGAGCCGGCCCGACGAGGGCAAGCGGAGGGGCTGGCAGTGTGGGAAGAAGGAGCGGTTCCGGGCTCTCCGGGGCTCTGAGAAGGGCTGGAGGGTGGGGATTGTGGGCCTGGTGGGTGAGGTCAGGCAGGGAGCTGCGGCCTGGAGGGCGGGGTGGTCGGCTGGGTGGGAGGGGGGCAGAGTGGGGGGACCAGGAGCATGAGTTTGCGGCGGGAGGCTGCAGGGAAGTGCCAGGAGGGGCTGGTGGCTTTGGACACTTTCAGTCAAGGATGTGGCCGTTTGCTCTGTGACTCCATGGGCCACTGTACGCCTGCGCAGAGACCCCTGCACCCTCCTGGCCACATCCGGGCAGAGCCGGTTAACGGGGCCCCATCAGTGCCGCCCTGCTCCATGAAGGGACATGCCGCTCCCCTGGCCCCGGCCCTGCAGCAGCCAGGCCTGCGTGACGGGAGCGTATCCCCTCAGCCCCGCATTACAGACGGGAAGGACGGGCGCCGAGGAAGGGGATGTGACTCGCCCGAGGAGCCTGGGGCAGATGCAGGAATTGTGCCCGGGCCTGGTCGGCGAGCCCGTGCTTGGAGCAGCCCACACTAGTCAGCTGTTGGCAGTCGCCCATCAGAAGTGTGGAAAGTCCTGTGGCAATAACAGCTTCTCTCGCCCGGGGCCGCCTCTGCCTCCCTGTGGCGGGGGCTGCCCACTGTGCTCCAGTGCTGGCAACCGACGGGCACACCTGGGCGCCGTCACGCCTCTGACAGGGCAAAACTCGCCCGCACAGGGAGCCAGCCTGGGGCCTGGGAGCCACTTTCGGCAGTGAGATGGAACGGGAGCGGGCGGGCGGGGGCACCTCAGCCTTGTGCTGAGCCCGGCACAGGGGTGAATGTCCCCCAAGGGCACTGGGCCAACCCCCCTGGATTACTCTGCAGGGCGCTGGGCTGTGGGGCAGTGCAAACGCCACCTCTTTTCTGTTCGCAAACCTGGTGCGAGCCCTTCCTGGGTTCCCTCGACCGGAGCCAGTCTCCTCGCCTGTCCCCAGAGGCACCGGAGAGGCTGAGCGAGCCCAACCTGCCCGGATTCTCATTTCACAAGCCCGGCCCCGGAAAGCCCCTGCCACGAGGTTGCGCTGCTATTCCTGCAAGCAGCAGCTGGGGGCAGGAACGGCCCGAGCAAGCCAGACCTTGACCCACTTGGAAGGCAGCTGAACTGTTCGACTCCCCTGTTTATTCTGGCTAACGTACAGGAAGACGGGATTAATCAAGGGAGAGCAGCCATTGGCTCCTGACTCTGTCCTCACGGCCCTGGGGCTTGCTATTACTTGGCGACGACACAGGCCTGGGGGGCTGGGGGGCAACGGCAGGCTGGGGGTGGGAGGCCAGGGCATGGCTCAGGCCAGGGGGCTGGCATGAGAGATGAAGCCTTCCACCCCCAGGTGGCTGACCCCCAGTTAGCTCAGGGCAGGGGAGCAGGGCACCTCTCTGCCAGCGGGCTCAGCACTGTCTGCCCAGCCTTCGGGGCCTAGGGCGCCCCAGGCTGGGTTTGATTCTCTGCAGACACAAGGCACCCTGCCCCAGTCGTGCCCCCAGTGGGAGGCTGGTGGAGCTAGACTGGGGTGGGCTTCCCTCCTGGACGGCTCAGACCTGCCCCTGAGCTAGCCACACGAAGCTGAGCCTAGCTGGGCTTGTGAAAGGGGCCGGGCTCCTTTTGGAGGGGGGCTGCCTGCCCGGGAGAGGGAGCGCTGGAGACCCAGGGGAGCAATTCTGCCTGGCCACACCGCAGAGCCAGGGTTCTGGGGCTGGGCGCACTGACCTCTCTGGCCAGCGTGGGCCTGGTGCGGATGGGCTGCGAAGGGACTCAGGGCACCGGGGGACGGTGGGTTGGGGATTCGCGGGGCTCCGTTCCCCTCGCAGGCCCAAGCGGAGCCCAGGGAGTGTTCTTGGGGCCTTTCCTTGAGCAGCGAGAGGAGCCCAGATGTTCCACCCCTTTGTGCCCAGCAGCAGGCACTGAGGGGAGAAGGCCCAGAGCACAGCCAGGATCTGCCAGGCTAGCAGCGCCAGCCTTTGCTGTCTGCGACGGACCCCTGGGAATGGCAGAGACGCCTTCGCCTTGCCACAGAGGGATCCGCGGCCCGTCGCTTGGGGCCCCTTGTGCCAGCTGGGGGGTGCACTGGAAGGCGCTGACAGCAGAAGTTAACGTTAGCGCGTTTTATCTTTGCTCCCTGGACTCAATCATGGTTAGTGGCGAGGCCAAGTTTCCTTGTGATAAGGAGGATTTGCTAGGTGATAACAAGGGGTCGGGCACCAATTAGAGTTAAGCCTGTAAAGCCAACACATCCTACTTTTATGGCTCTCCGCCCGCTGGTCCCACTAGACTTTGCTGCTTGTTTGTCAGCTCCCGGGACTGGAATGCCCCCAGGTTCTGCCAATCAAGCAGGGTTCACAAGACTTGCAGAGCAAGCGTTGTTCAAGCAGCAGGCCCGGACTTGTGAATTAAGAGAAACGAAACCCTCCAGGAAAGGGATCCAGAGGAGAGGCTGAAGCCTGCTGGCCCTGCGAGCGAGACACCAGGCATGGGCCCGGGGGCTGGCTGAATCACAGGAGAACCAGTTTATCAGCAATTTGCTCAGTGCCAGGCTGGGTTTGAACTCGCTGTGCGGTTTGTTCGCTAGCCAAGAGTCCTGTCGCCAAGAGATGGGATCTGTGTGGGGACCAGGCAAGGTGTGTTTTGGGGGGGGGAGGCAGAAATAATTGAATAAAGGGGGGGTCATCCCAATGATGGAAACAGGAGCATGTGACAGGTGACCGGCTGCAATGCGTGAACAGCGACTCCACCTCTCATCAGTTTAGTAAGATTATTTATGGCTGGTGTTACCCTAGCACCCGAAGCCCTGGGCAGGGTCGAGACCCCATCGTGCTAGTAGCCATGCAGACCAGAGCAAAGAGACAGGCCCTGCCCCCAAGAACCTGCCTGCTAGGCAGGCGCTGAACTGTTCAGCAAGTCCCTTGGAACAGCAGGCTCGGTGGTGTTTGCAAGAGACTTCGAAACAGGCAAAAGGCTCAACACGTGGAATTAATGGTTTGCAACGACTCGGTCGAGCCACTCAGCCTGGTCGAGAAAAGGCGGCTCTGAATTCGAGTGAGCGTATCGACTGTTATCATTGTTTCTGTGTATTACGGTAGCACTAAGAGGCCCCAGCTGAGATCCGGGCCCGTTGTCCTGGGGGCTACACGCACACATGTAGGAAGAGACAATCCCAATCTGGAAGACCTCACAATCTAGGGATTTTACAGGTGGAGAACAAAGAGGCTAAGTGACTTCCCCGAGGTCGCCCATGGAGTCAGTAGCAGAGCCAGGAACTGAACCCAGCCTGTCCAACACCATCCTTCCTCTCTGTCCCTAGCTTGGCTAAATGACAGCAAAGGTGGTGGGGACGGGGACATGAAAACCATTGAAGGTTGGGGGAGGGGAACTATTCAGGGTTCTGCATGGGATGAAAATGAGACTAGCAAGATCAGTTTCCCAGAAATCGGATGCCTAGCTCAGCAGAACAGCCTTCCAAGGGTTAGTGAACGCTTCATCCCCCAGCCAGGCCTAAGCCCAGGGGAGGCGCCATGGACTGTGTATGAAGTTACTTAGTCTGACGTGGAGCACAGGAGCTGGTCCAAGAGGTGACTAGAGCTGAACTACTCGGTAATAGCGACCGTAATGAAATAAAATGTACTATCCTTCTAGGGGGGAAATCCCACAGAAACCCACCATCGTAACCTTCACTTCCAAGAGGGGAACTCCAACAAAATAAGGAGGCTAGTGAAATAGAAACTAAGAACAGTCACAAGAGTGCAGTGCCTGCAAGATTCCTGGAAGCTTTTTAAAACATCATACTAGAGACTCGTAAGGACATAAGAGCGGCCAGACTGGGTCAGCCCAAAGGTCCATCTAGCCCAGTATCCTGTCTGCCGACAGTGGCCAATGCCAGGTGCTCCAGAGGGAATGAACAGAACAGGGAATCATCACGTGATCCATCCCCTGTCGCCCATTCCCAGCTTCCGGCAAACAGGGGCTAGGGACACCATCCCTGCCCATCCTGGCTAATAGCCATTGATGGACCTGTCCTCCATGAACTTATCTAGTTCTTCTTTGAAGACTCAAACTAAATATCCCTAATTAAAATAAAAAGTCAGAGAACCAAAAAATGCCACCCTGGCTAACCAACAGACTAAAAGAGGTGGTTAGAGACAAACAGGCACCCTTTCAAATTGGAAGTCAAATCCTGCTGAGGGAAAGAGAAAGGAGCCTAAACTCTGGCAAGCCAAGTATAAACATATATAGAATTAGGCAGGCCAAAAAAGAGCAAATTTGAAGAGCAACTAGCAAAAGACACAAAAACTAACAGGAAATTTTTTGAAGCACATCAGAAGCAGGAGCTGGCCAAGCACTCAGTGAGGCCACTGGTCCATCGAGGTGCTAAAGGAGCGCTCAGGGAAAGCAAGGCCATTGCAGAGAAGCTAAATGAATTCTTTGCATTGGTCCTCACTGCAGAGGATGGGAGGGAGATCCCAGCACCTGGGTCATTCTTTTTGGGTGACAGATCTGTGGAAGTGACCCAGATTTGTCAATAGAGGAGATTTTTGAACAAATTGATCAATTAAACAGTAACAAGTGACCAGGACCAGACGGTATCACCCAAGGGTGCTGAAGGAACTCAGATATGAAATTGCAGAATTACTAACTGTGGCACGTAACCTATTGCTTAAATCAGCCTCTGGACCAGAGGACTGGAGGGTAGCTAATGTAGCACCTAGTTTTTAAAAAGGCTCCAGAGGTGACCCCGGCAATTACAGGCTAGTAAGCCTGACTTCAGTACCAGGCAAATTGGTTGAAACTATAGTAAAGAACAGAGTTATTGGACACAGAGATGAATATGATTTGTTGGGGAAGAGTCAACACAGTTTTTGTAACGGGAAATCACGCCTCACCAATCTACTAGAATTCTTTGAGGGGTCAACAAACACGTGGACAAGGGGGATCCGGCGGATATACTGTACTTGGACTTTCAGAAAGCCTTTGATCTTTGTCCCTCACCAAAGGCTCTTGCGCAAAGTAAGCTGTCATGGGATAACAGGGAAGGTTCTCTCATGGGTCGGTAACTGGTTAAAAGGCAGAAAACAAAGGGTAGGAAGAAATGGTCAGTTTTCAGAATGGAGAGAGGTAAATAGTGGGGTCCTCCAAGGATCTGTACTGGGCCCAGTTCTATTCAACATCTTCATCAATGGAGTAAACAGTGAGATGGCAAAGTTTGCAGATGATACTAAATTACTCAAGATAGTTAGGTCCAAAGCAGACTGCAAAGAGCTACAAAGGGATCTCACAAAACTGCGTGACTGGCAGGGCCGGTGCAAGGAAGTTTCGCGCCCTAGGCAAAACTTCCACCTTGCGCCCCCCACCCCAGCCCTGCTGCAGCTCCCCACCCCCCCCCGCAGCAGCTCCCCCCCTTCTGCCTTGAGGCGCCCCCCCCGCGGCAGCTCCCCCCAAGAAGCCGTGCGGCAGCTCCCCACCCCAGCTCACCTCTGCTCCGCCTCCTCCCTGAGCGCGCCGCCCCCACTCTAATTCTCCTCCCCTCCCAGGCTTGCGGTGCCAAACAGCTGATTGGTGCCGCAAGCCTGGGAGGCGGGAGAAGTGGAGCGGTGACCGCGCGCTCGGGGAGGGGGCGTAGGAACGCTGTAAAAAAAAATTGGGGGCACCGCTTTTTGGTGCCCCCAAATCTTGGCACCCTAGGCAACCGCCTAGTTTACCTAAATGGTAGCACCGGCCCTGGTGACTGGGCAACAAAATGGCCGGTGAAATTCAATGTTGATAAATGCAAAGTAATGCACATAGGAAACATAATCCCAACTCTACATCTAAAATGATGGGGTCTAAATTAGCTGTTACCACTCAAGAAAGAGATCTTGGAGTCATTGTGGATAGTTCTCTGAAAACATCCACTCACTGTGCAGCGTCAGTCAAAAAAGCGAACAGAATGATAGGAACCATTAGGAAAGGGATAGATAATAAGACAGAAAATATCCTAATGCCTCTATAGAAATCCATGGTACGTCCACACCTTGAATACTGCATGCAGATGTGGTCACCCCATCTCAAAAAAGATATATTGGAATTGGAAATTGTTCAGAGAAGGGAAATAAAATGATTAGGGGAATGGAACAGCTTCCATATGAGGAGAGATGAAAAGGACCAGGGGTCACCCAATGAAATTAATAGGCAGCAGGTTTAAAACAAACAAAAGGAAGTATTTCTTCACACAACGCACAGTCAACCTGTGGAACTCATTGCCAGGGGATATTGGGAAGGGCAAAAGTATAACAGGGTTCAAAAAAGAACTAGATCAGTTCCTGGAGGTCAGGTCCATTAGTGTCTATTAGCCCAGATGATCGGGGCACAGGCCATGCTCTGGGTGTCCCTAAATCTCTGGTTGCCAGAAGCTGGGAATGGGCGACAGGGGATGGATCACTTGATGATTTCCTGTTCTGTTCATTCCCTCTGGGGCACTTGGCATTGGCCACTGTGGGAAGACAGGATACTGGGCTGGATGGATCATTGGTCTCACCCAGTCTGGCCGTTCTTCTGTTCTTCTGAGCCCTTCCCTGACTGGCTGGGTGCAATGCTCATGATCGCAATGTTTGTTCTGCCGTGTTCTGTGCTCTGGGGTTTTAATGTGATTCTGTGTTACCTGGTGATTGCTAAAGCCCCAGCTCCTGCAGTCACGTGAATGAATGACAATCTGAGCTTGTATTTTTGCCAAAATGTCAGTTCTTCTCCAAGTGCTAACCCTGCCCGGACTCGGGGGCACGGAGCGCCTGCGTACCCACATGGGGAATACCCATGGGGACCACACAGCGCGAAGAACCTCCAGGCGCGGCTGAGTCACCTCCATTGCCTTACCCTTGTGATTGCAGCAGAGGGAGAGAACCATGATCCCTGAAGGCTCAGACCCCAGAAGGGGAGGAAAAAACACCCACCATTCATTGCCTATAAAAATCTCAGGCTTGGTATCGAGCTCTCGTGAATGTCGGGCCCCGATTCCAGATTGCCGAACGGGTGGGGTCGTGACACTGATTCTCCTAGGGTTCCCTGCTCCTCACTACTGCTCCTGCCGGTCTCCTTGCTCGCTGGGGTGGCCGCAGAAGGCAGAAGGGGCAGCTGATTCCCTGACCAACGGGGGGTGAATGTCCGTGGCGGGGATCGTCCCGCGACTTTCCTGAGCTTCGGCAAGAGAGTCCAGGTGCCTCGGAGCCGTCACCGATCCTGGAGCGTCTCAACCGCCTCTGCCATTCCCGTCCGCACCCAGCAGTGTGCACTGCCAGTCGGTGCTAACCCTTTGTCCTCCCGGGGACACGCTCGCCACCCTCCAGCACGCAGCAGGCCAGTCCAAACCTGTGCACCACGTAACTCCCACTGACCCTCTCTTGTGAGCGGGGCGTGGGCCTCATGCCGGCCCTCTGCCTCTCGGGGAAGGGCACCCGAGAGCACAGGAGCTGGTTGATGGCTACTTGCCTAGGACGCTAGCGCCTCCTCATGGCGCAGAGGGGACCATGCAGCCCAGGTGGCTGAGCAGAACCGCTGGGCTGGCCAGGAAAGCCGGGCTGGGTGTGTGGGAGATACGCTAGCAAGGCTGGAAGTGGGGATTTCTGCCGCGCCATGGGACAGTGATAACGGGCATTGCCAGAAAGCTTGGGAGGAGGCGGAGCCTGCTCGTTGGCAGGTCCTGGGCCTGCAATGACACTGCTCTGCCCAGGAGCCAGCCGCATTTCCCTTTGGCGACCATGTTGAACGTCCCCAGAGGAGTCTGGGTAAAAAGACCACGCCTGGCTCCCCGCGGGCTCCCTTGTTTACTTTGCTGTCCGGGAGTTTGCCTTTGTTTCACATAGATTCAGAGACTCCAAGGCCAGACCATTGGGGTCATCTAGTCTGGCCTCCGGTAGAACACGGGCTGTAGGATTTCCCCGAAATAATTCCCACTGGATCGAGAGCCCCTCGCTTAGAAAAACACCCAGTCTGTTTGCCTGGCCTAAAACGCCAAGCTCCTCGGGACGGGAGCCATTTCTGTACTACGCCAAGGACACCTCCTCCTGTTACTGACCAGAAAGCGCTCTTCCATGTATGCCCGAGCGTCTGTCACCCGGGATTCACGTCACAGGCTGCCCTGGTCCTGCAATCAGGCCCTCTGGTGCACGGCCCTGGATGGGGGCAGCACTGGGGAGCATTCCCTAGGTGACAGGCCTGCCCTGGCCGAGGGAGAGGGTCTCAACCCCCGTTGCTTCTCCCCTGGGATTTCTACACTGCCGAGTTCCCCCTCTGGCTTTATGGGGCGTCCTCCTTGGTTTTCTTCCCTTCTCTCGAGGGCCCAGCAGGGAGCAGACAGGCCAAGGGAAGGAGGTTCGTCGGGGTGAATGCAGCGCACCCTGGCCCCAGAGCAAAGGGCAGAGCCCACAGCAGGCTGAGGAGCGGGGTGGGGTGAACCGTTAGCGAGGCAGTTGGAGCCCCTGTGAGCAGGGCCCTGCTGAACCAACCTGGACCCCAGCCCAGGGGGCTTCCCCGTGCAGCTGATCCGGCCCACCTCCTGCAGTACCCACAGACCCTCTGGGCTGGCTTGGCCATGCGACGAGGCTGGCATCTTGCAATGCAGTTTGGGTTGGTTGACATTTACGGTAAGAGTCCCAGCTTCTTTGGGGGTTTCCAGGGCAGGGCAAAGACCCCCCCGGCTGAGCCTAGAAGATGTCATTGGTCCTTCAGCTTAGCCCTGGCTCCATACCCACCCCATGTCGCCAGCCCGCCCCAGAGCTCTGGCAGCGTCCCATGAAATGGGGGCCTGAAACCCAGCTAGCCTGAGCTCTGTTTCTGCAAACCCCCTTCACCAACCCACGAGGGTTTGCAGAGCCGGCAGCTCCGTGGTTTGGCCCGTCTCTTGCTATCCACGAGCCAGGCTGCCTGAAAGCAAACAGAGGGATTGGGGAAATGGAACCTGCCCTTCTGAGTCAGTGCCTCCCCCCCAGAAGTGAAAGTGAGAGCTGAGATGCTGCAGGATAAATAGGGAGCGGGAGCAGCAGGATTCACAGAGCTGCAGGGACCGTGCTGACAGCGCCGTCCATACTCCACCCGGCAGGCTACTCCTGGGCTCCCAGCCTGCCCGCCCGAGCATGGAGCTGGCTAGAAGCATGGCTTTCTTCGCCCTGCTGGCCCTCTCCCTGTGGAGCTTCCCGCCAGGTAAGATGGACCTGGGTCCTGCTCTCTTGCATCCCGGGCTCTTTAGAATAAGTCTGACTGGTTCGTTCTGGATTAGTAAGTTTGGTCTTTGGCTGCCTGCTGACTTTCCAGCTAAGGTATCAACAGATCCGCTGCCGGGGCACCTGAGCCCCGCGACCGTCAGTATATTTATCCCCACCGCACCCCGGGAGCTAGGAGATGCTATTAGCCCCCGCGGAGAGGGGGAACTTCAGGGCGGGGGGGGTAAACCTGGCCCTAAGTCTCGCGGGGAATCACACCCAGTTCTCCTGAGCACCAGGCTAGCCGTCCTAACCACTGGGCCACCCTTCCTCTCACCTCTGCTGCTGTATGTCGCTGCAGCCTTCCAGCATTCACAGACTGGCCCGTTAGGGTAGGAGCCGGCCCCCTCTAAGTGCCGGCTAGCCCCCCCCCCGCGCGAGTGCACCCTGCGCTCCAGTCTGCAGCGCGGCGTCCCGTTCATTCTGAAGTCTCTCGGGGTTGGGGACTTGAGGCAAACGACCCCCCTGCTGCAGGGGGCGGCAATAGACCCGTGTGCAAATGACGCACGTGCTAGTTGCAAAGGGAGAGATGGCGCTGCCCCCCCCCCCGTGTGCCTGGCGCAGTGAAGTGCTGTGCTGCAGGGCTGGAGCCATAAGGCTCCCCCAGAGCCCCTTCCCAGGGGCATTAATGAGCAGATCCTCATCACACCTAAGAGGCTGCTGTCATTGTTCACCTTGTGCAGGGGGGAAGCTGAGGCACAGAGCAGTGACGCGACTTGCCCAGGGCCAGACCGTAAGTCTGTGATAGGCTGGCAGTGTTTGACGTCACTGATGGCACAAGGCAGGGGGAGGATCGGGTCCTGGATGCCTGTGCACGTGTTGTCTGTTGTGAGCATGAGTGTGCGTGTGCAAGGATATGTGTGGAAGGGGTGTGCGAGAGAAGGAGACGAGGGACAGGTATCCTGGCTTCTTTGGGCTTTGGACAGCACCAGGAGCATTGTGGGCTCTGCTGGAAACAATTGAGAAATAATAATAATCTGTAAAACCAAATCAGAATCCCGGCGGGGGGGCGGGGGGGTGAGACCCACAGCCAGACCCCTTGGAAAGAATTCTCTGCAGTAACTCAGAGCCCCCCCATCTAGCACCCCGTCTCCGGCTATTGAAGACATTTGCTAATAGCATTCGGCTGTCTCCTGTTTATGTTCGTTCTGGCACAAGGAGGCGACAGGCACAGAAAGCCCAGGACAGGACCCAGTACAACTCACGCCTGCGTTTCCAGTCAGCAGGGAACCAACCCGAGTTGAATAAGGGGGGCTGCTAGAGGAACTAAGGGAAGAGCCGAGAGGAGCTTTGCGAGGGGCCAAGCAGCAGGAGGGCGGGAGTGAAATCCGTGTGTCTGCACAGCAGAGTGGGGAGCTCTGGAGCGCGCCCCATCTCTCAGCCACGCAGACGGCCTCTAAGCCCGCTGGGTGGAACAAGGGTGAGGGTTCAGAGCGGGAAACGCCAGCTGCCCTTTACATCTCCGGGACACTTCTCTCCAGGTTAGCTTGGTACTGCGTGAGCTAAGAGCGGACGTCGTCCTTGGTGTTCGAACAAAGGGCCGAGGAGCAGGACTCCTGGGGGCAGATGAAGGACCCTAGGAAGGAGTTCCTGTGTGGGGAGAATCTGGACCCAGGCTCCAATCCTGGCTCTGGCACAGGCTTGCTGTGTAAATCCGGGCAAGTCACATCACTGCACAGTGCCTCAGTTTCCCTTCTATTAAATGGCTGCAGTGGGTAGTACTGAGCTAGCTGCTGGCACGCTGGGAGATTCAGTTAGTTACTAGAACAGGAGTACTTGTGGCACCTTAGAGACTAACACATTTATTTGAGCATAAGCTTTCGTGGGCTACAGCCCACTTCATCGGATGCATGGAGTGGAACATATAGTAGGAGATATATATACATACAGAACATGAAAAGGTGGAAGTTGCCCAACCAACTGTAAGAGGCTAATTAATTAAGATGAGCTATTGTCAGCAGGAGAAAAAAAACCGTTTGTGGTGATAATCAAGATGGCCCATTCCAGACAGTTGACAAGAAGGTGTGAGGATACTTAACATGGGAAAATAGATTCAATTTGTGTAATGACCCAGCCACTCCCAGTCTCTAGTCAAGCCCAAGTTAATGGTATCTAGTTTGCATATTAATTCAAGTTCAGCAGTTTCTCGTTGGAGTCTGTTTTTGAAGCTTTTCTGTTGCAAAATTGCCACCTTTAAGTCTGTCACTGAGTGGCCAGAGAGGTTGAAATGCTCTCCTACTGGTTTTTGAATGCTATGATTCCTGATGTCAGATTTGTGTCCATTTATTCTTTTGCGTAGACACTGTCCGGTTTGGCCAATGTACATGGCAGAGGGGCATTGCTGGCACATGATGGCATATATCACATTGGTAGATGTGCAGGTGAACGAGCCCCTGATGGTGTGGCTGATGTGATTAGGTCCTATGATGGTGTCCCTTGAATAGATATGTGGACAGAGTTGGCATCGGGCTTTGTTGCAGGGATTGGTTCCTGGGTTAGTGTTTTTGTTCTGTGGTGTGTGGTTGCTGGTGAGTATTTGCTTCAGGTTGGGGGGCTGTCTGTAAGCGAGGACTGGGCCAACCTGAAGCAAATACTCACCAGCAACCACACACCACACAACAAAAACACTGTGTCCCCCCCCCCGGTCATGACCACCAGCCTCATGCAGGGCAGCCTATCCAGGGCAGGCGGGTGCCCAGAGCTGCCCCCGGCAGAGCAGTGCAGGGCTGGTCATGGCTCCGTGGCACTAGCTCCCAGGGGCACGCGTGAGAGTTTCCAGACTCGTCTCCGTGCTGACCTGCAATAGCCGGCTCGCTCTGCAGGGGCATGAGCAAGGTGCTGCACCCAGTGCACTCGGCTGGGAACCAGGAGAGCTGGGGGCGATTCCTGGCTCTCCCACAGACTGTGCTAATGCCCTTGGCAGGTAGCCTTGTACCGTCACTCCCTGTCTCTCCAGGGGGGTCAGCCCTTGTGCCCGCAGCTCCCGGGGCTCAGGTCACCCATGTTTCTCAAGGGCTCGAGATGCCCAGGAGGGAGGGGCCGGGTGAGGGCAGAGAGTGCCCATTAGCCGTCAGATCCACTGGGCTAGGGGGTTTCCCAGAGAGGCCCAGCGCGGAGGCGTTCACACCCAGGCTGGAGGGAAGCCCTGACTGACCAGGGGGACAGATGAGCTGCCACCTCGGGGCTTTTCCGTCTCTCATGTCGACGCCTCCACAAGAACGGTGCCAGTTTGCCCCAGTGAAGAGCCATCTCCAGGACGTTGGACTCTTGCTGGGACCCGGCTGCCCCCTGCTCTCTGCCCCAGCGGCTGTGCCCTTCCCTCTCCCCTTTGCCCGTTGCTCCCACCGCTTTTCTCTTCCAGCGTCCGGCAGCAACGACGCCCTGGACTGCTGCCTGAGAACCAGCCAAGTCCCCATCCCCCGCAAAATCGTGCTGGACTACGCGGTGCAGCGGATCCACGACGGCTGCCCCATCCACGCCGTGGTGTGAGTCCCTCGGCAGCGCCGAGCGCCGTGGGGCGCCGAGCTCTGGGGAACGCCGGCTGGGGGGCAGCGTGAAGGGGACACGCTGATGCTGCTGGGGGGCATGAGGGAAGTCTGGCTGGTCTGGGACATGGGGACAAAGGGTGGGAGAGAAGAGTGCAGATCAGACACCACGGGGATGGGCGCTGGGTAGAACAAAGCCGGGAACCCAGAGAAATTTCAGAGGCTTCTTCTCCAGCCCCCTGAATCCACAGAGCTTTTTCCTGCCACTAGCTCCACCCTGCACCGCTCCTGCGCCCAGCTCTCCTGCAGGACGGCGCAGCGAGCCCAGGCAGAACTCCATGATGACTGCCAGACTCCCCCCAGCACTCTGGGAGCTTTGCCCAGGGCAGCAGCTGAGCAGAAGTGAGGGTTGCCAGCTGCTTGCTCTGAGAATACCCCCCCCCCAGCTGCAATGGGAAGGCAGGGGACAGGAAGTGGCCCCAGAGGAGTATCTCAGCAAGTGGCCCAGTCCTTTTGGATGTGGTGGGAGGGACAGTCCAGCTGGTGATTAGCACAATAAGTCTCCCCTTCGACAGTCCTTCCACTCCCATTAACAAGCCAAACCTCACGGCCCCATGCAGCAGGGAAAGCCGACCCTCTCCAGCCTGCAAACAGGGAAACTGAGGCCCGGGCGGTGATGTGCCCACAGGGACCCAGCGATGCTGTGGCAGGGCTAGCCATGGGGACGCAGGTCTCCCAACAGGCAGGCTCTTGCTTTAAGCACAGACCGTGCTTGCTGTCTATCCCTGGAGAGTGCCCAGTGCAGGTCCCGGGCCCTGCTGGGCTCCCACCGACAGGTAGCTGCTGGTGCATGCCAGGAAGGAGCTCTGGCCCGTCCCTATGCCAGGCGGAAGCAGGGCCTGGGCACGGTGCTGAAGGGATCCAGAGGTGGCCAGGAGGTGTCATTTACACCTCGTTCCGGCCTCCCACCGTGCAACGCACACCAGCCTCTCAGCCTGGCCCCCGGCCATTGCTCTCAGTGCTGGGAGTCTGGGGGTGTGGGTGTGTGTGGGGGGGTCGGAGCCCTGCTGTGATCAAAGGGATTTGGGGGGCAGCCAGACAGACCAGAGGCTTTGCAGCCTCCTGTCACACTCAGCCAGGCTGCCGGGAGCACAGTGCTCTGCTGGAGCGGGGCCTAGGCAACCCCCCCCCCCCCCCCCCCGAGCCCATCCTGCTCCAGGCCTGACCCATAGCTGCTCTGCAGCTGGGAGAGTTCGGCTTCCTACTGCACACGACCGGTGCGTGTCCGGCGTGACGAGCACCACAAGAGCTGAACGCGACGGGTCAGAGCCAGCCTGGGGCCACCCCCGTGACTCCCCAGCCGATGGGCCCTAGCCGGATTTCAGCTCCTCTTACGCTACCGCTGTCACTTCCCAGCCCGGGCGGCTCTGGATTGCCAGCTGGAGTCAGTCGGGGGGAGCCTCGGACAGCTGGGGGCCTTGGTTCGGACAATTCGCCCAGCGTGAGGCTGAAATGGGGCTGGGGTCCCAGGAGAACAGGCTGTCTCCTGCGGGATCCTGAGCAGGCGCTCAGGTTAGCCAGAGCAGGAATAGCATAGCGACCGCCTCTGCCCGGGGCTGGCACCATTTCTGCTTCTGACCTCGCCACAGCCCCTACGCGGCTCTGCCCAGCAGGCACGGCAGCCTTTGGCCCTATTGCTGTACAAGTTCCTTGCTCTGTCGCTGACTCCCAGAGTGACCCTGGGCAAGTCACTGCAGGGTTTAGTGCCTCAGTTTCCCCCGGGTGGAATGAGGATAACAGGCCTTGCAGGGGGCTGTGAGAAGAAAAGCTTTAAAGATGGTCATTCACTGGGGTGCTCCGGCTGTGGTGCACCAGCCCTTCCTGGGCCGGCAGCGCCAGATGTAGCCCGACTTGGCAGCCAGCCCGGAAGGCCCCATAGGCTGCAGCACCTGGAATAACAGAGCGCCAGGGAGCGGCTCCAGGCAGAGGAGTGGAGGAGGGGAGCGACGGAGGCAGCTTGGTTTGATTGATGCGGAGCGTCCTGGTCAGCTGTCCCCATTTGTTTCCTTGTTGTGTGTTAGGTTTATCACCATGAGGGGCAAGCAGCTCTGTGCCCCGCCCCATGCCCACTGGGTGCGGCGTCTGAAAGACAGGCTGGACAGTGTGTACCAGAGCAAGGTAAGGGTCACAGCTAGAGCCGTGCAAAGCCCACGGGCATTGGGCGAGCAGCAGAGGCACCAGCTAGTCAGGGCGGGGCAGACACTGCTGAGGCTTCACCCCCTCCACGCTGGGCACGTGGATCCCAGCTGCTCACCTCCCCTTGCGGGGTCAGACCGCTGGCCCGTCCATCGCGGGACCCTGCTCCCTGCCTCGCCGGAGCGGGCACTGGGGTCAGACTCCAGCCACTCACCACCTACTGGTCCCGCTAATCTGGAATTCTGCCTCCTACCAAGGCAGCCCATTGGTCACCGGAGTCCTGCACCCCACCC
>NW_020665349.1:1276540-1335165 GCF_002925995.2 Terrapene triunguis
AGATCAGCCCATTGGTCACTGGAGTCCTGCACCCCACCTCACCCCTCCGTGCCAGGGCAGCCCATTGGTCTCTCTAATCGAGGAGCCCACCTCTGGCCATGCTGGACCAGACCATCTAGTCTCCATCTCCTCCCTGGGTGTGGGAACAGTGAAGACAGAGCGGCATGTGAGCTCCGAGCTGCGGGTGTGATGGGGAAGGGCTGTGCCTGGGCTCACCACAGCACTGCACACCTCTCCCCCCGGCACTAGATGTAGTAATCTGCCAATATAAAATGTCTTTCCGGACGGACTCAGGGGTAACCCCGGGGGATCTCTGCCTTAGTTCAGTGTCTCTGGCCCTGGGAGAGTTCAGACAGCAAAGAGATGATCCATTTTCTTCTGACCCTGTTTTATCTTTTACATTTAGCCTTCCAGTCCCTGAGCCAAGCTCCCTTGTACTGCAGCATGGGCCGTCATCAACCCTTTGTATTGTGATGTTCCTTAAGAGCCTGTTTAATCTTCATAGGCCTCCTGGGTGGCAGCAGGGACCATTCCTAGGCCTGGGTTCCCAAGTTCAGAGCAAACATTTTCACAGTTACAAAGCAAAACTGACCTACGTCCTTACAGCTGGGAATGCAGCCGTTCCACATGAGATTAGTGCAGAGAGCAACTTACAAGCGTTCCACAGAGTCTAAACACTAAGTACAGGCTAAGATCAGACTAATACCTATTTTGAGCCAAACTAACATACCGCTGAGCTGGTTTGGGTTCCCGCTGTGAGTTTGTCAGTGCTGGCACCTGGTTTACCAGCACAGAATCATAGAATAGCAGGGTTGGAAGGTCAGCCCATTGGTCACTGGAGGTGATCAAAGGGATTTGGGGGGCAGTCAGACAAACCAGAGGTTTTGCAGCTTCCTGTCACTCTCAGCCAGGGTGACTCACTGCTGTGCAGGCAGGTCATCTAGTCCCACCCCCTGCTCAAAGCAGGACCAACCCCCAACTAAATCATCCCAGCCAGGGCTTTGTCAAGCCGGGCCTTCAAAACCTCTAAGGAAGGAGATTCCACCACCTCCCTAGGTAACCCATTCCAGTGCTTCACCACACTCCTAGTGAAATAGTGTTTCCCAATATCCAACCTAGACCTCCCCCACTGCAACTTGAGACCATTGTTCCTTGTTCTGTCATCAGGTACCACTGAGAACAGTCTAGATCCATCCTCTTTGGAACCCCCCTTCAGGTAGTTGAAAGCAGCTATCAAATCCCCCCTCACTCTTCTCTTCTGCAGACTAAATAACCCCAGTTCCCTCAGCCTCTCCTCATAAGTCATGTGCTCCAGCCCCCTAATCATTTTTGTTGCCCTCCGCTGGACTCTCTCCAATTTGTCCACATCCCTTCTGTAGTGGGGAGCCCAGAACTGGACACAGGACTCCAGATGAGGCCTCACCAACGTCTTTCCTTCTCTAATTCCCTAGGACAACCTCTGGAGCAAGTAGACCGGAGGAGCCTGCGGCTGGCCCACGGCCCGGCGATGGGAAAGGGGCTGAGAGATGATCGTGACGCCTGCGAACTCTGCATTCCCCTTTCAGCGCGTCCGGCTGCAGGGCAAGCAGCTTACAGCTCCTTGGGACTGAATCCGGTGTGACCACACTGCCTCCCCTTGGAGATCCCCGCTCTCTGCTTTCTGCTCTCTGCTCTCTGCTCTGCCCTGGGGAGTCTCCCTTGGCTTCTGTGACTTGTCAAGCTGAGTGCTGCCGGGCTGGGAGCGCCCCAGGCCTGCCAGCTGCGAGCGACCCAGGGCGTGCCGGCTGGCACTGCTCTGAGCGTAACCCGTTCCACACCGAAGCGCTCTCACAGTGAGCTGGGCACCTCCACAGCGCCTGGGCGGGCCCTTGCGGCACCCCCGGGAATTAGGGAGGTCTCTGCGCTCAGTGGCTTCAACTCAGCCGTGGCAGGTGGCAACTGACGGCTGGTACAGCCTGGCTGGCTGTGCCGTGGCCACGATGTGAGATGAGTTTGGTGGGTCTCAGCTCAGCCCCTAGTGGGCAGGTGCCCACATTAGAGACACCACAACTGGCACTGAATGGCCCCTTTGTGGGCACAGACCATGGACTGAATGGGCCACAGAGACTGAACTCTTGTCAGCCTAGAGGGGTCCCAGCAGCGCAGGGTGCAGTCACACAGCTGCTGCCTGCGCTGTCCTGTCTTGGGTCTCCTGGCCTGCCAATCCGGCCCCGTTCTCCAGCCCCGCATTCCCTGCAATCCCTTCTGAATGTTGGCAAATTTGGGCACAAAACCTGTTTTTCTTTTTGCCAACCCCCACGCCGCCCGGCCTGTCCTGTGCCGCCTGCCCCGCGAATGCTTCTGTACCAAGCAGCCAGGGCAGCGCCAATGGAGTCACTGAGGGGAACCCCAGTGGGCACTTTTGCAGAGCCACTTCCGGGTGGTGAGAGTGTGGTGGCTAATGCATGGCAGCGCTGGCCCTCAGCGATGCGTCGGGCTGGCTTGGGGGGGGGGGGGGGGGGGTGCCCCGGCCTTTACAGCCACCAGGGTTTTTCCTTCCCTGAGCAGCGTAGCGCTGGCCAGACCCAACGGGTGAGGAGAGGAGATGGAGAGCGGCAAAAGGCCAGGCGAGAAGCGTGTTGCTCCAGTTTTTAATTAACAATAAATACATCCATAACCTGGGACGTGTGACCAGTCCTGGAGCTTAGGTCAGCCCGGGGGAGCAGCGTGTTTGGCAGAAGGGGTGGAGAGAGGAAAGCAGCGTGGTACCGTGTCCGGGTCGGGCAGCCCAGGTATTGGAAGCAGCACGCGATAAGGCCTGGGTCAGCCAGGCGCGGAGGAGACTGAGACAGCGTGAGGGGAGGACTGGCTTCACCGTGAGTGATAGCTGGGCAGCCCGCCACGGCGGGCCATTCCCTGGCTACTCCTCCAGGCAGGAACGGGCTTCTCCTTCCCATCAGAGACTCCAGGACCCCCAGGGCTGAATCCGACTGATCTTGGCCTGTGTCTAGACGCCCCCGGCCGGGTGTGGGCCGCACGGGTGTCAGCAGCTCCCTGCAATTGCCGGTGGCTCTGTTTGCTGTTGTGAATTACTGGGGAATTTTCTCTTTCTCGCTCTCTCGCTCGGTCTCCCCTTTTTGGCTGTGATCAAAATGATTTTTTTAAATAAAAATACCTGAAACATACAAACCTTCCCACTTGTGTTTGAGGCACAAACCCCGCTGGGTTGAGGGGAGGGGGGCTTCGGGGCTAGGACAGTCCCTGCTTGTGGAAGGGAATGCGTCAAGCATTGGCATCCGGTTCTGTGGGGAAGACACATCTCCCATTGGACCTGGGCACCTCACTGCCCTCATCCCTCAGCAGCTCTCTCAGCACCCAGCAGTGCAGCTTTGCATGAGCACAAGGTGCCCGGAGCACCTGCCCATGTGCTTGCCACACATCACTGTACTGCAGAGGAGAGATGGGCAAAGCCCCGGGGATGTTGCATTGTGGAGACCTAACCAGCCCATTCCCCAGCCCCAGCCGCCTTTCGGAGCCAGCTTTGGCTAGCAGCTGCCCCGCAGTGGTATCCCCCGGGATCAGGCCGGTCTCGGCTTTGAGGCCCCCGTGCAACAAGACACCTAAGCATTTGTGTAACTTTAAATGCAGAGCCAGATTCTATCCACCAGGCGTCCCTTCCTAGACTAAACAGGCCTCCTGATGCGTGGCAGGGCCCCCATCGATGTGATCAAAATAATGATATAAGAATACTTAGGGACTGTCAAAGACCTTGCGGGACGGGATCATTATCCTCACCCTACAGTGGGTAAACTGAGGCACAAAGCTTCATGCCAGCAACAGAGCGCAAGTCTTCTGATTCCCCTTGACGTTTACTGCAGGCCCAAGGGAGAACTGGACAGCTGCCAGTTAGTCGGTGCAGCCTGCGCTCTCGTTACAGCCGGTGCCTAGAATCACACCTATCAGACAACTGGTTGTTTAGCCTGGACTTGCTGCCCAGTGCAGGGTTGGTCCAATCTCCAGAGCCGGACGGAGGAAGGAGCCTGACACACAGCTGTGAGCACACACCCAAACCATGTTCAACAGTAGAGCAGCTCTCCGAATAGAAGAGAATTGTTAAGCACTGACGAGGCGTTTTAATGCACACGAACACCCCTCGGCCCCTGCCCAGTGACGTTATAAACTGACATAAATCCAATAAGAGGCAGACGAAGCTTGGCCATAAAAACGCCCCGAGAGACGCAGAGCGGCTTGAAGCTGATGTGGGTTGGCCGCACTCGCAGCCCTCGTCGAACAATGTGTTTCCAGGAGGGGTATGAATGGAGGGAGGATAAACATCTCCCCGAGAGAGGAATGATTGGGGAGGCTCAAAAAACTCCAGTGCGGCTTGACTGGGGAGGGAAAATGGGGTTTTCAACACAACGAACCCTTACACAGAATTTAACCGCGTTCCACAAAACCATGGGCTTCTTTTCATCAGAGAACTGTAAACCCCAAAATCGGAACAGTTTTGGCCAAAACCTGAAAATGTTTTGGTTTCCAGCAGATTTGGGGAGAAAATTTTCAGTTGCTGAAAACCAAAATTGGGGCTTTTCCTTTTGCAATTAAAAACATTCAAATTTTCTGCAGACCTCTCAACTTCCCTCCTCCCCTCCCCCGTCCCCGCACCCTGTATTCCCCAAATGTAGACATAAACCTGCCAGATGCTCCCCCTACGCAGGGCACCAAGAAATCCAAGAAACCATAACCATGTGATGGTTAAAACCAAGCTATATTCTCTATACACAAACTCCAGACATATTTTTAGGAGCAGCAGAGCAAGCCATGGCAAAGGGAAGCAGGCTGGCATGTGGATCCAGCCCTGCCTTTGGAATATAAGAACACAAGAACAGGCATACTGCCAGGGCCAGTCCACAACATTTTGGCACCTGAGGCGGGGAGCGCAAATGATGCGCCCCCATGCTCCCTCGCTTGGGCCAAAACTCTGAAAGATCTCAATTCTGCCTTCTTCCTGTTCTACTCCTCTCATGGTACTGCTCGGCTACCTACCCCAATAAAGGAGAACTAACATCTTAAAATGCCTTGTTCAAAAATTTTAAGTAACACTTAACTTTCAAACGTCTGAACAGCAAATATAACTTTTCTTGTCTGCATAGTAAACACTGGCATTTTTATCTGTTTGAATAATCAAAGTGGTGCTTTCCGTGCCTTCTTGGTTGCAAAGATTTGAATTGCTTCCTGCTGAAGGTCCACAGTCTGGGCCAGCTCATGCTCTATTGAGATGCTTGCAAGGCCGACCAGAGTCTCCTGTGACATTGTGGAGCGTAGATGTGTTTTTATTAACTTCACCTTGGAGAAGCTGCGTTCTCCACTGGCAACTGTTACAGGAAGTAAGTGTTAGAAGTATGCGCAGAGCAACAAAAGCATTTGGAAAGAGGGTGGTCATCTTATTTGTGCACGCATATTCCAGAACAGCCTTTGGAGTTGATCCTGCTGAAATGTATCTTGAAAGGGCTTTCAGTTCATCACCAAAATCACTCGCATCAACATTGCGCATGTCGTCATGTATCAACACTGTCTCTAGTGCCCTGCATTGCTGGTGTAGGTCTTCAGGAATAGTGAGGAGTTTTGGAATATCCTACAACATCCCAAATATACTGCTGTGTTCCTTGAACTGCATGAAACGTTCTTCAACTGACTGTATTGCACAATCTAGCACCTGGTTAAAGAATTCAACTTTGAATTGTTGTTTGGGGTCTCTTATGGGATTATCCCGTGCCTCTTAATCAAAATGTCTTCTTCTTCGATGACTCTTGTATTCTTGAATGGGTGGGAAAATAGCTTCAGTGTGAAGTTCCTCTGCCAAGTTCTGTGCACTCTCAGAACGTTTTGAAATCCCTCATCTGACCGGTAAGACTGTAGGTATGACTTTGCTTTGTCCAGTTGTTCCATTGCTCCAGATATATCAAGGTCAATATCTTGGAGTCTCTTGCTTATAACATTTATTTCAAACAGTATGTCATGCCACAACACTAAGCCACACAGAAATTTGAAGTTATGTATGTTTCTGGTGATTCCATTTCCCTCTGCCACTGTTCTCCCACGAACAGTTCCCCTCATAGCATTATCCTCCATAATGGCAACTATGGCATCATCTAGCTTCCCAGTTTGGTGGTTGATAGGCTTTATCGCCTCCACTCGACTTTCCCATCGTGTGGCACTCAGTGGTTTCAGTGTCAGAGAGGATGTTCCCAGAGGTTGCTTCAGAATTGGCCATCGATGAGTTGATGCAGAGAAAAATACATAGATGCTTTGAATTACATTAAAAAATTTAGCAGCCTCACTAGAAGCTGATGCTGCATCACTGACCACCAAGTTCAATGAATGAGAACTGCATGGGACAAAAAAAGCTTGAGGGTTTAACTCTCGGATCCGTGTCTGCACTCCTCTGTTCTTTCCTCTCATGTTGGCACCATTATCGTAGCCCTGACCTCTCATGTCAGCTATCGCAATTCCCGTATCTTCCAGCTTTTTAAGAAGCACATTTGTCATATCAGCTCCTGTAGTATCATCAATGTCAATACATTCTAGAAAATGCTCTGACAGTCACCATTGCAGGGACATTGTCACTAGGTTCTGTTGTTACAAAACGCACCATTAAAGTCATTTGTTCCGTATGGCTGATGTCAGGTGTGCAGTCCAGAATAACAGAGTAATATCTTGCTGACTTCAGATCTGCCACAATCTTCTGTTTGATTTTTGTTGCCAGTAACTGTATGATCTCATTTTGAATTGTTTTTCCAAGGTAGTGGCGTGTGTACATTTCTTGGGTAGTGACACTTCTTAGATGCTCCTGGAGTACAGCATCAAACTCAGCCATCAGCTCTGCAATTTTAAGGAAGTTTCCATTGTTTGGCACATACAGCTGATCTGAAGTGCCACGCAGTGCTAGGTTTAGGGTAGCAAGCATTCTCACAATGGCAATGAGCCTTTTCAGAACATTTTGCCAGTAAAGAGACTCTGATGCAATCGTCTCTTGATGCTGATCATCTATGGTGGCCTTTAACCTTAGTCTCATCTCAAGCTCTTTCCACCTATGGAATGCTCTCTGGTGATTTGCTGCCTTCTCATGGCATGCCAGATTTCTAGCCAGATTTTTCCAGTCCTTTGTTCCTGTAGAACCCAATGTGGCTGTGTGACAAAGTGGGACTGTTCTTAATGTTTCCTCTGAATACTATGTGGGTGCCTCAGTTTCCCCTATGCATTTCTTAAGTCTCTAGGGGGTGAGATTGTTGCAGAGCAAAGGGCCAGTGCACATAAATGGCCGGCACTCTGTCTCCTGGCAACTAATGGCCAGGGCCCTTCCCCCCTGCAAGGGGATAGCTAAAGGTGTTGGAGAACAAAGAGATCAGGTGACCTCCTGGCCCGGGAAAGAGACAAAGGCCAGAAAGGAGGGGCTGAAGAGGGTCAGTTTGGAGCTGGCTGGGGAGGTGAAGTGAGTGCAGACATGGGTGTCTGGCTCGCTGCCTCTCCCCTCCCCCCCCCAGAATGGACCCGGTGGAGGGGTCCTGTTCTCTGTACCTACAAGCTCTGTTTTAGACCATGTTCCTGTCATCTAATAAACCTCTGTTTTACTGGCTGGCTGAGAGTCACATCTGACTGCGAAGTGGGGGTGCAGGACTCTCTGGCTTCCCCAGGACCCTGCCAGGGCCGACTCGCTGTGGGAAGCGCATGGAGGGGCAGAGGATGCTGAATGCTCCAAGGTCAGACCCAGGAAGGTGAAGCCGTGTGACTCCTTGCCCTGGAGACAGTCTGCTCACAGAGAGGAGACTTCACCTGAGTCCTGACTGGCTTCATAGGGAGCAGTTCCAGAGCATCGCCTGGGGACTCTGAGACAGGCTGGAACATTAGACTGGAAGAGTTTGCAACAAAAACAGGAGGCAGCATTCTGGGTTTTTGAGTGCATAAGCCATGGCCTCTCCACTTTGTCACCATTGGGGATTTCACGCCAGTAATATGTTGGATGGAAACTTCTATTTTCATTGTCTTTGGGGAACATGAAGTTTTTCACTTCCTGTGGCCCGTGCAGTACAAGGAAGTCCCTCAGGCTACTGCTCAAGTGGGTCCCCAGTCCTGGATCATCTAGACTTAAGGAACTAAACTCAACAGCAGCTGTTTCTTGCGCCTCCACCACACTGTTCTCTGATCTACACTTTTCTTCAGGAATGTGCATGGTTACATCCATTTGAGATGGAGATACGGATGCTGCAGTAGCTGCCAGGTCACCTGCACTCTGACTAACTGGAAGATCAGGCATCTCCTCACCACTCCCATCCTCACTGGGGCCGGAAGGCTCACCGTGAACATGTGTGTCTATGTATCTCAAGAGAGCCCCTTCCTGCTTAGATAGAAAAGCTTCCTTTGCTTTCTTTCTTTTTCTGAATGCTGCCCCAGAGGGGCGTTTTCTTCTTTCACTCATGACTGCTGTTCTGTGCCAGCTAGAGTGGCTCTCAACAGTCAGTTGAAGGGGACAAATAAGCAGGCTGGTAGCAGGGCCTGAGTGAGGGAAGATATCAGCGTCTTAAGGGCCTAACTGGCTCCTACTACTTCAGTTGACCGCCTGTTCTCCTCAAGGGGGTTCAGGGAAGCAGCAGGAAACAGGAAGCTCCCTGAGACGCTGGTGTGAATCAGTCCAGGCTCCTGGGGGTGCTGGAGAGGTACATAAGAGGCTCCTCCTCCTCTCTCTCCCTGCAGCTCCTGCTGCTTTCTGTTATTCCCTCTCACCTTTTCTCCTGCCTGCCTGTCTCTTGTGCCCTCCTTCCCCCAGCACAGCACTCCGCCATCTCTGTGCATCCAGAGCAGAGAGATTACATATCCACCAGCAGCAGACACAATTTTCTACACTCTGGGTCCTAGTGGTGCTCCCCTACAGCCTGGCACCTGGGGCGGGCACCTCAGTTCGCCTCATGGTAAGGCCAGCCCTGCACACTGGGTCAGACCAAAGGTCCATCCAGCCCAGTGTCCTGTCAGCCGACAGTGGCCAATGCCAGGTGCCCCAGAGGGAATGAACAGAACAGGGCAATTATTGAGTGATCCATCTCCTGCTGTCCATTCCCAGTGTGACCGGAGTCCCAGGGGAGCCAAATGAGATCACTCAGTTAGGGTGAACTGCGAAGAACGGGGCAGACAAACCCCAAAGTTGGTGGATATTCCAATACTTAGATTTACCAAACTAGCACAAAACAGCTTGTACAATACCTCACTGGTTACCCAGAAGCCAACAGCACAGTTCCCTTAAAGCAACCCGGCCTTAGGCCTCCGCCCAGACACTCAGGTAAATATGATGAGGATCACTGAAAATCTTATTTATCATATTAAAAAGTTCTACCAATCCCATAGGATCAGACAGATCACCTCCGAGGTTAATGAATATTCCAGATCTTACCCAAATACACGTACAGCCAATCCTTATTAACGAAACTAAAATTTATTAAAAAAGAAAAGAGAGCGAGCATTGGTTAAGAGATCAGTATACAGTAACTCCTCACTTAACGTTGTAGTTATGTTCCTGAAAAATCTACTTTAAGCGAAACGATGTTAAGCGAATCCAATTTCCCCATAAGAATTAATGTAAATGGGGGGGTTAGGTTCCAGGGAAATTATTTTTGCAAGACAAAAGACTGTATTTTATATATATATATATATACACACACACACATATACACACACATATACACAGTGTAAGTTTTAAACAAACAGTTTAATACTGTACACAGCAATGATGATTGTGAAGCTTGGTTGAGGTGGAGGAGTCAGAGGGTGGGATATTCCCCAGGGAATGCCTTACTGCTAAATGATGAACTAGCACTCGGCTGAGCCCTCAAGGGTTAACACGTTGTTGTTACTGTAGCCTTACACTGTACAAGGCAGCACGAATGGAGGGAGGGGAGACAGTGTGGCAGAGAGAGACAGAGACACACACGGTGTGTGAGAGAGAGATGCACATTGCCCCTTTAAGTACACTGACCCCACTCGAAGTACATTGCCTTTTTTAAGTAGATCAGCAAGTTGAGACAGCAGCTGCTGCCAGTAAGCTCCCTCCATCCTGAGCCCTGTTGTGTCCCCCCTGCTCTGTGGAGATGGGGTACAGGAGTGGGGGGAGGGGGACACCCTGACATTAGCACCTTTCTTCCCCCCCACCCTTGCACAGCAAGCAGGAGGCTCCCGGGAGCAGCTCCAAGGCAGAGGGCAGGAGCAGCACAGGGCAGTGGGGGGAGGGACAGCTGAACTGTCGGCAATTGCTAGCCTGCTGGGCAGCTGCCGCACAGGGAACTTAGGGGAGCGGGGAGCTGATAGGGGGGCTGCTGGTCCACCCTGGTTCCAAGCCCCCACCAGCTAGCTCCACCGGGCTGCTCTTCCTGCAAGCCATGGACAAAGCAGGCGGCTGCCAAACGACGTTAGAAGGGAGCATTGCGCAACTTTAAACGAGCATGTTCCCTAATTGATCAGCAACGTAACAACAAAACAACGTTAACCGGGACGACGTTAAGTGAGGAGTTACTGTACACACAGACGTGACTACAGTTCCTGAGATTCAGATTCACAGCAGAGATGGTGAGCTTTGTAGTTGCAAAGAGTTCTTTCAGAAATAGTCCATAGGTTATAGTCCAATGTTCATATTCAGGGTGGCTCCAGGTTAGGACTGGAGATCTCAATCTTGGGTTTAAGCTTCCCCTGCATGAAGCCTCAAGCAGATCTGAGATAAAAAGGGTTGGGACTCAAGGCATCTTTATACAGTTTCAGGCCTTCTTGTGACAGCTTGGAGTCCTTCAGCGAACAATTGGCCGCATGGAGACTTTGAAGTGGACCCATTTCCTAAGCATCGCCAGTAATTATCTACACGGATTAACACAAGGCGATTGCCGGTTTTCCATCAGCCTCAGGTGATTTGCTGCACATTTCAAAGAGAGACGAACGCAGTGATGTTACTATGTTTACAGTTCATCTAAATGTTAATATGTCCTTTTGATCTCTGAATCAATAGCTCTAGTGACAGAGAGGAACTGTCTGTTTACATGGTTAGCATCTAACAAGATATGAGTACACACATACAACTAGTGTCACCTCTACTTTCTAACAATGTCGGTTTGCATTTCGAAGCTCTAGCCTATCTACCATGGAATGGCCCCAATTACCATTCACCTACTCTGGGTCAATTATCCTGCAAGCAGCTTCATCCTTTCTGGCCGTGTGTCACACTTGTTATAAGACTCGTTGCAATTATAGAATAGTGGTAGCAGCATGGTCATATTTTAATTAGATAACGTCACACCCAGCTTCTGGCAGTAAGAGGGTTAGGGACACCCGGAGCATAGTGTTGCATTGCTGACCATCTTGGCTAATAGCCATAGATGGACCTGTCCTCCATGAATTCATCTAGTTCTTTCTTGAACCCAGTTATACTTTTAGCCTTCACAGCATCCCCTGGAAGCGAGTCCCACAGACTGTGCATTGGGTGAAGAAATACTTCCTTGTGTTTGTTTTAAACCTGCTGCCTGTTAATTTCATTGGGTGTCCCCTGGTTCTTATGTTACTGGAAGGCGTAAATAACACTTCCCTTTTCACTTGCTCCACACCAGTCATGATTTTATAGACCGCTGTCATATCCCCCCTTAGTTGTCTCATTTCTAAGCTGAACAGTCCCAGTCTTTTTACTCTCTCCCCGGATGGAAGCGGTTCTGTACCCTAATCATTTTTCTCGCCCTTCTCTGCACCTTTTCCATTTCAGATCTATCTGTTTTGAGATGGGGTGACCAGATCTGCACACAGTATTCCAGGCGTGGGTGAACCATGGATTTACATAGGGGCACAATGCTATTTTCTGCCTTATTATCTCTCCCTTTCCTTATGGTCTCTGCTGCATCGGGGCTCTCTCTGTCCCAGAGATAAGCACTCTACCCCCGGTCCAGCATCGTCCTCTTGACCCACTCACATGCTCACAGCTAAGCTGGAGCAGGGCCAGCGTGCCCAGCACCTCGCACCATTAACCCCAAGAGCCTCTCCTGGTTTTGGCACAGCTCTTCCAGCAAGGAAGGTTGGGCTCCCCCCAGCAGCACTTCGGGGTGAGTGAGCCCAGGTTCCAGCCCCGGTGGGCACAGCAGCAGGGCGATGATGCGCTGCCTCTGCTGGTGCCTCGGCTCTTGTGGGCTGGCACAGCAAGGGGCATTGGCAACTTGCCTGCTGCTTCTAGAAATCCACCTCCCCCGAACGTGCCCCCTGCTGGGACCAGGAGAGGAGGGGGAGAGCCCCAGAGCTGCCAAAGCAAAGCCAGGGGCTGGGAACCATCAGGCCTCAGTTATTTTCCTTTCACACTTACTGTGCTTATCTTGGCACTGCTCCCATGCAGAACCCCCTCCTCAGGTTAGGATTGCTAACGCTGGCCCCATAGCCAGAGAGCAGGGACCGGGCTGTGAAATTACACTGGGAAAAGCATTAACAATGACAGATCCCTGCCTTGGGGAAAGCCGCCAGAATCACAGGCGCTCAGATACCATGGTGATGGGCCTGAGCAGGACAGAATCTACCAGCACTGAATACAGGGGATTTCGCAGGCCTGGAAACACAGGCTTAGGGCAAAAATTTCAAAAGCACCTAATTGATTTAGAAGCCTGAATCCCATTTTCAAAAGTGACTCAGGTACTTGGCCGCCAAGTCTCATGGGAAGCCAATGGGGTTTCAATTCCAATTTTGGATTTCTATGGGGGTAGGCACCTGGGCACTTTTGCAGTCCCCACTAGGAATCCAGCTTCATCTTTAGGCACCAACATCCCTCTAAAAATCTGGCCTTGAGTCACTTTTGAAAATAAGGTTTAGGCGCTTTTGAAAATATTACCTTTAATCTGCTCTGGCTGAGCTGGAGGGTTCTAGAACATTCCCTACCTCCCTCTCCCCGCCCCCTCTCATCGCGTAGCACAGACACGGATAGATACTGAAACAAAGGGCATGCACACGCTCCCATGCACACCATTCCAACTGGCTCTCTGTTATACATGTCCCTTTTGATTCACTGCTCTGGAACACGGGTGCAAAACGCCGGGTTTGTTTGCACAAATGTCTAGAGAACAGCTGCTTGTGTTGTTGTTATTTATTAGTTTGATGAAGCCCAAATGTATCCAAGGTGCCTCTTAAAATGCATGTGATATACACAAGTCAACAAGACCCATTATTTAGTCACTGTTCACTATTCGCAATTTCATAGAATCTCAGGGTTGGAAGCGACCTCAGGAGTCATCTAGTCCCACCCCCTGCTCAAAGCAGGACCAATCCCCAACTAAATCAGAATTTGCTATTGACTAGTTGTTATTCCCAAAACATTTCGCCCACCCAGGCAGGGGCTTAGCTCATGTGTGGGGCTGGTTGAAAATCTTCCGGTGGAATGCTTCCCCTTGGACATACTGTTTCACTGCAATTGAAACATGCTGTGGGAACATGTTGATTTCAGTGAAATTTTGCTTAGAAATCCAGCTGAAGGGAAGCTTTTAAAGAACATCCAAATGTTCTGATTTGACATTTAACAGAACATTTTGATTGTTTTGTTTCAAAACAACTTCTTCTTTTGAAATAGCCTAGCATGGACTATCGGAAGGTTGAAATTGGAACATGATGTTTAGCTTCACCCCCCAGCGATTTCTTTTCAAACATTTCATTGTGCAGGAAAGCTCTAAAATCTCCCTTTGGGTTGCAGTGTCGGCGATTTGGGGCTCTGTTTCCTAGCGGTTACAAGCCTCCAGAGGGAAGGATTTGAAGGCAATGGGGCTGCCCAGGGGTCACTGCTGGCCCGGTTTAGCCTGCAGAACCTCTGTTGCTGGGGTTAGTGCCTGAGAAGGGCAGAGTCTGGTTTGGCTCTGAGCCCAGGCTGCAGCTGCAGGGCCGGTGGTTAGAAAAATCCCTCTTTTTGCATGTGAAATGGGCCCAGTGGATGCAGAAATCACAGAGAGGGCAAGCGGACAGGAGCCCCACAATGCCAGTCATTTTTCAGAGCAGGACTCCCCTTCAGTGCTGCAGACAGCGCCCCCTGTGGTAGATGTGAGGAGAGGGAACCATTTCGTTTGCTCCAAAACTGACTTCCTAGTGAACAGGAAATGCCAGACTGGTGCCAAGCCCGGGTCCCATCTAGCCCAGCGTCCTGTCTCCGGCCGCGGCCAAAGCCAGCTGTTTGTAAGGAAGGTGCGAGAATCCCTGAAATGGGTCATTATGGAACAACCATCCTTGGGTTTTATGGTTAACCAGGAGCTGTAAGCGTGGCACATGGGAGTCAGTTGTAAAGCCAGGTGTGTAAAACAGCCGACAACATCTGAGGACTTTAAAACTGGCCAATAGCAGGCGGCGAATCTCAGTGTGACTCTACCTTCTGCTAAGCTGAACAAAAAGAGCCCCCCGCCCACGCCTGCAGCTGTTCCCGCCGCTGGACGCTGACCCTACAGCCGGCCGAGGTGCCACAGAGTGACCAGCCTGCAATCTCATTATGGACTTTTGGCACCTTAGAGACTAACACATTTATTTGAGCATAAGCTTCTTCGGATGCATAGAATGGAACATATATTGAGGAGATCTATATACACATACAGAGAGCATGAACAGGTGGGAGTTCTCCTACCAACTCTGAGAGGCCAATTAAGACAACTCCCAACTGTTCATGCTCTCTGTATGTGTATATAGATCTCCTCACTATATGTTCCATTCTATGCATCCGATGCAGTGGGCTGTAGCCCACGAAAGCTTATGCTCAAATCAATGTGTTAGTCTCTAAGGTGCCACAAGTCCTCCTGTTCTTTCTGCGGATACAGACTGACACAGCTGCGACTCTGAAACCTGTCTCTATGGCCTTTATTTGCCCTGCTGCAGACTGAGCTTCTAGCCAATGTAAGGGGACACTCAGTGGGGTGTTTTGGTTGACTAGCTCCCAGCACTGAAACAATGGGGAGAGGCCAGTGCTCCAGGTCAGCCTGATTGACAGGGCGGGCAGCTAATCAGGGAGTCAGGAGGCCAGGGTGGGTCCCGTCCTCCGTGGGAACTGGAATGGCCTGGGGCAGACAGAGGGGGCCGAGCTAAGGAGAGAGCAGGGGCCCGAGCTGAGCTGGGGAGCAGAGCCGGGCCAGCCAGAGGGGTCAGCCAAGCAGCCAGGAAGCAGGTCAGAGCTGGGAGCAGAGTCACGGAAGCAGCCCCCAGAGCAGACCCTGCACTGGGAGCAGAGCGGGGCCAGCCAGAGACACAGCCCTGGGAGAGGGATAGCTCAGTAGTTTGAGCATTGGTCTGCTCAACACAGCGTTGAGAGTTCAATCCTTGAGGGGGCCACTTAGGGGTCTGGGGATTGGTCCTGCTTTGAGCAGGGGGTTGGATTAGATACCTCCTGAGGTCCCTTCCAGCCCTGATATTCTATGAGAGCAGATCTGGGGCTAGAGAAGCAGCCCTGGAGGCAGAGCAGCAGCAGCATCAGTGCTGAGGCCGAGTGGAGCCGGTGCTGGAGCAGGGTGTGGTGAGCAACTGGGGCCAGCCAAGGGGGGATCTTGGGCAAAGGGCCCAGTGCAGAAAGACACCCCCAGCCAAGGGTCATTGCAGGCCAGAGGGGGATCTTAACCCAGTGGGGGGCTGATGCTGGAAGAAGGGTCCCACCGCCCAGAGGTGTGTGGCCACCACCAGAGCAAGTGTCCAACCGCAGCACAGCCAGGGCCGGAGAAGGAGCCTGGGACCTGCCCTGACGTGCCAGAGACACTGTTTGTGATGTTCCCGGCCACAGAGCGGGGTGATGTGTTTTCCTTTAACCTTTCCCATTTTTCCGTATTCTTTTTTAAACTAATTGTTGATTAAATAACTTGAATTTGCTTTAAATTGTATGAAATGATCAGTGGGTCAGGGAGGTGCCCAGTGCAGAGAGAGTACCCCGGAGTGGGGACAACCTAGCCCCTGTCCCAGGCGACCACAGCAGGGTTGGGGGTCGAGCCCCCCAGGAATCCTGGGCCCAGCCTTGTCGGGGTTTACAAGGACTCTGCCAGACAGGAGAGAGGAAGGGGAGTCCTCAAGGGCAGGGAGGCCTCTGGGTAAAGGAAGTGGGAGGGAGGACTCAGATCCTTTCACTAGCCCACTTCACTGGGGTAGTGCAGAAGCCAGGAAAGTTCCCCACAATAGCGGGACCATTCCCCCGCTTACACCTGCACTAAATCCCCTGAACCCCCCAAACCCCCAGGAATCCCTGCCCCCGACCTCCCTGTCCCCGTCAGTGAACTGGGGATGGGAACGCTGCCCCCCTTGGCTAAGGCGTGGAGCTCTCGGGCTGGTCCGTGCCGAGGGCCTGGGTTGCCCTGGGGGAGGCTGTCTGCTCTCAAGCTGGACGATCTGCAGCGACAGCCTCCCGTGGCAGCTCGCCCCACCACCCGCCCTGTCCCGCCCGGGTGGCTAACGCCGTTGCTCAAATGGAGGCTGAATTTTGCCTGCTGCAGTGTAAGCTCGGGGCTGAGCCCTGAGGGCCGCTGGGCCTGCCTGGCCCCTAACCCGGATGGATGGCAAGTGGGTACAGAGCTCGAACGCCGGCTCCCTGAGTGCGGGGCTGAATCTAGGCCTGGTGGAACCTGCTGGCTGGACAGCTCTGGAGCCTGAAGACCTGCTTCCACCCAGGACAGGTACAGCCCCCCCCCATCCCTGTCCAGGGAGGATCGCCTCTAGGCCTGAGCGGGGAGTCCTGACTGTAGGGGTTGCTTCATCCCTGAGGGGCACGTTAATGGCAAGGCAGATGGGGAGACGTGGCCGCCTGCTCCGCTGGGACCTGGGTGGCTCATTTCACACTCACGGCTGTTCGCCAGGAGCCCTGTTTGGTTTTTACGGCACTAGTCTGTGATGGATTTGAACTGGTGATCTAGAGTCTAAAGGTTCAGTCCCCAGCCCTGGATGCGTGTGTCCGGGCTCCCTGCAGCTCGTTGTAGAGTGATGGAAGGGTTTATTATTTAGAGGAACAATGATGCACCCTGGGAGGTTCCTGTAACGCGTCTCCACGCCCGGCCAGACCCTCTCGCTGCCAGAGCTGTTTACTGTCAGGTTACTGTATAAACCAGGCTTCTCCCTGCACCTGAGCCGAGAGCGGGGCCGGGAGGAGAAACGCCTTCTGGGGCTTTCCACGTGGAGCGACGCCAGCCCTTCTGCAGCCCTTTCACCCGCATCGGCACTCGGGAGAGGCCAACAAAAATATGTCACCTGGGCCAGGACTGTGTGACGCGGCCTGTGGCCATCTCATCGCCAGCTGATATTTAACCCTGGAGCCAGGAACGTCTCCGGCACCTGCCCTTTGAGGAGCCCACCAGCCCCCGGACAAGGAGAGCGTCAGCCTCCCAGCCCCTTTTCACACCACGGGAGACCGAGCTCCAGCCAGGGGGGTGACTTGGCCCAGGCTACCCGGGGGGCTGTGGTAGAGCCAAGAGACAGCCTAGATCTGACCACTGTCCCACGGGAGCCTCGTTCCCCATGGCGTAGCACATGCACTCCCCTGGGGCAGTGGCAAACAGCGGCACAGCGTGCGGATTGCAATATACCCTGCGGAGAGCCTCTAATGGGATACAGATCCTTCCGCCTCTAGGATGCCAGTTCATTCTGGGCAAGGCCAGCGGTGGCCGAGCGCTGTTATGGCCTGACCCCTTTCGGGTGTCCCGTGGGGAGTGGGCCTTGGTCTGGTTTTAGTGGACAGGTGTCCACATCTCAGCTGGAAGTGGCTGGCTCCTTGCTGGCGTTCCCAGCAGGGCGGTGGGGCGTGAACAGGCCAGGGAGGCTGAAGTGCCTGGCTGACAACGTGGGGGCATGCAGCTCTCTGTTTAGGATGGACAGCGCAGTGAAAGGGCACCCGGGGGCCCTGCATGGTACCTGCACCCTGACCTGGAGAGATCCGGCTCCGGGGACCACTCACCACGTGGTCGTGCCGTGGAACCACCAATAGGCAGTGCCCATTGCCAGGGGAGAACGAGGAACTGGAGTGAGGCTGGCATGGCACCTCCTTCGCACACCATGGAGTGGTCATTAGGTGGCAGCGAGGGCCAGCCCTGGTGCTCCTGGGCCAGATCAGAGCCGGTGCTGACGCACCAGTTAATGTTTGATCAAAGCACTAACAGCAAAAAAAATCCCCTTTCCCCCTCTGTGAAAGAGAAAGTAAATAGCATCGGTGTTAGCACAGGGCTGGGGCCCGTGGCGATAGAGATTGGGGCGGGGCTTCATCGGAAAAGGTGGGACCCGGCAGCCAGATGGCATAGCCATAGCGATAAAGTGGACAAGCAACCCCTCCTAGTCTAAACACAGCTTACACGAGTGGAATACACCTCTCCTGGCATGTAACTGTCTCTCCACCTGCCACGGGAAAATCACCCCCTCGAACCCACATTGCTACAGTGGCAAAGATCTCTAGGGTAGCCCTAGGTCAGATGTCCCAGATCTCTGGGAGGAGCCGGTCACTCTGGAGTGCCGCTCTTGCTGTGGCTGGGGCATGAGCTGGTTCCCCAGGCACTGCCCACCCGGCTTTGCGCTTGGGGCAGCTGCCCACGGTCAGGGAGATGAACTTGCTGCGCTGGTTCCCGAGCCCCGGGCTTTTCTGGAAAATGTTTGTCGTTCCCACAAAACCAGCGCGGGAGCGAGCGAGCGAACACATGGGCATCTCAGCCATGGGCCAGCACACGCGAGACAGGGTCCCCACCGCTGAGCACTGTCCCTGCAGCTCCCCCAGCCGCTGCTCGGCCACGGAGCCTCCCCATGGTGCGGGCAGGGGGGAGGAGGGCTGTGGAAGGGGCACCCCTGGGACACGGAGCGGCTGAGCTTTGCAGATGGAGGGAGGGTGACTGGGACCGTATGTCACTGGCTGGAGAAGAGAAAATTGGCAAGATTGCAGAGGGCCTGAATACACAGCACTGCCGTTCTACCCCACCCCATCCCATTACCCCACCCTGGGGCAAAGGTCCCCCTGGGTCACAGAACACCCTCGCAGCCCTGCTGCGGTCCCCAGGTTGAATCCAGCCTCGGCCAAGAGGGCACATATGGCCCCACAGCTCTAGGACCAGCCTCCAGGCTACCACCCAGCAGCCGCTGTAACTAGCCGTAGCCCTGACCTGCTGTGCGCACAGACCATGGGAAGTTCCGCCTCAAGGGTTTGACAGACAGCAGCCTCGTGGCTCCTGATTGGCTCCCTGCCCTATATAAACCCAAGGGGCATTCTGGGAAGTGTCCAGATCATGGCGTGGCTCTTCTGTTGCTGCTGGGACTGTTCCTGCTCCTGAATTCCTGGCTTTGACTGTGGCTAGATTTGGACTTCACCTTGGTATTGACCGTGGCCTGGAACCTGCCTATGAATTCTTCCACTACTCCCAGCCTAGGGTGACCAGGTGTCCCGTTTTCGTCCAGAACACCCGGTCCAAAAGGGATCCTGGGGGCTCTGGTCAGCACCACTGACGGGGCCGTTGACTGTCTGGTTGGCAGCGCTGCGCAGCAGGGCTGGCAGGCTCCCTGCTAGCCTCTGCACCGCACAGCTCCTGGGAAGAAGCCAGCATGTCCCCCTCCCCAAGCTCCGCTCCCACAGCTCCCATTGGCCAGGAACCGCAGCCAATGGGAGCTGCAGGGGTGGTGCCTGCGGACAGGGCAGCGTGCAGAGCCGCCTGGCCATGCCTTCACAGAGGAGCTGGACGGGGGTACATGCCGCTGCTTCCGGGAGCTGCTTGAGGTAAGTGCCGCCCGGAGCCTGCAACCCTGACCCCCTCCCGTGCCCCAACCTGCAGCCACAGGCCTGATTCATCTCCTGCCCTCCATGACATTGACAAGAATACCAGCCAACAGCCGATGTAAGGAACCAGTGTCTGCACCAGGGGTGGGCAAACTTTTTGGCCTGAGGGCCACATCTGGTATGGAAATTGTATGGCGGGCCATGAATGGCCGGTGGGGGAGGGGGACTCTACGGGGTGTAGCATGGGAGGGTTCTATAAGGGATGTTACTGGGGGGGGAGGGAAGACTCATGGGGTGTGGCACGAGGGGGCTCTACCGGGGACTCCTAGGGTCCCTGCTGGCAGTGACACCAAGGCGGCTGTCCCAGGCACCATCACAGACAGAGGCACCCTAGCTGGGATGGGTGCGGCCCCTGGGTGGTTTTGAGGCTCTTGAGGGTGGAGCCATAGGAGACTGGGAGGGGACTGGGTGCGCTGCTGCGTAGGGCCGGGGTTCCGATCCCGGAAACAGCACGATGAAGTCGCGCCTGTGCAGTGCGGCTCTGCGTGCCGGAAGATGGAGCGCCGGGCGAGCGGAATGGGGCAAGCCCCCGATGAGATGGACTAGATGACCTTCTGGGGCTTCATTTCTGGGAGTCTATGATTTTTGTTCAGTTTGAGTAAAAGCATTTCTTTTGGTTTTCATTTCTTAGGTGAGGAAAAAGGAGGGGGAAGAAAGAAAGAAAGAAAGAACGAAAGAAAGAGCAAAACACACCAAAATCCAAACCGCTCATTGATGGGAATGAAATGAGATTTTTTTTTTCTCTTCATTTAGTTTAATTGAAAAATCCCATGAAAAATGTTGAATGAAATGAAACATTTAAAAATTGTTCAAATGTCCGGCAGAAAACCCTTCGTGCTTTCCGTCCCAGTGGGCTCTGTTAGAAAAAAACATCCAATCTTGATTTAAAATTTGCCAGTGATGGTGAATCCACCACAATCCCTGGTAAATTGTTCCAGTGGTTAATCACTGTCACTCTTAAAAATGTACCCCGTATTTCCCGTCTGAATTTGTCTAGCTTCTATTTCCAGTCATCGGGTCATGTTAGGCCTTTCTCTGCTAGACTGACTAGCCTATGAAATATTTGTTGATTGTGATCAAGTCACCCCTTAACCTTCTCTTTAAGCTAAAGAGACTCAAGGAGCTCAATCTAAAGGTTTTCCAATCCTTCAATCATCTTCTCTGACCCCTCTCCGATTTACCAACATCCTTCCTGACCTCTGGGCACCAGAACCTGACCCAGGATCCCAGCAGCGGTTGCACCAGTGCCAAACACAGGGGTAAAATAACCTCTCGGCTCCTACTCGAGAGTTCCTGGTTTATGTATCCCGGAATCACATTAACCCATTTGGCCACAGCTGGGAGCTTATGGCCAGATGATTATCCATCCCACCCCTCCTAATCTTTTCAGTGTCAGCTCTTCCCAGAACAGAACCCTCCAAACTGAAAAAACAAAACCCAGCGACGTTCCAGTCAAAGCTGTTTAAGAGAGCTCGCTGGCCGGGGGTTCCCACCTCCTCATCTGGGGATCCAAACACCCGTTTATGGAGCTCTGAGCTTTTAGTTCTGTTTCTTGGCACCCAGCCACATTCATTTTTGTTTCAGCTTCTGAATATTGGCTTGAGTCCAAACATAATATGGGAAAGGGAGCTCACAGAGATGGCTGAGCAAGTGGGTTATCCCTTCCCATGGCCAGGCTGAGGAGGGTCCCTACCATGGCTCCGAGGAGGGCCGTACCCGGCTGTGTGCCCGCCCTGGCGTTAGGGAATGGGATGTGCTGCTCCCTTGTTCCTTAAGGAAGTCAGAAGCACACAGGGCTAGATTATGATGCCGGCTGCTCCTGGGGCCAGGGGAATACTCCGGGAGACCCTGCCCCGTGACGCAGCCAGCAAGAGGCAGCCGTCGTGTTGCAGGTGGCGTCTGTGCAGTATTTTGTATGTGGGGCTAAGCTGGAGCTCTGCCGTCAGTGGGTTTGGGTCTGGCTAGCGAAGGGCAGTGTCCGGGCTTCGTAGCATTATTCCTGGGGTGGGAGGAAGGGGTCTAGCTGGTGGGGCGAGCATTGGCCGTGGCCCGGCCTGCCTGCACTCTGGCAAGAGACTGTGCCGGGGTAGTAGGGGCCCGCTGTTCTACTGTCCTCCCATGGGGAGCTCCCCCCGCCCCACTGCCCGTGTCCCCACTGGCATCCCTGGCCTCCGCAGGCCTCACACCACCCGGCTCCGCTGCTCAGCCAACGGCCTCTCTTCTCCCACCCCTCAGGGGGTAGCCCAGGCCCCTGGAGCCAGGCCCGAGCCTACAGAGCATGGCATTGGGACTGGAATCGAATTCACCGACCTCCTGCTTCGGCGCATGGACGCTGAGCGCAGACACTAACACGGTCCCGGCCGTGCGTCGTTTGAGCCAAGAACGCCCTTGAATGAGACAGACCCGGAGCCTGGACCTGTTCAGTGCTGGGGCCGCGGATGCGGTCTGGAATCGGGACCTGAGCCTGGCTCTGCCCCGTCCCCCCTGCCTGTGCAGGACAGCAATTCAACCGGAGAGGAGGGAAAACCTCTCAGAGCAGCAAACACGGGAACAATAGCAAACAAATGTCCTGCTGCCAAAACCCAGCCTGGAAAGTACCTTCCCCGGCACCTCCCCTAGGAGCCTGAGCCTCCAGGAAGTGAGGACGGGCGGATCGGGAGAGCGCACCCAGCAGAATTCCCCTCCCCGTTCCCGCCGGATGCCGCATCGCATGGGCCCGATGGCGATGCCAGCTTGTGTTGCAGTCCTGTCAGTGCCCCCGCCCCTCCCACAACCTTGTGTCTCAGTCCATTGGGGTCCCCACCAACCAGGACACCCCTCCCCGCTGCCCCCGCAGTCCCAGGGCTGGGCCCAGGGCCCACTCACTCCTTGGTCTCTCTGCCAAGTCCACCAATGAGGAGGCCTGCTGGAGGCACTTATCACTGTGGGATTTGGGATGTGGGGACACCCTCCCACTGGGAACTAGAGGGAAACCCACAGACTCATTTCCCACAGGATCTCCAAAGAGGCGTCGGTCTCAATGATTATTCCCAGTCCGGCCAGCTTGGAGCCGGCTCCCCAGTGGTGAAAGACTCCCTGTGCCATCACTGCTCCCCTGGGACCAGCAAACATGGATCATTTAATATCCCATTCAAAGAAACTATGTGTGTATGTGCAGAAGGAGAGGAGCAGACCCCTGAAACTGACAGCTCCTGCTAGAGAGCAGTTGATTGCCCAAGTTATTCAAAGCAGGAGATCCGCACCTGTGCTGCTGCCACCTGTGCATTCACAAGGAGCCACTGGGGGCGAGAGGAATAGAGAGGGGAATACGGAGTATGGGGGGAGAGAGGGGAGCAGGTGGCTGGGACGGGGCGGCTGCAGATGTGCTGGTTGGCTGTCTGGTTTTTCTATTGGCAAAGTGGTTAGTGCTCCCTGGTCTCTGGGGCTGCTTGGCTCTGGTTTCCGTCTATTTCGAAAAGGGGAAACTGGATTTCAGTAGGAGGAAACTTCACTTTCAAGGGAAATTATCGGAGGAGCTCCAGGCTGCCCTGCTGCACACACTGGGGGTCCCAGGTGGCGGCTGTGTGACCCTTTCCTGGATGAGGGAAATAGAACCAACACAATACAAAAACCAGGAGCCACGCAATGAAACGGAGGCAACAGGTTTAGTAGACACCCAAGGAAGTACTTTCTCACACAACGCACCACTAACCTGTGGAATTCATTGCTATGGGATGTCATGATTGCCAAAAAGTATAACTGGGTTCAAAAAAAGAATTGGATGAGTTCCTGGAGGATAGGTCCAGCAATAAATTACTATCAATGACCATTAGCCAAGATGGTCAGGGATGCTAAACTTCTGACTGCCAGAAGTTGGGAGTGAAAGACATGAGTGGATCGCTCCAAATTGCCCTGTTCTGTACACTCCCCCTGAAGCTCTAGTACAGGCTACTGTCGGAGACAGGATCCTGGGCAAGATGGACCATTGGGCTGACCCAGTGTGGCAGCTCTTAGCTTAACCATGGTCCCAACAACGACCTTCCAAGGTGGGACTGAACGGCTTGCTCTGACATACGTTTTCGGTACCAGGAGCACAGTCAAGGTACACAAAAGCTGGGGATTGTAGTGTAAAAGCCATGAAGGAACCTGGATCTCTGAAATCACACCCTAAGAGATCACCCCAAATCGTACACCCAGGGCACACATCTGAGCTCCGAATCCCAGTGTTAGTATGTAGGCCTGTATATTTGTCTGAGATAGAATTTTTTTTTTCACCTTTTAACTTTTGATACTTTTATATTCTTAATCAATTCTTGATTTAGTCCTAAGTGGAGCACAGGATCAGGTCCAAGAGGTGACTAGAGCTGGATCGCTTGGTAATAGTGACCATAATATAATGAAATTTAACATCCCTGTGGTGGGAAAAACACCACAGCAGCCCAACACGGTAGCATTTAATTTCAGAAAGGGGAACTACACAAAAATGAGATAGTTAGTTAAACAGAAATTAAAAGGTACAGCGCAAAAAGTGAAATCCCTGCAAGCTGCCTGGAAACTTTTTAAAGACACCTTAATAGATGCTCAATTTCAATGTATCCCCCAAATTAAAAAACAGAGAGAACTAAAAAAGTGCCACCGTAGCTAAACAACAAAGTAAAAGAAGAAGTGAGAGGCAAAAAGGCATCCTTTAAAAAGTGGAAGTTAAATCCTAGTGAGGGAAATAGAAAGGAGCATAAATGAAGTGTAAAAATATAATTAGGAAGGCCAAAAAAGAATTCAAAGAACAGCTAGCCAAAGACTCAATAAGTAATAGCAAAAAATGTTGTAAGTACATCAGAAGTAGGAAGCCGGCTAAAACAACCAGTGGGGCCACTGGACGATCGAGATGCTAAAGGAGAACTCAAAGACGATACGGTCATTGCGGAGAAACTAAATGAATTCTCTGGATTGGTCTTCACAGCGGAGGATGTGAGGGAGATTCCTAAACCTGAGCCATTCTTTTTAGGTGACAAATCTGAGGAACTGTCCCAGATTGAGGTGTCATTAGAGGAGGTTTTGGAACAAATTGATAAACTAAACAGTAAGAAGTCACCAGGACCAGATGGTATTCCCCCAAGAGTTCTGAAGGAACTCAAATGTGAAATTGCAGAACTACTAACTGTAATATGTAACCTCTCATTTAAATTAGCTTCTGTACCAAATGACTGGAGGATAGCTAATTTTTAAAAAGGGCTCCAGAGGTGATCCTGGCAATTACAGGCCTGACTTCAGTACCGGGCAAACTGGTTGAAACTATAGTAAAGAACAAAATTGTCAGACACATAGATGTACATAATTTGTTAGGAAAGAGTCAACATGGTTTTTGTAAAGGGAAATCATGCCTCACCAATCTACTAGAATTCTTTGAGGAGGTCAACAAGCATGTGGACAAGGGGGATCCAGTGGATATAGTGTACTTAGATTTTCAGAAAACCTTTGATAAGGGCCCTCACCAAAGGCTCTTAAGCAAAGTAAGCTGTCATGGGATAAGAGGGAAGGTTCTCTCATGGATCGGTAACTGGTTAAAAGATAGGAAACAAAGGGTAGGAATAAATGGTCAGTTTTCAGAATGGAAAGAGGTAAATAGTGGTGTCCCCCAGGGGTCTGTACTGGGGCCAGTCCTATTCAACATATTCATAAATGATCTGGAAAAAGGGGTAAACAGTGAGGTGACAAAATTTGCAGATGATACAAAACTACTCAAGATAGTTAAGTCCCAGGCAGACTGCCAAGAACTACAAAAGGATCTCTCAAAACTAGGTGACTGGGCAACAAAATGGCAGATGAAATTCAGTGTTGATAAATGCAAAGAAATGCACATTGGAAACATAATCCCAACTCTACCTATAAAATGATGGGGTCTAAATTAGCTGTTACCACTCAAGAAAGATCTTGGAGTCAGTGTGGATAGTTCTCTGAAAACATCCACTCAATGTGCAGCGGCCGTCAAAAAAGCGAAGAATGTTGGGCATCATTACGAAAGTGATAGATAATAAGTCAGAAAATATCATGTTGCCTCTATATAAATCCATGGTACGTCCACATCTTGAATACTGCGTGCAGATGTGGTCGCCCCATCTCAAAAAAGATCTGTTGGAATTGGAAAAGGTTCAGAAAAGGGCCACAAAAATGATTAGGGGTTTGGAACAGCTTCTGTATGAGGAGAGATTAATAAAACTGGGACTATTCAGCTTGGAAAAGAGACGACTAAGGCAGGATATGATAGAGGTCTAAAAAATCATGACTGGTGTGGAGAAAGTCAATAAGGAAGTGTTATTTACTCCTTCTCTTAACATAAGAACTAGGGGTCACCCAATGAAATTAATAGGCAGCAGGTTTAAAACAAACAAAAGGACGTATTTCTTCACACAACGCACAGTCAACCTGTGCCAGAGGATGTTGTGAAGGCCAAGACTATAACAGGGTTAAAAAAAGAACTAGATAAATTCATGGTGGATAGGTCCAGGCAGGGATGGTGGCCCTAGTCTCTGTTTGCCAGAGGCTGGGAATGGGCAACAGGGGATGGATCGCTTGACAATTCCCTGTTCTGTTCATTCCCTCTGGGGCACCTGGCATTGGCCACTGTTAGAAGACAAGATACTGGGCTAGATGGCCAGTATGGCCGTTATGTTCTTAAGTTCTTACTAATATGTGTGAACAAAGAGCAAAGACACTGTGTGTTGCATTTCCCACAACCAGATAGGGAAAGATAAGCACAACGAGGAATGATAAGAAATAGAGCTAAAGTGTTGCTGGGTAGTGGGAATGTAACATACGAGTGCACACTTGAAGGACAGTCCTGCCTCAAACTCCTCTCCTGAGATAAGGTCAAGCAACCAGTCGGGAGGGGCAAAGGGGATGGGAGGGGAACGTGTAAGAAACATGAAAAGGCCAAAGAAATGCCTGTCCCTGACCGAAGCACAACTTCACTCCCTACCCCTGCTCTGGGGTACAAAAGAGGTGGTGCCAAAGCCCCCAGACTCAAGACCCTCCAAAATGGAACATGGCCATAAATGGTCAGGGGTGGGACTAGGGGCGTGCACTGCTGGTATAATTATGCCTGCTAAGGAAGGGGAACCTGGGACAAGGCTCTGCCGCGTCAGAGCTATGGATAGGTTTGCTTGAAACTAACCCCAATAAACATCCCATTGCCTGTACTTCGGACTCCGGCCTTCTGCTTTCAGCCTGCGTGGCAAGAACCAGAGGAGGGATGAAGGGAAAGCCCCTAACACCCAGTGAGTGCCCCAGTGATGATTATTTGAATTTCTAGACCAATGGAGCCCAGTGTCCACATATCGATGAGGATACGTGTTACCCTGGCACAGTCTGCGTTTGCTCTTTCAGTGGGCTGCAGCCACGGTGGGGTCTTTGAATGGTGATGAGTCCTGGAGATCGGATCCAAGGTGCGTACAACTCACCAGACACTGCAGCAGATTGCCTTGCTGGATGATTGCTGCTTGTTTGAAGCAAAAGATCTCATGCAATTTCATGTCTTTCATAACGACGTAGCTAATTGGCAGACTAATTTACATTACCCACCCTTAGCAGATCCAGGTGTTTGCCTGCTGCATCCAACAGACACTCTAAGGCGAGCACGGGGAGGCAGGATGTAATTAGTGGAGCTGGAGTCTGCCTGACACACTTTGATTGTTACAAAAAGCAACTCTGGATCTTTCATGTACAGACTTTCGGTTTTCATTCTCCTGCAAAAGCTGACACATCCACTGGCACCGCGCCCCTGTGCCTCAGAGAACAGCGAGGTCCAGATGGAATCGGGGAAAAGAGAACTCCTTCCCAATCGGCCAGTATGACGCTCGGAAGCCTAGCACCCCCTCCCCGCCCCCCGGGCTATGCAAGGGCATTGGGGTCAGCACGGACCGCAAGGGGAGCGCGTCCCCTACTGAGCCCCCCCGCCCCACTCCCTGCAGCACAGTGCCCTATAGTGCCACACTGGGGCGAGCACCCCCTCTGGAATCACTCCCCCCACACCGTGCAACATCGAGCCCCCTACCACTGCTCTGGGGCAGCAGGGGCAAAACTGACTCCTAGGGGACAACCTTCAGTAGGGAGCCCACACCCCACTCCTTCTGGTGCTGCACTGGGGCACTGGAGTCAGCGCTGACCATCTGCCGAGTTACCAGTGTTGCGTCTCTGCAGGCCGTTGGCTGTCTGCCTCGTCACGCCGTGAACCTAGCCAGCGCTTCGTCTGTCCGACGGGACCAGACAATGGCACAAGGGGCGATGGCCCCCAGGCCAGGGAGCCGGCCGATAGCGGGGCAAGTGTCTGGAGCTGGGGGTGCTTTCCTGAGCCCCACCTCGGCAGGTCTGGGTGTTTGCTCGTCGCGCCTGAGGATAACCTGATGGAGGCAGTGGCCCGTGCCCACGCTGGCGTATCGGGCAGAGATTTATGTTTTAAAGGGGACCCTGCTTTCTTTGAACTAGGCCCGGGGAATGCATGCTGCAGCCCCGGCTGCACGGTGACCTAGCGAGGACATGCGAGGCTGTGGCGAGCTAGAACTGCTGGCAGTGGGCCAGCTGCCTGCCTGTCACTCCCCGGAAAGAGACTTGGCTTCTTAAGGGCTCACCTCTATCTAGGTCGCACCCTCGGGGGCCACTAATGCCCTGTGTCCAGTGCAAAGGGAGGTTGTGACCCCCAAGAAGGGTTTGAGAAGCCAAACAGACTGTGCACCTGGGTGAGATTCCCTGGCCTGTGCTTTAATTCTATGGGTAGCTAGTGAGGTGGATGGGTGCTTGTCATCTTTCTCTCTCTACCCGTCCCATGCTCATGCCCAGGGCAGCCTCGCTGACTCTTGCAATATTATATTGGTTTTTGTAAAGCCCCAGCTCCTGGAGTCAAGTGAAAGCGGAGCTGGGTTCAGACTGCCGCTTATATCCCTGGCCTGGCTGATAAAATCTGGATTGTTCTATAGCACGTGAGTTTCGTGAATCCGTGTGTCTGAGTCCGCTTCTGGCAGGAAATGGCTCCCCGGCGTTGAATCGATGGGCACCGTCGGCATTAATGTGGTCCCCTCCTGGGCAGGCTCAGCAGAGAGAGGCCAAGGGCTGAATGAGTCCTGGAGTCCTCTTTGCGAGAGGGCAGGGACGGCGCGGTGTGGAGGCTAGTTTGCCTGCCCCTGCTCAGGCTGGACCTCTTCTTTAGAGGCTTCCTTGGCTGCCTTGCACAGCACTAAGTCCACTTTAATACCCAGAGGGCACAAAGCAGGAGCGGCAGAATTGCAGGGCCATGTATTTGGGGTACAGGTGGTGGATGGCTAAGGACCAGGCTCCAGCTGTCAGCCACACAGGCTGTGTGGTGTTCAGGCTGGTTCATTACAAGAACAATCAATTATTCTGTGGGTTGGTCGAAAAGTCCAGCTCTTCTGGGAAAGCGGGAGTGAGCAAACCAGCGGGTTCCGTAAAGGAGGAATGATCCCCGGAGGCTGTGTCTGCACTCAGCCCCTCCCGCCAGCTTCCCAGGGCAGCTCTCCGGATGGGGCTAGTGTAGGCAGGGCATGGGCCTCTTCATCGCCCTGGGGTGCCAGCCTGCTCCCAGCCGCTCCAGGCCTTGCGCGGGATTAATCCCAGTTCCTGTACACGAAGCTGGAAGGGGGCAGCTGTAAATCAGGGCTGGCTTCTTCACTGCTCCCCAAGCAGCCCTGGGCTGTCTAGGGTGAGCTGGCCCGGGGGTGGGAATCGGAGTAAAGCCGTGCCGTGTGTGAGCTGAAGGGACAGTGGGTGGGATTCCCTGCTGTAAGGTGAGTGTAGGAGGAGTGGGCTAGCTCTCAGCGCGCAGCTTTCTCCAATGCCTGTTGGCTAGGACAGGGGTTCTCAGCCTGGGGGTCCCAGCTTCCCACCAGGTATCAGGGGTTGGGACCACCCTGGCCTCCCCATATTGCTGCATGGGAGGGAGCCTCCCTTGGCTAGACAGAGGGAGATGCTCTGCTAAGAGTTTGGCTTCTGCTATGGAGCCAAATGCCTGCCTTGATTAGCAGCCGCAGCATGACGAGCAATAACTCCTAGAGGCCTTGGCCGAGATCAGGCCCCACCGTGCTGGGCGCTGCATAGGCACGCCGCGAGAGAGCTGCGCCCCTACGCTGGTGTCTCCTAGCTGCCCTTTGCTGCATCCTCCCCCCGCACCACTCTGACTGGCAGCAAAGTCTTTCAAACCGCACTCAGACCGCGCCGTCCATGACAAAGCCCTGTGCCCCTCCCCGTCTGGCCCATCGCTGAACCAGCACCTCACTGCGGCAGCTGGGGTCACTGCGCTGCCAAAGGCACGGGCCTTTAGGGAGGACGTTCAGTCCAAATATGGCCTCCTGAATGGGCAGTCAAGGATCTGAGGCACTCTGAGGAAGCGTTAAGCTTTGCCTTGGCTAAAATCCCGCCTGGAATCCCGGCCTGCCCAAGTTCTGGTTGGAATTTAAATGACGTGGGGAACAATGTCCCTTCCTCATGCCTGCCTCTATATCTTTGTCCTCTGGGAAATGTGCGGCGGCCGTTTTGTGCCTCTATCACAATGTTTCTTTGGATTGCCTTAGGCCCAAGGCAGGCATATTTTTATCCAGCCAAATACACAGCGTGCCACTGCCAAAGGCACAAAATAGCTGGTGCCATGCAGTCTGGGAGCCACCGACACTCCAGCATCTGTGAAGTGATTCTAGCCCCCTGGCTCATTCTACGTTGCTCCATTCTCCCACGAGAAACTTTCCTCCATGGAATCACGCATGTTGCAGCTGGAGAAGACCCTATGGCCTTAGGTCCTATTTTGCCCATCTCCACCTCTGCCGATGGAGGATTGTTCCTTTCATAGAATCATAGAAGATTAGGGTTGGACGAGACTTCAGGAGGTCATCTAGTCCAACCCCCTGCTCAAAGCAGGACATGGGGATCCGTTGTGGATTTTGTTTCAATTGCTCAAGCAATGAGGCCCCCAGGGCTCTCTTGGGAGCAGGGTCCACAGCCTGGTGGACCTCCCAGTAAGGAATTTTCTTACGATAATCAGCGGAAGAGTTGGCTTTGAGTGAGAACCAGCCATGGTCATTCCTGCGCCCATCCTCCTGTTCCTTCCTTGTTTATCTGAAGAAGCTTCTGGAATGCACCTTTCAGTTCTACTGCGATGACCGGCCCAGTGCCACTTCAAAGGAAAGGAGAAGTGTCATCTGGAGATGCCTGGAGCTAGAGTTGCTTTCTTTGCACACCACTGAATAGTTCCACTTTCTTTTGGGGTGAGGGATAGCTCAGTGGTTTGAGCATTGGCCTGCTAAACTTAGGGTTGTGAGTTCAAGCCTTGAGGGGGCCACTTAGGGATCTGGGGCAAAATCAGTACTTGGTCCTGCTAGTGAAGGCAGCGGGCTGGACTCGATGACCTTTCAAGGTCCCTTCCAGTTCTAGGAGATGGGATATCTCCATTAATTTATTTTCAGACGACTCAGCAGTTCCCTAACCAACCCCCTTCCCTCCCTCCCCGCCAGCCAGTTGGAGGAGGAGAAGAGGGTTTCTATACCCAACTGCAAACAAAAAGCAACGGTTTAAGTGCCAAGACTCTCTGAGCGTCCCAACGACCGTGTCCGCACGGGACGCCGGGACTGAGCAGGCGGGATAAGAGGGGTGTAAACTGCTTTCTCCAGCCAGGCCTATTCGGCTGCTCCATCTCCAAGAACAACAGGTCGTGCATGCCCACGTACGAACCCCCAACCTGCCTGAGTCAGCCAGGCGCTCGCTACCGGGCACGCAGCATGAAGACGCTGTCCTTTCCTCCCTGGCAATGGCCGGGGTCTCTGCAGCAGAATGTGGGAGTTGCGGGGTATAAATAATAACCGGAATATGCAGGGGACGGGATCATAGAATCATAGAATATCAGGGTTGGAAGGGACCTCAGGAGATCATCTAGTCCAACCCCCTGCTCAAAGCAGGACCAATCCCCAACTAAATCCCCTAAATGGCCCCCTCAAGGATTGAACTCACAACCCTGGGTTTAGCAGGCCAACGCTCAAACCACTGAGCTATCCCTCGCCCCAAAAGAAAGGGGATGCCAAGGAGTTTAGCATCAAATGCCTCCGGACTGCAGCTGCAGCACTTAATGCTGGGATAAATAAAGGCTGCATTGAGGAGGGGGAGCTGCCTGGCAGGACGCTCTGTTCTCATAGCTTCAGATCTTTTCCCTGCCCCTGTCCTCACTGGCGGGGGTTTGTTCTGGAGCCTGCAAACCAGTGAGGTGGAGCCATGGCAGCTTTTAATGGCTCATTCCAGACGCCAGGCTCCCCCCGTGTGTGGGGGGACACAGCTCCCCTTGGACCACATGGAACCCCCAGCAGAAAGCAAACAGGAGGGCGCACGCCCCACTCTCAGCTCCTGCCCGGCGCGGCTCACCCAGGTGGCTTTGGGCCCGATCCTGCCCAGCGAACATGCTGAGCAGGACGGGGAGGACATCTGGTATTTAGCACCTAGAAGCCCCCGCTCAGATCAGATCACCACGCAGACCCGGAGGGAGACAGTCCCTGCCCGGAGAACTTGCACCCTGAACTCCTCATTTCGGGCCCCACCCTGGAGCCCTCACCCCCTCCTGCACCCCAACCCCCTGAGTGAGTGAGGGTGGGGAGAGCGAGCGACAGACAGAGGGAGGGGGCATGGAGTGAGCGGGGGCGTGGCCTTGGAGAATGGGCGGGGCCTCAGAGGAGGGGTGGGGCAAGGGTGTTTGGTTTTGTGCGAGTAGGACGTTGACAACCCCACTGCAGGCTCAGGCCCGGAGGGGGGGGCGGGGGGCTGGCCTGCGTGTGGCCTGGAGAAGGAGGAGGCCTTGTGCATTTTTCTGTTTAATCAGCTGGCACGTCCCAGTATTTCCCTTCCCTCACACATACCTTGGGGACTTGCCTTCCCCCCCGAGGCCCCGCAGGCTGAGGGGTGGGATATGTTCATTGTGAGCTCCACAGGTAACTGCGAGGTTATAACAATAACAGATCTAGGCTTGTTCGACCCTGAGGCTAACGGCAGGGTAGTGCCAGGGTCCCATCAAATCCCTGGGGAGAAAACAAACCTACAAATGGGAAGGGGCGGGGGGGCGGAGGCCATGAAAGAGCCAAGTTCTCTGGGTCCCTTTGCTCTTCTTGGGCAGAATCCTTAAGTAAACGCTCTTGAGTGACAACTGTGCCTTGCCAGCCAGCCTGGGCAGCGCTGTCTGCCAGAACAAGCCATTGTGTGGTGGCTGCTTCGAGCAGCTTTTGTCTTCTTTGCATCATCCATTTTATTTGGCAGCCTTTTCCATCCTGGGGCTAAACACGCACATGTAAAGATCCACTGCTCTCGGGCGAGAGGTTAAACCAAAGCCCGGAGGACTCCGTGAACGTGAAATGATCCTTGGTACTTTCTGAAGGACACCCAGGGCCGACGAGAGGGGGGGGAAGCTGGTACAAATTACCGGGGCCTGGGGCCCAGCTTCCCCCCCCCCATCGCCTTACCGGGGCCCGGCGGTCCGGAAGGGGGCCCGGCTTCCCCCCCGTCGGCCCTGTTTAGCTGGTCCGCCCTTGCTGGGGGGCCCGAACCCGCTCTCGGCGGCCCTGAGGACACCACAGTGCCCTGGCCCAGCGGGAGTAGTGACATTCTCCCTGCCTAACATCCTCTCCACAGTTTCAGTTGGCTACGGGATTCTTTGTGGGTTTTTAATTTAAACTGTGGTCTGGCGTTCCTCTGCCCTGTTAAACAGCTGACACGTTCTCCCCTACAAGTGGTTGCATATCTGCGATGAGTGATGGGTGTCTCTCCTTCTCTCGGTGCTGCTGTCTCATGCACACAGAGTAGTTTCTGGAGTTGATTGACTTCATTGGTATTTTGGGTGCACAATGCAATATTTCAATGTCCATCATTATCTCTTGTCATGGCTGATGTATTCCTCACCCTCCCGAGCCAGGCTGCCCTGACGGTCCCAAGTGAGATTGTTCATCAACCCCGGGCAGAGGGAGCTGCATCATCGCTATCTGAGCATCCATGAGTAGGGATGTGCAGCCGCTTGATGGCTGGAGGACACGCTATGGCCTGAAGGTGGAGGAGATTATTGGGTTCTGGTCTCCATCTTCTTCTCAGTGATTCTGGGGAAGGTGGCATGCCCAGTGTGACCTTCCTGAGAGCTGATAGGCCCGCTGCATGCCTCAGCCTGGTTGCAACTCTGATCGTGGTCTGAGGAGCCCAGGGGGATTTCTCCATCCATTAGTCACAGGGGTCTGCTTCCCAGAGCGTGATTCAAACCTTCCTGCAAGTCCCTGTCTGTGATGGAGCCATGCTCCATGAGGGGTGGGCACGGCTTTCTGCATTACGTCGCTTCTTTGGGCCTTCTGATGTTTTCATGATGAGAGAAGCAGCTACTAGGGGATGGGAAAGGCGGAGGAGGATGACGTTCTCCAGACCCCAGCCTTCTGCTGCCCAGCAAGGTTCCCCTCCAAACAGCTGTGTTACTCATGCATCCATGATCTTTACTCCCTCGTGCCATATTAGGACAGAAGAATCCCACGCACTGCTACAGAGTAGGGACCGAATGACTAGGCAGCAGTTCTGCAGAAAAGGACCTAGGGGTTCCAGTGGACGAGAAGCTGGATATGAGTCAACAGTGTGCCCTTGTTGCCAAGAAGGCTAATGGCATTTGGGGCTGTATAAGTAGGGGCATTGCCAGCAGATCGAGGAACGTGATCATTCCCCTCTATTCGACATTGGTGAGGCCTCATCTGGAGTACTGTGTCCAGTTTTGGGCCCCACACTACAAGAAGGATGTGGAAAAATTGGAAAGAGTCCAGCGGAGGGCAACAAAAATGATTAGGGGGCTGGAGCACATGACTTATGAGGAGAGGCTCAGGGAACTGGGATTGTTTAGTCTCCAGAAGAGAAGAATGAGGGGGGATTTGATAGCTGCTTTCAACTACCTGAAAGGGGGTTCCAAAGAGGATGGAGCTCGGCTGTTCTCAGTGATAGCAGATGACAGAACAAGGAGTAATGGTCTCAAGTTGCAGTGGGGGAGGTCTAGGTTGGATATTAGGAAACACTATTTCACTAGGAGGGTGGTGAAGCACTGGAATGGGTTCCCTAGGGAGGTGGTGGAATCTCCTTCCTTAGAGGTTTTTAAGGTCAGGCTTGACGAAGCCCGGTTGGGATGATTTAGTTGGAATTGGTCCTGCTTTGAGCAGGGGGTTGGACTAGATACCTCCTGAGGTCCCTTCCAACCCTGATATTCTATGATTCTGTGATTGCACGTGGCTTCCCCAATGTGCGCAGCAGAAGATGCCAGCAGTGGAGAATGAGACTGTGCAGTCGGGCTCTATAGTAGGAAAGAGCTCGTCCTGCCTAGATTTTTTGGAGCAGTGGGGGTGGACAATGTTATCCCGGCTCCCTTCACGGCTAGAACGTCTCCCATTGCTGTCGATGGGACTCAGAACAGAACGGATGCCCTAGTCTTCTGCCCTGTGTCAGTGGTCCATGGACTGGTGGAGGTGACCAAGGGGTGGAGAGAGCAGACGGTTGTCCTGTTCTGCTAGCTACTTGGCGTGTTGCTCTTGAAGCTGAGTGAATTTCTCCTCCAGGCTGGTTTGGTCAGCTCACTGTCTAATGGGACGGTTGAAAGCCTTGATCTCCATGTCGGAGGTGATGGCAGAGGGAGGAGAGCGATAAGGTTGTTTGTGTCCCAGAAGTCCACCCCAGGGTTGAAGATCAGTTCCCTTCTCAGGTTTGATGTAATGTCCTACTCCCGATCTACCCAGCACAGAACGGATCAAGCAGAGCGACCCCAAAGGCAGCCTGGCCATTTAAGACCCTCCAGAGGGACACTCCAACCAGACCCGCGTTCCCCTCTAGGGGATGCCAGGGGCAAAGCCTTAAGACAGGAAAGGAGGAAGAAGCCACCACACTGCACACGTGGGCTGAAGAAGGCTGCGAGGATATCGCCATGCAATCAGAGCCCAGGCTAGCGTTCATTGCGGCATGGCACTTAGATACGGTGATAATGGAAAGACCGTAGATAGACAGTGTGTGCATGGCTGAGTGGGAGACAGCCGGACAGCGAGGTAACAGGGAAAGGAAAGAGAGAAAGCCCCAGGGAGCTAGACCTGCCAGGCCGAGGGGAGCCCACCCGGAGGCAGGGAGAGGAAGGGACGCAGGGGGAAGGTCCCAGGGAAGAACACAGTGTCCCAACCCCATGTTATTGCATTTGGTGTTTGAAGTCACCGGGTGCAGTGGCAGAACTGCGGAAAGTCCCTGGCCTGCTTTTCCATGTTTACTATTAAACTATTTACTATTCTGATATCCTGGGCTGGCCTGGCACCGAGCAAGGAGCGACTTGCTCCTGGATCCTTTTTACAAGAAATGGAGGAGAGAGGCTTGTGATTAACCCCTTAGCAGGACCCCATGATCAGCTGCTGATCTCGTGCTGCCCCCGTGTGCCCGTGGCCAGCTTTAGGAACCATTGCCTAGCTAGGGACAGACCTGCCCACTGGGGCACCCTTGCGGCTAGGTAGCTTGGACTAGGAGCCTGGGGCTGGGTGGTCAGGGGTGCAGGCTTCCACCAGAGTTGGAATCGGTCCCATAGTTATGGGGAGCAGTCAAAGAGCAATGGACAAATGGAAAGGGAGTGGGACTCATTCAGTCTGAGCGCTCAGACAGAGCTGTGAACCCCTCCAGCCAGGCTTTGCTGGCCCAGGAAAGCTGGTGTGAGGTCTGCAGGGCAAATCCACACAGCTCCCACTTGTGATTATCGGTATTATGGCATATGTTTGCTTACAATGTATTATTCACACACTAGATGTCCCTGCATGCTGGATCAAGGTCCAGACAGGGCATGGACCCTGGTGAACAAGGGAGACCAAATTGGAACTGATCTGTCTGCAGCAGGCAGATCATACTAAACTTTCTGACTTTTTTTCAGGTTCTCCTGCACTAAATTCATCAGAACCTGTAAATTCTCCTTAAAACAAGTGACCTACTCCCCTGTGGGCTGTCCTGTTTCCTTCGTATTGCCCTCCTAAGAGCCACCAATCAAATCTAGGGGTCCCCTCCCCTGCCTCCCATACAGCAGATCAAAGGGGGCAAAGCCGATAGATTCTTGGGGAACACTTCTGTAGGCAGATAGACGATAAGGGAGAAACACATCCAAATCGTTCTCATGCCTGGACACAAAACCTACTCGGTTGACTAAAGCTGTAGCCGCTGTTTCAGCTTCAATCCCTGCTGGCTTCATGGTATCTGGTGGCAGAATCCAGCACAACAAAAATATCTCTTTCCATTCCTGGAAGGTTTAGTGAGAGGTCCCACAAGCTCTACAGAGACTCTGGCAACTGCCTGTTTAATAATGGGCAACGGGTCCCTTTAATCTCTTATGCCTCTGGCATAAGGCTCGACTCTGACAGTCTTTTCCTGTCTCCACTTGGGGAGGCCAATAGAAATTCTGGTTCAGTCTGTCACAGGTTTTGTCCACTCCTAGGTGCCCTGCAAATGGCCGATCATGAGCTACTTGCGACAATTCCCTCCTGTATTCTCAGGTACAATTGCTTGTTTGCAAACCTCCCCAGGATGCCTCTTTTTCCTGCTAGGACCCTCCCTATACAACAAACATTCGACCAAAACAAACCGACCTTTTCCTGCCCCAGCCCGGGTATCATTCTGAGCTGCAAATTTCCCTTGTTCCCGAGAGGGCTCAGCTTGCTGGGCAGTCACAAGCTCCTTTCGCGGTTCACTTAAGCCCAGAGCAGACTCCGGCACAACAGAAGAATTTTCAAATTCCTCCTCAGGGGAAGTGGACACTACAAAACGATGTCGACCCACAGCCAAAGCAGGTCAATCAGATCCATGCCTTCTCTGGGACCTGACTACAACATGAATACGCTTAGACATGGCTAAAATGTTATTATCTCTTAAAATACCATCAGGTAGCAAATTCCTGATGCCAACCACCACATCACCCTTCAAATCGTCCCACGCGAGGTGGCCTTTAGCTAGAGGTACGGTCATAGAAAATTCATCCAAAGCTAACAGTCTGTCCTCTTCCCTAACCAAACTTTGCTTAACCAAAGTGACGTGTGATGCACTGTCTCTCCACCCTGTATATTCAAGGCCATTCACTCTCGCACTCTAAATAAACCCTTCTCTACCTCCCCAAGACTCAGTCCGAATAGAGTTTATAGGCCCAATCTCCTCCTCTGCAATCTGCTTCGGGATCAGGGGGGTAGCACTGGCACTCACGGTGGGGGTTGTGGATGCAGATTGGGGGTGACATGAAGTGTTGGGCAATTTGGTTTTATATGGCCAGGAGCCTCACGGAGACGGCAGCCGGCCTGCCTTCCCTTAGGGCAAGAGTGTTTAGAATCTGGGCTCCCTTGAGGTTTTTAACAAAGTTGGGAGTAGGTTTATTCCTAGAGCCCTCCTCCCTCTTACCCTGGGGAACAGGAGGATTTTCCTTCCCCAAGGGTTTGTGCCCCCCCTTGACTGACTCAATATATTCATCAGCAATTTCTGCTGCCCCCAAAGCAATGGAAGGATTTTTGCCATAGATGGCTGCTTTTATCTCATTGGTGACTGTCCACAATCATTGTTCTTGTGCCATCAAGTCAAACAGCTTGTCAGCCCCTGCTCCTACTCTCCATTTTTTCCTATAATTACACATCCTAGCCACATATGCCACACGAGTGATGCTGTCAAACATTTGCAGATTTCTGTACTTCAATCGATAGGACTCGGGGCGATCTTAAGCCTCTCAATACATTTTCTGTAAATTTCTTATACCCCTTAGCACCACCCTCCTCCATATCACTAAAAACGTGTCTGGTTTTCCCAGTCGACCTGGTTGAGAGGATGGACATCTATTTATCCTCTGGACTCTGACGGATCCCACGGAGCTCCTCCGTGCAGTCAGTCTCTTCAGAAACTGGGCGTTTTCTCCCGCTCCCCGCTGTTGAGAGGGGATGAACGCCCAGTCTGAGGCGGCTCCTTGTGCTTCTCCAGGGCTTTGAGCTGCATTGCATGTGTTCTCTCCTCAGCTGTGAGCTCAGCTGTTCCCTGCATCTTTGGTGTGCGCTCTCCTCAGCCTCAGTGTCCCTGATCCACAGCTCCAGCATCGTTATTTCTTGTTCACGTTCTTTCTGGGTTTCCAGGAGTTGCAGTCGGGCCAGTTCCCTTGCAGTGTCCGGAGCTGCAGGGCTCTTGGACACCTGGTCATAGCTTATGAGCAAAGCTCTTCATTCCTGATCTGCCATTTTCCTCTTAAAGGATAATCCCCTTAGCAAGCACGAATGTTCCAGATCTTTTGTCCCAAGACCCTCCTAGGCCTTATTGGGACCAATCTTTCACTCTTAAAAACTCTCAATATCCAATTTAAACTTTTAACAGCGCTGGGGTTATGATCTACAAACCCAACTGACCTGGGGCATGTGAATCCTGTCACGACTGCGCCAACTGTCACGCGGTCTGGAGTGGCTCCTGACCGGGAGGGCCTACCTCAGGACGGACTGTCAGGAAACGGCAGACACCCAAGCTGGTGATGTGGTCTATCATTCGATTCCACCAAGCCAGTAACAAATGAGAACTCCTAGGTCACTATAACCGTCTTACCATGAAAAGAGAACAGGAATCCACAAAAGCTTATGCTCAAATCAATTTGTTAGTCTCTACGGTGCCACAAGGACTCCTGTTCTTCCTGCGGATACAGACTAACACGGCTGCTGCTCTGAAACCAGTCTTACCATGGAGTCACAGACAGGCCTCTGAGACTCTCCAGCCTGTCTTGTCTCCCAGACAAGCTGGACTTAGTGATAATGGTCACTTACACCAAAAATCACACCACATTTAAGTTGCTTCCAGTTCCAACAGACCAGTCACTTACCCAGATCCATTGGTATCCTCAATCTTACACCAAAGACAACACTGGCAGCCAATTCTCTAGTAAACTAAAGAAAGGTTTATTAGCTAAGAAGAAGGAATGAGAGTTATTGAGAGGTTAAAGCAGGTAAAATATGTACAGGTGAGTTGCGGTTTGTAATTCCAAATGGTGGCAGTGATGTAATAAACTGCCAGGCTCCCGTAAGTCTTTTCAGGGGACCCAGATTGTCTCTGGGGGGGGGGGTCTCTGCTTTGTATCTAGTGGAAGAGTCCAAACAGTCCAGAGAAGAAAGATTTTCCCTGAATCCTGCTTATAGCTTCTCACAGAAAACAGGCTGTCTGGATCCCTGCTCACATGGGTTCTTCCTTTGATGACGGGAAGTGAGGAACGTGTGTAGAGTCTTCGAGCGCCAAGTGCCGCATACCGTGACCACTGGCTTTGAAATTAGACTTTTTCTATTAAAGTTCTTCATCTGCCTTCCACAAGGCTTCTCTCTCGTCGGATGGGTTATCTAGTGACGGGGGTCTATACCACGTACATGTTTGCTCCTACCTCATACCAGGATACAGCTACGTGAAAAGAATGCATGTAACATCCCGATAGTTTTCATGAAGTTTTAACACCAAATGCACGCTTATCCGTTCAGCAATCACGTTGATCTATCCTGATACATAAGTGAATGGGGCTGGCTTCCAGCCGTGCATTTGTAAGCATTCAGTGAGGCCTGGGGCTTGGGCATGAGCTGGCACCTGGTCTGCCAGCATCACAAATGCTTCCCGTTTAAGGACTGCTGTTCCAACGTAGCATGCCACAGAGCACCAGCAACCTGCCTGGGGCGGCTGAGGCCCAGAATAACCCATAGCCCCTCCATCAAAGAGCTCCCAGTCGAGGCAGGAAACAGAAAAGCACATGGACGGGGAGGGGAAGAAATTGTCTTGTCAACCCCACCAAACCGCCGTAGCAGGGGGCATAGCGCAGGGGGGGAGCCCAAGGCTGGAATAGTCCCTCCCGCCCCCGCCTGTGGAGAACTTGGCTCATCCCCAGGGAGCTGTTCCATTGCAGAGAGGCCCCCGAGCGCTATGAGAACATTATGAGACATTGCGTTCTGGAGACAGCAGGGTAAACCCAGCCCCAGCCACGCTAAAATCTCCCCTGGAAACCCCAGTCAGGCAGAGAGAGCCGGGCCTCCCCGGCGGAGGAGCAGAACGGTGTTTGGGTGGGCAGAGCTCAAAGCTATCCCGTTACCCAAAGCCATTACTGGCCACGCTGTGTGCACCAGTGCATCCCAGAGCCCAGCCAGGAGCTGACAGCTGAGAAAAACAGCCGTGGGAAACAGCTCACCTGCCCACTGACCCCTGGGGGGCTGGGGCTGGCTGTGAATAGGCATCTCCGGCACCCCAGGGACCGAGGAGAAGGGTTTTGCAGTGGGGCGGCATGGGCCAGGCCTCCTCGGTCGTGTGCGTGAGTGTGCAAGGCCAGGCCAGGCGGAGTGGGGCACAGGAAGGCTTGTTTTAGTAAGAACCCCGCCTCCAGGAGAGTTCTGACCTGACCCAAAACGAGAGACTCCCTGGGGTCAGCACTGCTGCTGTTGATTTTACGTGGAAGGAGCCCAGATACTGTGGTGATGGGCAGCAGGCTAGAACCCTAAGATAGACGGACACGTTGTCACCAGTCACAGTGGCTGCATTTAGCGGAGAGCTTTCTGGGCTGGTTTGACAACACATGGAGACTGTCCTATTTATCCCCAGTCCAGGCCCAGCCGCGATGCAAGAGCGTTTTACTCCAGCGCTCCTTAGCGTCTCTGCTGCCAACCAGAGAGGCAGTTAGTGTCAATCGCAGAGCAGATTTCTGTGATCTGGGGGACTGAGCCCCACCAATGCCTCGCTCATGAGTCGCTGAACAGCCATCGGATGGGACCAGCTCACCTGGCTGGATTAGAACTGGCGACCTTATCCCTTGTTACTGCTACAAGCGGTGTACTGCCCTGGGACCCTAGGGGTGCGAAGTGCTGGAGCCCAGCTGGAGATCGCACTGTGGGGTCATCGGATGCACCCCACCAGCACAGCAGGGTGGAGGACGCACCGGGCGCTGGGGAGAGCTGGTGCAGATCGAGCACACGACTGGGGTGCTAATTCCTCCTCTGACACCGACTCGCTGTATGACCTGGGTGGGACACGGTATGGAATATGGGGGACACTTTATGAGATTGTTGACACCAACTTTATAAAATTGCAAGCGTGTGCTGTGTTTCTGGGTGACGCCCCAGACAGATTGGCATCCGCACTGCCTGGCCTGTTCGATGGCCCATTAAGGGTCATCAGCTGTACAATGAACTCATTGGGTATGTCTACACTACAGGATTAATCCGAATTTAGATAATTCGAATTTGGGAAACAGGTTGTATAAATTCGATTGTGCGCGGCCACACTAAGCACATTAATTCGGTTTTTAACCACATTAATTCGGTGGTGTGCGGCCACACTACCCCATTACTTTAACCACAGTAATTCGGTGGTGTGCGGCCACACTAACCCTAATTCGAATTAACAAAATCGATTTAGGCACTACTCCGCTCGTTGAGGTGGAGTACAGAAATCGATTTTAAGTGCCCTTTAATTCGAATTAACTGGCTCTGTAGTGTGGACGGGTGAAGGGTTAATTCGGATTAACGCAGCTAAATCCGAATTAAAGTCGTAGTGTAGACCAGGCCATTGAAAGGAACCAGGGATACCCCTTAGCACTCAGCAAAGCATGCAGAGGCAGGCCTAGAGTGGACAGAGGACTCTAAGGCTTTTCCATGCCATGTGCTGGACAGTTTGTGTTGGGGACAACACATGGCAAAAGGAATAGAAAAGGCAGCTGCATCGTCTCCTTTTTGTCTTCAATCCGGCTTCTTACCTCTGGAGCAACTTCTCTACAAACCGAAGCTCTGAACAAAGGACCGAACGCCCCATCCCAGCTGGGGATGTTCCAGAGGGACTTTCAAGCTACAAACTCACCAACACTGCTAAGAACCTGATCTGTGGCCGTTGATAGTCTCTGTATGTATGTGAGTGCTTTATCATTGAACAGCTCTCGTCTTTCTTTTTTCTTTATAATAAACCTTTAGTTCTAGACACGAAAGGACTGGCTGGCAGTGTGGTATTTTGGGTAAGATCCAAACCTAGACTGACTTGGGAATGTGGCTGGCCCTTTGGGGTCAGAAGAACATTTTGTATAGTGAGCAGAGTTTTGAAATAACTTCTCACTGTTCTGGACCTAGGTGCTGATTGGGAGCCAGAGAACTGGAATGCAATAAGGAGGCTGTGGGACTTATTTTCTTTCTTCTTCTTCTTCTTCTTTTTTTTTTGCTTCTTGATAACCAGCGGGGGGGATCAGAAGCACAGTTTGTGACTGGCTGGGGAGTTTAACTCCAGTGTTACTCACCAGTCTTGGGAGGATCTGCTCTTCTTTTTGCAGCCTGCCCTGACTTTGGCATTTTCAGGGAGGGCTACCCTGGGTCACACTGGGGCAAGTCACTTCCGCGCTCTGTGCCTCAGTTTCCCTTGCTGTTGGATGGGGATGATAATACTGTCCTCCGGCAGGAAAGGGCAGGCTTGATTAATGTGTGTGCAGTGCTATGATTAATCATCTATTATTTCTTGTTGCATTGAAGTTAGCCAAAGAAGAGAGGAGGCAGCTCAAAAGGAGATCACACTAGAAACACTCCTGATGATTTCTATCGTAATTAGTTGCTGCTCCTAGTCTTAGATTTGCCTGCTGGATGCTGGGAGGAATTACCCCCGAGGCACGTTAAACTGTGGAGAATTTACAAGCCGGCACAGACTTGCTGAGCATGTGGGAGTGATGGGGATCAGCTAATTGAAATATTATTCAGTGGCAAATTAGATCTTCTTGGTTTGCCCTGAATGCAGGTGTCCTGGAAAGCAGCGTTGTCTATATTAATATCACATACAAAAATACCAATGCTCAAAGAACACGACTTAGGGGGTCAAGTCAACAGTTAGGAAATTGCAGCATTAAGGCTGCCTGCGCAACCTTAATTCAGCCCCCTTGAGCATACGCACTATGATACAGTCGTCAGTGACATGATCACATACCATTTTTTCCACAGGTCCCCTGCCTCAGTCAATGCATGGGACGGGCGATCTCAGGTGTTCTTAGCAGAACAGAGCTGAGAAGGGCGCCCTTTGGAAAAGGAGAGGCACGCCGGCCTAGATCCTCAAAGGTATCGTGATGCGCAGCTCCCACTTCAATCAAAATGCTGTTGGGGACCTGCGCCTCAGATATCAGCAGACGGATGTGATTTAAAATGAAGAGCGAGAGCGGACAGACTAGAGGAGTTTTCCATGACAATGTCCCTTTAAATCTAGGCTTTGGATTATGTAATTCTGAATATGTAAACAAGCACCACACAGCTGTATACACCGCAGCCCCGTATAGATGGTAAAATGACTAACAAATGCAGTGCTGCAGTCAATTTAACGTCTTCCTTTTGTCTCTTTTCTTGGAAACATTGACGGTGCTTGTGTATCTTGTACCCAATAAAGACATTAAAAGCCCTTGGATCAGCCGCGAGGTCATCAGCCAGCCAGCCGCACCAGGAAGCTTATCTGCAGATGATATTTAAGCATTAACTGTGGAACTAATAAACGACACTTACGACCCAGCCCGAGGAAAGCAGTTTTGCAGCTCCCTGGGGAATTAGCCACAATCTCATTGCACTAAGGCATAAGTCGCTGGTGATACTTGCTGTCACATCTAATTGCAGTGAGACACAACCAAATACAATGCAAACACACACCCCCATGGGCGCGGGAACACACCCACCCCTCTGAAAATCACGTCCTTTTTTTCATAGATTCACAGCGTTTAAAGCCAGAAGGGACCATTCGATTAGTCTGACCTGTAGGTCACAGACCAGGAAATGCCATCCAGGGACGCCTGAAGCAAGCCCGTGACTCTGCCTGAGTTCGAGCGCATCTACTGGGAAGCCCTCAAGCAGCCATGGCGATGAAGCAGTTAGAATTGAGCTGACGCTACGTGGGTCAGAGGAGAGCCCAGGTCACTCTCCCAGAGCTGTATGGACCCGGGACGGAAAACATGTTTGTTCACGTCCTCACAGGAGAGTCAGAAGCAGCCGGTTGTCCAGCGGCACTCCTCCGGCCAGCAGTGCCGCTCCAGAAACGCGTGTCCGAGAGGAGTTCGACGTGACTTCGATTTGAGCACACCTCATTACCTCTGACTATCCTTTCTGTGACTGTCGCACCAACAGCCCCCACCCCAGACTGCAGCCCCACAGTAAGAGACAGGCCCTGCCCCGAGGAGCTTACAATCCAAACCGAGCGGCCCGGCCAAGAGAAGGAGACTAGAAATGTTACCCCGCTGTACACCTAGAGAAGAGCGACGTGATAGGGCCAGGAACTGATCCCAGGTCCAATGCCTTGACCACAAGCCCAGCCTTGCTCTCGGACAGAGTCTAGACAAGGCTCCTGGGAGAGAATTTGCAAATGCAGCTCCCTCCCAGATGAGACGCCGGAGTAATGCTCATCCGAGGGGCATGCCTGTGTGCGTGCGTGCAACCATCCTCATGTCCTCTCTGGGGGCCTTACATTGATAGTGTCAGCCGATCGCCTGCCTGGCAGGGGAGCGCGTTTGCTCTGGGGTTAGCTGAGGAGGCTGTGGCGGCTTGGAGCTTGGATGTCTTTCGAAAAGATCAAACCGTCCCCTCAAGCTCCAGGGGACGGTAGGAGCTGGAGGGTCAGGGTTAGGTTTACATGGGAGGCCAGACGAGATGATCAGAACGGTCCCCACTAAAGAAAGGAAGGAAGCCACAGAATGAGGAATTACAGGAGAGCTATAGCATGTGCGTGTGAATTTCACTTCCTTTTCTTGTTCCCCCAAAAATCTGGGTCCTGGCTGCAATGGGCAGCTCAAAGTTGTGATGTTACAGCTGGGGATTAGACCCATAGAGCCCTAGGGTTAGGAGGGACCGCCAGGGTCATCCAGTCTAGCCCCCTGCCAGGATGCAGGATTCTTCCTTTGTACTGTCTGCTCCAGACCGTCCTGCTCTGGCCTTCAAAGGAGATGAGAGCAAAGGCATTAAAAGACCACGTAGAATAAGCCTGGAGCAACTGTTGTGTGCGGCTGGGAACTCCGAGCCGGCAGAGAAGCCGGACGGCAAACGGGCGTGAAATGCCCTTGGACAGGGAGTTCCTGGGCCTGCTATGTGAAGGAGACACAAGCAGAGTTTCTGGGAATGGCTTCCCCAGTCACTTACGATCCCCCTCTTTGTCTTTCCCCGAACTCGGAGGTGTTTGGAGCCGGCATCTTTGGTTGGGGCATATTCTGCTCTCTGCAGGCAGGCTGCAGCCACATGGGAGTGTCAGCCCCGCGCTGAGAGGTGGGAAGCGAGCAGGGAAGAGGAGCGTTGCCTTCTTTTCCTCTTTGTCAGAGGGATTTAAGGGCCGCAGGCTGCCCATCCTGCAGCCCCAAACCTCCCTGTTTGGCCACCAAATTGGCACAACACAGGAGTGTGAACTGGCCTCTCTCTCTCTCTCTCTCACACACACACACACTTCCCCCCACCCCTGCCCTGGAGGGCAGAGAGGAGAGTTTATTCTCCCTCTGTCCAGTCCTTGACCTCTCCGTGTAGGTTTGTGGTTGATGCTCCCGGGGGCATTATTACAGGTTACTGAATTAAAGAACAACAGGGGGACAAACTAGTGCCCGCCAGGAATGGAGACCCCAGCAAACCCATTTCACAAAGAGCCGTCGCCCTCTGAGAATGTCTTCCAGCCCCCAAGGGTGCACTGGAACCAGGGAAGGAATTTTCCTCCAGGGCAGATTGGCAGAGGCCCTGGAGGTTTTTCGCCTTCCTCTGCAGCGTGGGGCACGGGTCACTTGCTGGAAGATTCTCTGCACCTTGAGGTCTTTAAACCACGATTTGAGGACTTCAATAGCTCAGACATAGGTTAGGGGTTTGTTACAGGAGTGGGTGGGTGAGATTCTGTGGCCTGCGTTGTGCAGGTCAGACTAGATGATCATAATGGTCCCTTCTGACCTGAAAGTCTATGAGTCTATGAGACCTGGAAGTGAGCAGCTCCACAGCCCACCGGGTTCCTGGCTCTGGCCCCACCGCCTGGCCCCAAAGGTGGGACCGAGCGAAAGGAGAGACACGGGGGGAACCTTAGCAGATGTGAACCCGGGCAGCTGCATTGAAGTCTATGATGCTTTGGATCTGGCCCAGTAGCTGCAAGGGTTGCGTATAGAAGCCACAGCCCCCGACTGAAGTCAAGGAGAGGGACAGGGCAGGGAAGCGCGTGCTGGGCTCACTCCAGGGGCGAGGGGGTGAAACTCTCTGGGCTGGGCTGCACCCGAGGTCAGACTCGGTGACAGAATGGTGCCATCTGGCCTTAAAATCTGTGACTCTCTGAATCACTCTCCCCACCCCGCCACTGGGATGCAGCCACCGCTGGGCTGGGATGCAGCAGCTGCTTAAGGAGAACGTGGGACCCCTGTTCCACGGGTCCTGCAGGAGGGGACGTTGAGAATCACATCTCCAACTGGCCGCAGGTTACCAGGGAATTTTAGTTAGACGTCCTCTTGGTTCAACCAGTGCCCGGGCCCTAGATCTAGACTCATCTTTCAGAGGGGCCCTGGTTCTGCGTTCCCCAGAAAGGGCTCTGTGGCTCCCAGCAATGGCTGATGGGACCCCTCACCAGTGCAAAAACCAGCAGCTGCTGGCACCATCTCCTGCTCCTGCTCCTTCTCCATCTCTGGGGATTTTGCCTTCCAGTGAGGAGGTGTTCACGTCCCACAGCCTGTGTGGGCCGGGCCACCCTTTGCACCGGGGTGGGCTGCCCCCATCCCAGCATGAGTCTGCATGGGACCCGCACATGTTAGAGGGGAGCCCTGCCAGCCTTGGTGGGGGTCTGTGGGGAGCCCTAAGGTGCCCGTGGGGAGCCCAGCCTGCTTTGTTCATGGCTGCACCCCGGACACCCCGTTGCAAAGAATCAGAGCGCGCCTGTCCTTTTGCCAAGGCCTCTGGCCTGAGCTGGGCTCTGTGCTAGGTTTCGCTGTGAACTCAGCCTGTGGCGTGTCAGTTTCTATTCTCTGACAGTCCTGCCCCTTCCTTCCTTTTCCCATAAAGAAGCCGCTGGCGGGGACTTCCCGCTGAGAGAGAGGCCGTCCAGTGTCGGGGCCCCTCTCTTCCTAGCGGAAGCATGACCTCCATTCAGGAAACCCGAGGGAGTTTTCCCAAGCTGGACTAAACGATGCCAAGTAACAGCCTGCGGCAGGAAATGTTTGAGGCAAAGCCTTCAGCCTCAGAAACTTCACACAAGCATTGCTGAAGGGGTGGGATCACTCACCGCACTTCGAAAGGAAATGTGGCTGCTGGGTTTCGTTTATTAACATGTCAGGTGGTTTTATTAGTTTCAGCCGCAATGTGAACCCAGCCTAAGGCATCTCTCCAGCGGCAGAGCGTGCCTCTTCTTTGCTGAAACGATTCCTGCTTTGGCATTAGTTCCCACAAACATGTACACAGTGTTAGACCACTGTATCGTCCGGGAAGGCTGTGTTGCATCACCCCCATGCCTGAAATTCTCTTTACTGTTTCAATTGGAGATAAAACCCTTCACTTCCCAGCCTAACATCCATGAGCGTTGCCGGGTGTTGCTAAGCAGCAACTGTGTTCCATCGCCGCGCTGGCAGCTGACGCTGCTCAGTGAAGCGAGCCCTGGCTCTTCAGAAACCCAACGCGCCGGGTTTGTGTGACCGCCAGTGCTTCCTGGAAATCCAGCCCTGGCTGGGGCAATCGGGTGTGACCTCCGACTCACGGCTTGCACACCCGATTCTGCGGTGTCTCTTTGCAGGAGAAAACATCTGTACTGAAGTTCTTCTTCCCTGCAGAGCGTTGGAGGCTGTAGCTGCAGGTGGCCACGGCAAACGACCACCTGTGTCCATGATCATTGAGCTTGGCGGGAGTCTGTGCATCGGTCGATGGGTTATTGCTCATGTGCACTGCAGCCTGTACAGAGTCCTGGGTTATACCATCTACCTACGGGCCTTTATCCCCAGTGTATGAGCTGGAGAAGTCTCTAAATGGGACGAACCCCAGCTGAGAAATGCCACAGGCCTCAGGCCAGCCGGGTGCTCATGGTCCAATGCAGATCTTAGTCCCCGAGTGTGTATAAAGCTACAGCAAAGCAGGATCTCCTCCCATGGGCCACAGCTCACCTCGTCCCTCTCTAATTGGCTTGATTTGTCTTTATTAAACATTTACCAGCCCCAGTTACATTCTTTAATAACTTATGGCCCAGTGTGTTTAAATATGCATCGATAACGAGCAATCAACAGCTCCAGAGCCAGATGAGAGTTGGTAGAAAGACACCAGTGCACGCTCATTACCAGGGAAGGCTGAGCTGCCCCAGAGGGTCGGTTGGATAAACGAAGGCAAGCCTGGACGTTTATATGAACCGATCTGGCCTTCTGAGGGATGTGCGCCTCTGAGTGTGTGTGCATGCTTGTGAGGTGCGTGCAAGCCCCAGATGTGTGTGCGCACACTTCTGAGATGTGTGCACCCCCGATTGTGTGTGCACATTTCTGAGGTGCGGGCAACCCCCCTGATTGTCTGTGCACACTTCTGAGGTCCGCGCACCTCCTCGATTGTGTGTGCACAGTACTGAGGCACCTGCACCCCACAATTTGCACACACACATACCTACATGTGCAGGGCTGTGTGCGCACACTGGAGTCTCCATGAGCACAGGTCCAAGTGTGCACACTTGTGAAAATCTGTCCCTTTGAGCCTGCAGAACGGGTCTAGAAATCTTGCCCTCCAGGCTTTCCCATGAGTCCCCGATTCTGGCCCCGCTGTCAATGCCATGAGAACGGGCGCCCCAGAGGTACCACAGTGCTTCGGGCTGCACCCCGCAGTGTCACGGACACCAAGAAAACGAAGAAGAAAGTGACTGGAACTTATTGATTCTCGTAAAAGCTGCAAGGTTTGGCTCGAGCTTGGAGCCAAGGTTCAAGGTGTTACAGATGTCCCAGTTGATCTAATCTAAGCTATTTATGATACTTCTCAAACGCCTATCACAGCTTTATCTGAACCCCTGGAGACTTTGTTACGCCCGGTCCCACTCTGCGGGTTTTAACTCTTGGGGACATTACTCCAAGTGCCCAGGGACGTTGCTAGACCCGGCTAGAGCAGCTGTCTGCCATTGGCCACCTCATGTATTCAGCCGCAGGAGGGTTTTATCGGAGCCGCAAGATGCTACTTGACCCATGTTAACTGCTTTACCTCCAGGAGAGTTTTCTCCTTAGCCTCTGCTCCTAGCTAAGGGAGCCAGCGTCTGCAATCGATCGGAAGGGACCGTCTGCCATCTAGTGGGCAAACTGGCTGCAGAGGGTAGGTCTACACTGGAGCTGGAGGTGTGATTCCAGTGTGGGGAGACACCAATCCTGAGCTAGCAGGTGCACTGAAAGGCTGCGTGGGCAGCAGGTGGGGCTAGCCCCCTCCAGTGCACACCCAGGCTTTCAGAGGGGGTCGCACTGACCCATCCCGCTGCCGGTACAGCTGCAGCTACGCTGCGCACTAGCTGGATCTGAGCTGGCAGGGGTCTGGCTACCCAAGCTGGGAATCAGAGCTTCGGCTTCAGTGTAGACATACCCTGAGAGGGGCTCACAGCACCATCCCTCTTGTCCTGCTGGGACATTTCTAGGGGCGGCTTTAGGATTTTCTTCCTTCCCCCCCTCACCATTCACTGGCCCATAGGGATTGCCGGATGTAATGCTGCCTGCAGTGACGCATGCGCGGATACCAACCTCAGGCCAGGCTGGCAGGACGTGGGGCACAAACCCCACATTGACTGGGAGGTCTATCGTATGAGCCGCTCAAGCGTTATAACAGCCTCACCGTGGAGTCACAGAGGGTCCCCGTGGGTACTCCGATCTGTGGCACCGCCAGGTGGACCTGCCTTTGCGATAGACCAAGGATCACAGCAATCTTCAGGTTGCTCCCAGCCTCAAAGGACCAGTCATTTACTCCTGGTCAATTACACCTTAGATTTCACACCAAAGACAAGGCTTGTAGACAATCCTATAATAAACTATATACAGATCTATTTAATAGGGAAAGGAAATAAAGTTATTTGCAAGGTTAAAGCAGGTAAACATATAGTCACAAATGAGTTACAATCTTAAGTTTCAAAAAGTAATAGAAGCGTCTATAATAAGCAAGCTTTATATGTCCTTTAGAGCTAACCCAGGCTATACACTGGGGATCTCTTGCTTATGCTTAGTAAATCTTGCCCCCACTCCCCGAGTGCAAGCAGTAAAGAGATCCAGTTCCTTCTAGTTAGGGGTTTTCAATCCCCTTTCATCCTTGTGCTCTGAGCTGCAAACTCAGCTGATGGGAGGAATCTGCTTGCATAACTTCACGGGGGAAGGGCAAATCAGTGCCCTTTGTCCTCTTGATCATCCCACAATAGTCCGTCCGGTGTTGATGGATCTTTCCTGTTGAGCAGGACATAATGCCTCCTGTTGGAGCTCAGCACTTCCCACTACTTCTCTCCTGCCTGGTGATTTACATGGTCACGGAGGTTCACCATACAACTGCTCAACTATAACCTTACAATAAGGGATACAGCTGTTAGAAGTGAGATTAATGCCAGCAGCAACTCACCAGCATTCAATAAAGTCTAAGCACCAAACACAGTTTTATAATCCTAATACCTGTCTGAACAATCCTAACACGCAGGTGAGCCAGCCTGATCCCAGCGAGGTATTTGTCAGGGTTCAGTGGCGGCATGGGGACCTTGGCATGAGCTGGCACCTGGTTTGCCAGTGTCACGCCAGACTGGATCAGACCCAGCGTCCATCCCGGCCAGCCTGCTGTTTCCAGCAGTGGCAGCACCAGCTGCTTCAGGAGAAGTAGGTGCTTGTGGGGTGATCTGCCTCCAGGGAGAGTTTCCTCTTAATGCGCTTTAGTCGTGAAAGCCCCCAAGCCTCGCCCGCACCTCTCTGCACTGTTGGCATCTTCACATCCCAACACAATGGCAGCAGCACCCTTGTGAACTGACGGTGCTTCAGTACATGCGGACGAAAGGCTCCTAGCGCGGTGAAGCCCCAAATCCACATAGGCCTTTATAACTCTTCCCGTCCAGCTGCTGGCAGGAGCCGTGGCAGATCCAGGACGACTGGGAGCGACCCAGGAATTTCAGGATGCAGGGTGAGTGCCCTGGCAGATTCTCATGGCCTCCTCAGGCTTCAGGAAGGGTGGGTGCCTATTGCCTGCTCTTGAGGGTTTCATTTCCAGGGTGGATAACAGTTAACCCTTCGAATGCTGACATTTTCCAGGCTCCTGGCTCAGGAGGCTGTGTGGACATGCACATCCTTCCTTCCAATGAATGGAATTTGGTTAAACCCAAATCCCCAACTGATACGTATTTTTGAGCGAGTCTCACGCGGGACTCAGCTGCGCTCGTGTTAGTAAATACATACCCTGAATCAAACAGTCATACAGCACATCCGCTAGAAATTGGCAGCATCCCTGAGCAAAGGGCATGGATTTATCCAGGGGATTTACTACTGGAAGAGGCATCCCACATATTGAGTGCAGGGGACTGGACTAGGTGACCTCTCGAGATCCCTTCCAGTTCTCTGATTTTCTGATGTAAAAAGGGATAGAGAATAAGACGGAGAGTATCTTATTGCCCTGGTATAAATCCATGGTATGCCCACATCTTGAATACTGCGTACAGATGTGGTCTACTCATCTCAAAAAAGATATACTGGCATTAGAAAAGGTTCAGAGAAGGGCAACTAAAATGATTAGGGGTTTGGAACGGGTCCCGTATGAGGAGAGATTAAGGAGGCTAGGACTTTTCAGCTTGGAAAAGAGGAGACTGTGGGGGGATATGATAGAGATCTATAAAATCATGAGTGATGTGGAGAAAGTGAATAAGGAAAAGTTATTTACTTGTTCCCGTAAGAACTAGGGGCCACCAAATGAAATTAATGGGCAGGAGGTTAAAAACAAATAAAAGGAAGTTCTTCTTCACACAGCGCACAGTCAACCTGTGGAACTCCTTGCCTGAGGGGGTTGTGAAGGCGAGGACTACAACAGGGTTTAAAAGAGAACTGGATAAATTCATGGAGGTTAAGTCTATTAATGGCTATTAGCCAGGATGGGTAAGGAATGGTGTCCCTAGCCTCTGTTTGTCAGAGGATGGAGATGGATGGCAGGAGAGAGATCACTTGATCGTTGCCTGTTAGGTTCATTCCCTCTGGAGCACCTGGCATTGGCTGCTGTCGGCAGATAGGATACTGGGCTACATGGACCTTTGGTCTGACCCAATATGGCCGTTCTTATGTTCTAAAGTTGGGAGGGTGGGCAGAGGGGAAAGATCCTGAGGAATGATGGTAAAATCCCTCAGAAGGTGGGTCGGCCCAGACCTCCGAGATTTGCCAGGAGAAGGCATGGATGGGGGCTGGAGTCCCGTCACCAAGACTAGCTACATTACAAGGGCTGGAAGGAAGAATTGCTTTCATCAACAAACAGGGCCAGGAGAAGAAATGTGGTACAATATTTTTTAAAATATATGAAGTCTTGTTTTAAAATATTGTGAGGCGCTCCGAACCGGGGTTGCCAATCTCTTCCATGCCTGGGCCCCACTCCCCAGGCCCCGCACCCATCCAGCTGGGTCCCCCGCCCATTTCGCCACTCTTGACACCTCTTTGTGACCCCCCGGGGAGGTCACAGCCCCCAGGCTGACATGGGCTAGAGCTTGAGACAGGAATCGCTGAAGAATCCAGCCCGTGACTTCAGGCCTGGCTTACGGGGGCCAGACACGCAGACAATCCCAGGCTGCTCCCTGGAGCAGAAGTTGTTAACGTTGAAGAGATCGTCCCCGTCACTGACACAGGCCCTGCCCAGCACCCGCTTGCTGTGTGTGCCCTGCCCCACGGGGCTGGCGCTGTCACGGGCACACAAGCCAGCCACTTCCCTGCGGGGCGCTCGGGGCGGACGTCATTAGGGACCATCCAGAGCCCTGAACTCAGGCCCCGGCAGGCTGCAGCGGCCCCCCAGTGCTCCATCCCGGGCCTGTCTCTCTTGGGAACCTCAGTGCTGTGACCTCAGCGCCTTGGCGACAGAACCCCGGCACAGGGAACCCTGCAGCTCCAGCGGGAGGCCATCTTGGGGTCTCCCCTCAGCGGCCCCATCTCCTCCCTGCTCCCGGAGAGGTCCCAGGTCCCAGGGAGCCGTGCGGGCCGGACGGGACCTCCCAGCCACAGGGGGGGCTCGTCAGGTGAGGGCCTGGCCCTGGCATCTGGAGCTGGGCCGTTTGGTTGCCAGTCCCACCCTCCCGCTGCGTGCCCATGGCCAGGGCAGGCCGCGCTGCCCGCCAGCCGTGAAATGCATGGAAACCAGGGGGCGGGGGGGGGCTGTTCTGAAGGGACATGTGGCGCCTCCTGCTGGCAGTGGCCATCTTGTGAAGGTGACACTGGGCAGGCCAGTGCCAGCGGGCAGAGCGCAGGGCTGGATGGCTCTGGCAGTCGGGCACGGGGTGAGATACGGCTGGAGCTTTTCTCAGGGGCTTGCGCCCAGCCAGGCCAGTCAGCGGGGAGCCAAAGTCCCGACTCGAGGAGGGCGGGACCCAGAACCTCAGATCCAAGCCCCTGGAGGTTCGGATGTGGGTTCGGAGCAGAACCTCCTGGGTCGGGCCCATCTCTGGCCATCACTTCTCGCTCGGGGGCTTATGTGAAACGAGTTGTTGGGTCTCAGGCCATTTCACCGGATCACCACTGGCCCCACCGAGAGAGGCCAGGCCCCTGGATACCTCCCTTCCCGCCGCATCAGCAGGGGGCTCAGACACACCCCACGTCTCATGAGACGCACTCCGGCCCCTTGCCAAGGTGCAGGCCAGGCCCCAGGGATCGCTCATCTGCAGGGCACAGACAGGTGGTGGGCCTGGCCTGGATTCTCCACCCTGGCTGTGGGTGTCTCCTGGAGTCTTTGCAGGCCTGGGAGGGGTGGGGGGAGCACGGTACCCAGGACCTTCTTGGGACATTACAGCCAGCACTGCCAGACAGAGGATGCAGGTGACCAATCGCACAGTGCAGCCAGGGGCCCGGTTCCTTGAGGCAGGAGCTGTGGTGGGTTTTTGGTTTGGCATGTCTACGGCACCTATCCCGATGAGATCCGGGCCCTGGCTGGGCGTCGCGATGCTACGGGCATACAAATAACAGGACCCGTTGGTACTATTCTCCGTCGCCATCTCAACCCGTAGCCATGGCTTGTGAGCTGACCAGAGCCTTTGCCTGCCTCAGGAATTGCACCGGGCCCGTCGCCCCGGGCCACGGCCGGGATGTACCAGCTCAAGGTCCAGGCGGAGCCGCCGGCCCAGTTGGGGTCTGACATGAGTGACCCGGAGCTGAAGGAGCTGCTGTGGTCTGGGGGAGAATGCAACGCCGCCCTGATAAGAGATGGCGCCTTCCGGGTCAGTGGGCGTCAGGCTGCAGCATGGGCAGGCTGGGCAGAGAGAGGGCGCAGGGCAGCTTGCCCTCTGCAGGGCATACGGTACTGTGGTTGCAGGGCCTTGTCCTCACAACGGCTGCGGCTCCCTTCCCCAGGAAGCCTCCCGCTGTTGCCCTAGCAATGGGGGGAGCCCTAGTTTAGGCAAGTCCCTGGTGTTCTTACCACCACGTCGCGCCATTTGCACCCCGCTTGGCGCAGGGCTGACTGGCACAGGCATGAGTACGTCAGTGCCGTACCGGTGCAGACATCGGGGTGGGGCTGGGCTGGTGGGAGAGCTCCTGGACTGTGTTAGCGCTGAGAAAAGGTGGGGTTGGAACCCAGACTTCAGCAAAGTCCTGATCCAAGTGCCGACAGGCACGCTACAGACCAGAACCAGGGCAACCGGCGTTCGTTGTCTAGCCAGCTCCCTCGCCCGGGCGCCACCCGTAGCATAGGCAGAGCCCGCTGACTTTTTAACTCAGTAACGACCCCACTAACGAGGCCCCTTCCTGACCCACGTTACAGTCAGAGCTGGTCCAGCAACAGTTGCTCACTGCTTGTGACTGCACCGTGTCCACCACCAGCTGGCTCCAGCCAGCATGACCCAGCCCAGCCACTCGGGACGTGAACACCCCGGTGCACGTATAAAGGGAGCCCCAAGGGAGGCTGGCAGGCGACACGAGGCAGAGTAATGTCTGTCTGTCTGTCTGTCTGTCTAGATGAGCTAGGTGACTGATACCTACCAACCAGCCATGTACTCTAGCGGCTGTGACACAGAAAGGGAAATGCCCACGCGGGCTCAGTTCAATCCCAGTGTCCGAGCCCTGTCCCCGCTCCCCTCGCCTGGCTCTTATCGGCCATGGCCTCTCCTTTCCATGCAGCAGAAGAAGCTGGCGCGACAGCTGGTAGAGGGAGGGGAGTGCGAGGAGCAGCTGATGGCAAGAGAGCAGCAGGTAGGGCTGGGGGCGGACGGGGCCTCTCCTCCGGTCTCCCTGCTGGGGACGTCCCCCTGGGACGGGACTCTAAGCATTTCTCACTCTGTTTCAGCCTCAACTCTTCCAGAGCGGCTTCGAGGAGAAGCTGGCATTTCAGCCGGAGGTGGAGGGGAGAGAGCGCCGCCCCAAGGCAGGGGAAACACTGGCGTGGCGTGGGGAGGGAGGGGGTGACAGCATCCGGGGGACAGGACCATGGAGGGCCCAGGTGCCACCAGCAGAGGCAGTGCAGCGGGGTGCTGTCAAGTACCCAGGGAACGGCACGAGCTCGGAACCAGCCGACCCTGCATTTCACCCCCTCCCTCGGCTGAACCCGGTGGGTGGAAATCTCTGAGCTCTTGGGGCCCCAAGCACCTCGCTTTCCAAGCAACGCCCGCAGAACCCGACCATCCCTCCCTGGGGGTGCAAAGTGCAGGGCTTGCTTGGAGGGGAGAAGGGCAAGTCCCTGCAAGGTTCATGGGCCTGCCACATTGTTAGCTTTGTCCCACCCCCCGATCACTGGGGGGAGTGAAGCCGAGGCCCCCGAGCAGCGCAAGCCCCCCTGGCTCAGGTGGATGGCAGGAGGCCTGGCGGATACCCGCCTCGCCAGAGGAGGAAGGGGGTCGAACCCCAGAACACGAGGATTAACCACCCCCACCCAGGGCATCACCATGAAGGCAGCAAGGGCTAGTCCCAGCTCTCCTCCTGCGAACAGCCGCCAGGCCCCCTCCCTGCAGACGCTGCTGCTCCCTCATGGCAGCACTGTTTGGGGTGCCCAGCGCTCAGGGAGGTGTTACCCTGCCCTCCGCCGCACGCGTGCCCTGGGATCAGCTGGCAGCTGTCCCTGTTGGCAACAGCAGCTGGTCCCCAGCAGGGCTGTGTCTCCCTGAGCTGGGCTGGCCGGGGCTGTGGCACGTGGGTATGGCTGGGTCCCTGGAGCTCTCCTGTCCCCCTCCCCGCCCGCCCATTGACCCTGGTGCAGGGAGCTGAGCACTGACGCTGACCACGGTCCCTTCCTTGCAGAGGCTGGTGTGCGGCCCGCGGGAGGCCTATCGAGTGATGGACGCGGCTCTCCAGTGTGTGAGTGGAAACCTTCATCCCAGCTAGCGTCTCGGAGGAGTCCCCCGCCCGGGCGGGGCCGGCACAACCCATTAGGCGACCTAGGCGGTCGCCATGGGCGCTACAATTTGGGGGATGGCGACCGCGGCGGTATTTCGGTGGCGGAACCTTCCACCACCTAGGGCGGCAGAAAACCTGGCGGCGCTCCTGCGCCTGGGGGCCTCTAGAAACTCCCCTCCTCTGCTCTGCCCTCCCTGACCCCGCTGGGCCTGGCGCTTGCTGTGCCCCTGGCAGCCCCCCTGCCTGGCATCGAAACAGGAGAGCGGGGCCAAACTGGGCACCCCTGGCAGCCCCTTCTCCTCCTCCCTGAACCACGGGGCTATCGGACAGCAAGGCCTCTCCGGCCAGGCCACAGCCCAGCTCGCTCTCCTCCAAGCAGGGAGCTGTGCTCCGTCACCCGGCTCTCACTGCCCCCAGACCCGCTCCGTGCTCTGCCCTGCCCCGCGGCACGCTGCAGAGACAGACAGGGCTTAGCCCTGCGGGTCATGGCGCGGCCTGGGGAGATGGCTCCTCGAGCCGCTGCCAGGCGCCGGGTGCCCCTCTAGGAGAGCTCTGTTCTTCAGGCAGGAGAGCTGATGGCGGGGAAGGAGGAGCCGGGGGCAGAGCGCTGGCAGCTGCCGGGGGAGCCCGACGAGGAGGAGTGAGTATCCACTAGGCTAGCGCGCTGTCAGACGGGGCGGGGGTGGAGAGACTGTCACAGCCCGGCGGGTGCGGGGTCTGCCCGGCGGGTGCGGGGTCTGCCGCTCCCAGCGAGCCGGGGGCAGGTGTGTGACGATTCGGGTGACCAGCAGGGAGGGGTCAGTACGGCTACTCATGGCACCGACACCATGCCCAGATACCACGGGGATGGGCGCCCGGGCGGATGTGCAATCCATGGGGCGCTGGCACAGATCCCAGGAGCCACTAGCGCAGCCAGCCCGTCTCCTGACTCGCCCCTGCTGCAGCGAGATGGGTGTTGTCTAGCTGGGCTTTAGCTGTCTCAAGTGTGGGGGACCCCATCGTTCCCGTTGGGAGAGGGGGGGGCCGCAGCTCGCTCCAGCCCGCGTTCGGGCCTGAGAGGCAGCCTGGGTTTTCCCTTTCATAATCCCACCCCGGCACTGCTAGCTACACCCCCTTGGGCCACCCGAGCTCACCCCATCCCTCTCGGGGGCTTGCAGCCTGGAGAGCTCTGTGTACGGTCATCTTCGGCCCAGCTATTGCCAAGCCAGGCTACACAGACGGGGCGCTCCTGGCCCTGCAAATCAGGCCACCTGCCCCGGGAGGGGGGGGCGTTGTTGTTTAGGATGCCAGAATCTAGGACACTCTCCATGTGTAGGGGGAGCATGTGCCATCCAGCTCCACCCACTGATCCGTCCATCCAGCTCCACCCACTGA
>NW_020665349.1:1335175-1343628 GCF_002925995.2 Terrapene triunguis
GCTTTCTCCTGCCTGTGGATTTTCCAGGATCTACTGGGGCTGCTTTTACTTCTTTCCTTGGCTCCGGATGTGGAGGAGAGGGAAGCGGGTGCAGCCGTGAAGGGGTACGTAGTGACTGCCTGGCCCTGCACCCCCCCACACACACAGGTGACTCCCCGCTGGGGAGGGGAGGGGAGGGGAGGCAGGGAACGAGGGGAAGGGCGGACTCAGGATGTAAGGGGCAGCATTGACCTTTCCGGACCCAGCCAGAGCCCTGTGTCCAGACTTTCCCCAAGTGCCAGCTGGGAAGCGAGACCCCAGTGGAGCCCTGCTGGAGGGCTGGACAGCAGCTACCAAGGGGGGGGCAGGGGCAACCTCCTCCCACTCCCCACAGGGGCAGGCTGCCTTGGCTTGGCTTGTGACCCCCGTGTGAACTAAGTAGCCCAGGGGCTTTTCTGGAGCGACCTGACTGCGCTGGCTCTGGCACTAACTAGCCAGGCCTCCGTCCCCGAAGGGGGGCCGTGGGGCACAGGGCTGGGAGCAGCTCCCCAGATCGCTGCACTCCCGCAGTGTGCCCCCAACGTGCGTTTTAATACAGCTCAGTGCAAACGTATCCATCTGGGAGCAAAGACCCTCAGCCACACGTACAGGATGGGGGCTCTCCCGGGAAGCAGCAACTCTGCTAAAGATTTGGGGGGCGGGGCGGACAATCAGCTGAACGGGAGCTCCCAGTGTGACCCAGTGGCCGTAAACCGGGGAATCTCCAGTAGGAGCAGGGAGGTGATTTTCCCTCTGTACCTGGCACTGGTGCGACCGCGGCTGGGATCCTGGGTCCAGGCCTGGTGCCCACAAGTCCAGAAGGATGTTGAGAAATTGGAGAGGGGTCAGAGAAGAGCCCCGAGGATGATGAAAGGATTGGAAAACCTGCCTTAGAGTGAGAGACCCAAGGAGCTCCGTCTGGCTAGCTGAGCATGGAGAAGGTTACGGGGTGACTTGATCCCAGTCTGAGAGCACCAACATGGGGAATATTTATTACCGAGCTCTTCAGGCCAGCCGAGGCAGGGCTAACGGCAGGCCGTTGAAGCCAGACAGATTCAGACTGGCGCTGAGGTGTACATCTCTGACAGGGAGAGGAATTAACCATTGGAGCAAGTTACCGAGGGCCGCGGGGGCGTCTCCCTCCCTGGCGACGTGTAACTCCAGATGGGCTGGGTGGCTAAGACAGTGTTTCTCAACACGGAGTTGGGGTCGTGGGAGGGGCTTGGGGGGGTCACAAGCCGGGCTGGCATTAGGGGAGTAGGAGGCAGGGCCATTGCCTGGCTCCACATGCTGCAGGGCCCCCCAAAGCTAATTGACATGTTTCAGCCCCGCACTGGGCTGAAGCCCCCAGCCCTGTGCCCCCGGGGGGTGGGGTGGGGGCTGAAGGTGGGGGGGTCACAATTTTTTCTAGTGGGGGGGCATGATTTTTTTTTTAAGTCCAAAGGCAGTCGCCAGCCCCAAAGGCTGCGAAACACTGGGGTAAAAGTTCTGCTCTAGCAAGTCTCTGGGGCAGGTCTGGTGGGTGCTGGGCAGGGGGGCAGCCTGCCTGGGGGTCTATGACTCTACTAGCAGGTCAGGATCCTGCAGGAGAGCCAGCACTGAAGTGCTGCAGGGAGCGGGGGGGTTAAGGCAGCCCCCCCCCCAGCTGGGGACATGCCCTCGCACTAGCACTAGCCTCCCCAGTGCCCTGGGCGTGGTGTGTCCCCCACAAGAAGGGGTACGTGGAGGACTCGGGGTGCTGGGAACGGGCCCGAGGCAGGGCCTGGGGTAGGGGGGATGCTGGGGCCAGGGAGAGGTCAGAACTGGGGCTGCTTTAATGGCTCTTCCCGTTCTTTACAGCTCGCTGTGACCAGGGGCGAGCAGTGGGACCCGGGTCCACAGCTCCAGGCCCCAGCCCCTCCCCCAGATTTATACGCAGAGCCGTGCGGCTGCCCTTAGCCCAGCCGTCTCTATTTGCATCTCCACCGACCCTGATGAGCGCAGCATCCGCCCCTCGGGCCACCGTGAGCCACCGCCCGTGGCACCCCCAGGATTAAAGCACCTGACACCACAGCTCGTGCAAGGCCTCGTGCAAGGAATCGGGCATTGTTTCTGACCCGTCCCATGCAGGGCTGCAGTACCTGCCTGCTCCAGGAGGGGGAGGCGCTGGGCCGGGGCATCAGCCGCTGTTTGGGTCCTTGACGTTATTCTGGGTCCGGGGTAAAGCGCCCTGTCTCTGGGCCGCTCCCCACGGGGTTTGCTCAGGTCTCGCCTCCTTGTCCCATATGAATGAGACGTTTCCAAAGCGCCCTGACCATATATATACCGGGCAAGTCCGTGCCCCCCTCACACGGGGGCCGGGGGACGCTCCCCACCACAGGCTCTCTCTCTGCTCGGCCGATGGTCAGGGCTGGAGCCTGGCTACGTTCCAGCCTCCTCCAGGGAGATGCTGTGGCCCCTGCCATAGCCGGCCCCCTCCCGCGCCCAGCCTGCTCACCCAGCCTCCGGGGCAGGTGTGTGTGTGTGGGGGGGTGTCTCCCGGTGCTGTCCGGATCCGGGAGGCCCTCAGCAGCCCTGCGGGGTGGGCAGGCATAGCACACGCTGGCTGAGCAGCTGGGCGCCCACGGGGGGCGGAGGGGACAGCTTTGTGAGCTGGGCTCCCAGCGGCTGCCGAAACAGCTTCAAGCAAACCGGAGTTGGCTAAGGCCTGGGCAGGGCAGAGGAATAGTCGCCAGGAGCGAATGCCCAATCCCTGCCCCGGTGCCACTGTGAGCTAGCTGCCAGGGACGGGCCAAGCGCCTGTGCATGGGGGGGGAGGCGGGGGATGGCCAGAGAGGCTGTCTGGGGGGAGTCCTGCCCACGTGCTCCTGTCTCTGGGCGTCTAGTGGCCTGAGGGGATGAGCTGGGCTGGGGGGTCTCAGCCCAGTTCTTCCTGGGCATGGGAAGCCCACCTCCCGTGTTGGCTAGCTCAGCCAGCAGGCCCGGCAGGGAGTGACGGGGTCCCAGGGCTCGGACACCATTCCCCCGCACGGCCCCGCCACGTCGGGGTTAGCCGGGCAGGCAGCCCTGCCGCCAGAGCTGTTCTGCAGCGAAACACGGGACTTGTGTGTGCCCAGGGCACCCGGCGCGCTGTCCCCCAGCCCCACTGCGTCGCTCACTGGGGAAAGGGCACCAGCCCACAGCTGTAAAACTGGCATTTGGGGAAGGGAAAGTACAAGGCTGGGGCAGCCAGGAGATCCTTCCGAAAGCCGATGGTGCCTGGCGTGCCTGCCTGGCGGGTGGGCCCGACTCCGGTCCCCCCTCAGCGCGCACTTGGCCAGACAGCTGCCCGCCTGCGAGACGCCACACTGACTCGCCACCCGCTGTTCAAATGGCGCGGGCCCAGTGAGCAAACCGGCCCCTCCCGCTCGCCAGCAGGACTGAGACCCTCGCAGGCCCAGGGTGAGCCAAGGATGGGCTGGTGCACTCTGGCGATTCGCTGGCCGACTCAGAGATTTGGACCCCGCCAGAACCAGCTGCTGAGCTGAGATTTGGGCCCATTTGAGACCCAAAGCCTCAGGCAGAACCGGCTCACGAGCCTCCCCAGCGAGCGGTGGCCCAGGGGCCCTGCAGAGCTCAGCTGGGTAAGTGGGCAGGCTCTCAGGAGAGCTCGAGTGCCAAGCTGCCCAGCGCTCTCACACCGGGTGCAGCTGGGAGCTGGCCCGACGGTGCTCGGGGGGCGGGGGGGTGCACCGGGTCGCTGGCCAGAACCTGCCCCCTTTGGGGCTCTAGGACGCTTGCCAAACCATCCGACCCCGGTGTTCGTGGCTCATCCTTTGCTCCGAGATGCCCAGTTCAGGGGCAGAGTCTCAGCTGGCAGAAATTGGCACATCCCTGGCGTGCTCGGAGCCCGGCGGCTCACCCCATGCACTGCGGGCGGGTGCTCTGGAGCCTTCCTCCCCCGGGCTGAGGGCTGCTTGCACTTTGCAGGCGCTGCCAGGCGGGCGCCCCGTGTGCCAGACACGGCGGGGGTCCCGGTGGGCCATGCCTGCCGCCAAGCCCTGCCAGTTACAGTGATATAGCCCTGTAAAAATGCACACGTGGCTCAGGCAGACGGGGCTTGGTGGGCCTCACGCTACGTTTATAAGCCAAGCAGCTTGGCCTCCAGGAAGGGGTGTCAGGCTCCAAGCCAGCCCCAGCTGCATGGGAACAAGGCTCGGCTGCTGGTGTTTGAGCAGGGGCCAGCGTGCCCAGCAGGGTGGAGTTCCGGTGCCCCCAGGTGTGCTGGGGCTCGACCGAGCCTTTCCAGCCAGGCCCCGGCCCCGGCCCCGGCCCCAGAGAGCTGGCAGGCTGGAGCATGGCCGGGCCAGGAGTGAGGGGGATAGACACGAGCCCCAGCCAGGACCTGCCTCCTGTGGTGCAGGAGTGGAGAGCGCATCTGCAGGAGGGCCGTGGCTGAGGAGGGGGTTTAGGGAGGGTTTCCACGCACGGGGGGGGGGGCATGGCTGGTGATGGGGGGCAATGGAGCACTGAGGGAGGTGGCACCAGCAGCCCGGGAGGCAGGAAAGGCCAGCGCTGTCGGGCAAGCTCTGGGCACGTGACTTCGTCATGCCTGAGAGCTGGTCTTGCCTTACAGCTCCCCAGCCGAGCTGTGTGCACGTGTAGGGAGGGCCCCGGCCAGGCGGGAGCAGGAATTCGCACGTGGTGGCTGCATGCTGGGTGTGCCGGAACCCGTGCCAAGGCAGCGCACGTGTGCTCACTGACGTGCCCAGCCTCGCCGCACGGCAGAGGGCGCTGGCTGCACAAAGCCCGGCTGCAGCCACGTGGCATGTGGCTCCCCCCTAAAACCTGCAGCCTTTAAAGAACCGAATCGGTTCTAGTGCGGGAGCACGGCCTGGCCCCAGGCCCCACTGTGCTGGGTGCTGTAACACTCATGCACATGCACACACATACACAGACACACGTGTGCATACGCATACACACACACGTGCACACACACAGACAGGTGCACATGCACAACATACAGAGACACGTGTGCCCATGCACACACACACATGCGACAGACTCCCCGCCTCCCATCCAAGGTCAAAGGGGACTATTTGGGGTGACCCGGGGCCCCATCCCCAGGCTCAGTGTCCCCCTGCCCCCGACTGAGGAGCGCTGGCCCCAGCCCGGGGGGTGGGGGCGTTGAAGCGTTTGGCTGGGGCTGGCCACACGGCGGTCAGCTGTTGCTCTGTGGGGTCCCAGCTGGTCCTGCCTTGGTCTGCGCCCTACAGACCTCTCCGCAGGGCACCGGCCGGGCGACGGTGAATGGCCCAAGCGATGCTGCTCATACGCCTCTGCCAGCCTCGTCCCTCCAGGAACCCCAGTTCTCCTAGCGCCGCCCGTTGGGGCGCCAGGAACAGCTCCCCGTTTCATGGCACCGAGCCCAGTCACTGCCTTACCCTCTGCTCAGAACGCTGCAGCCCCCGGCGCCAGTCACTGCTCCCCTCTGGACCCCCCAGCTGGGCGTTGGCCCTCTGGCACGCAGCCACCCAGCCCCAGGCGACGCACCATTGCAGGGGGCTGCACCCAGCGGCCCCTCTAACGTTCCCCACCCATGTGTGCAATGAATTTTATGTGCAGCACCATGGAGGTGACGTGTGACACGTCCCCATGTGACACATCACCTCCATATTGGTGCACAGAACAAAAGTCATGTGGTGGGGGTGGGGCCGAGGGGTTCGGAGTGTGGGAGAGGGCTCAGGGCTGGGGCAGACGGGTGGGGTGAGGGGAGTGAGGGCTCCAGCTGGGAGTGGGGCTGACGGGTTTGGGGTTCAGGCTGCCCCAGGGCAACAGCAGGGAGAAAGGATTTCCCGCCTCCCCCCCCAGCTCTCTCTCACTGCGGCAGCTCCAGGGCTGGGGAGGGAGAGGCGCCTCTCCCCCGGCCGTGGCAGCTCCGGGGTTAGGAGAGAGGAATCTCTCCCGGCCACAGCCCTGAGCGCCTGCGTGGCGCGTAATAGGCTGCTGCGCGACTCCGCGGCTGTGCAGCTTAGAGGGAACTTAGGTTGCCCTGACTGAGCTGAGCCAGCCCCCAGGACCCGCTGGGTGTAGTGCCTTGACCAGGCTTTGCTCTGTGCGGGGCGCTCCTGGCGCTCGGGTGAGCAAATGCCCCCAGCTGCCCTGCGTGCCGGGGCCCCAGCCAGGGGCTCATATCCGAGCGCCAAGCGAGAGCCAGGAGCCAGCCTGCCGGGCGCAGGGTTCTGGATCCACACCCAGCACCGTGGCACTGAGGGATGGCACCTGCTGGTAGGGGCTGCCCTGGTCCTGGCCCGCTCAACGTCCCCAGTCTGTCACCAGCTGCTCCGGCCCGCTGGCCCCTTCCCGCGCTACCTTGGACGTCGGCTCACTGCCCCCACGCGCACCAGGCTGACGCCCAGCGGTTACCGGAGCCGAGGCGTGTCTCCAGCCAGGAGCAGCCCGAGATTCCCACTCCCAGCACCCCGTGGGGCTGGGGCACCGGGCCAGGCTGCACGAGGGTGATGCAGCGTCCAGCAGAATGGGCAGGGCGGCGGTGCAATGGGCCTTGCGGGGAGCAGGGCGCTCGTGGCACTGTGCAGAGCTGGGTCCCCAGGGGGGCTGGGCTGGCCAGGCACGAGGGGTGACTCGGGGTGCTGTGCTCAGGGCTGGCGCCCGGCTGCTGGCTGAGAGGGGCTCTGGGGAGCTCTCCAAGGAGCCAATGGCATCTGAGAGCCCCTCCATGCACACCCCAGCCGATGCCCATGCCCACACGTCTCTGCTCAGTGCTTCCTTGGCTGCAGCGAGGCCCCCCCGTGCAGCAGGGCCGAGGGGCTGGGGAACAGTCAGTGCTGGGACTGGGGAGAGACCCCTGCCCGTGAGCACTCGAGGGGCTCAAAGATTGACCCAGCAGCATGGGGCACAGTCCTGTCCCTCCCCACCAACTGCACCTGAATGCCCTGCACTGGCAGGGGAGGGGCTGAAGTCCTGTCAATCATAGAATATCAGGGGTGGAAGAAACCTCAGGAGGTATCTAGTGAACCCCCTGCTCAAAGCAGGACCAACCCCAACTAAATCATCCCAGCCAGGGCTTTGTCAAGCCGGGCCTTAAAAACATCTAAGGATGGAGATTCCACCACCTCCCTAGGGAACCCATTCCAGTGCTTCACCACCCTCCTAGTGAAATAGTGTTTCCTAATATCCAACCTAGACCTCCCCCACTGCAACTTGAGACCATTGCTCCTTGTTCGGTCATCTGCCACCACTGAGAACAGCCGAGCTCCATCCTCTTTGGAACCCCCCCTCAGATAGTTGAAAGCAGCTATCAAATCCCCCCTCACTCTTCTCTTCTGCAGACTAAATGACCCCAGTTCCCTCAGCCTCTCCTCATAAGTCATGTGCTCCAGCCCCCTGATCATTTTCATTGCCCTCCGCTGGACTCTTTCCAATTTGTCCACATCCCTTCTGTAGTGGGGGCCCAAAACTGGACACAATACTCCACATGTGGCCTCACCAGTGCCAAATAGAGGGAATAATCACTTCCCTCGATCTGCTGGCAACATGCCTACTAATACAGCACAATATGCCATTAGCCTACTTGGCAACAAGGGCACACTGTCTACTCATATCCAGCTTCTCATCCACTGTAACCCCTAGGTCCTTTTCTGCAGAACTGCTGCTTAGCCACTCGGTCCCTAGTCTGTAGCAGTGCATGGGATTCTTCCGTCCTAAGTGCAGGACTCTGCACTTGTCCTTGTTGAACCTCATTAGGTTTCTTTTGGCTCAATCCCCTAATTTGTCTAGGTCCCTCTGTATCCGATCCCTACCCTCCAGCGTATCTACCACGCCTCCTAGTTTAGTGTCATCTGCAAACTTGCTGAGGGTGCAGTCCACGCCATCCTCCAGATCATTAATGAAGATATTGAACAAAACCGGCCCCAGGACCGACCCCTGAGGCACTCCGCTTGATACCAGCTGCCAACTAGACATGGAGCCATTGATCACTACCGGTTGAGCCCGACGATCTAGCCAGCTTTCTATCCACCTTATAGTCCATTCATACAATCCATGCTTCTTTAACTTGGCAGCAAGAATACTGTGGGAGACTGTATCAAAAGCTTTGCTAGTCAAGGAATAACACATCCACTGCTTTCCCCTCATCCACAGAGCCAGTTATCTCCTCATAGAAGGCAATTAGGTTAGTCAGGCATGACTTGCCCTTGGTGAATCCATGCTTCACTTTCCTCTCCTCTAAGTGTTTCATAATTGATTCCTTGAGGACCTGTTCCATGATTTTTCCAGGGACTGGGGTGAGGCTGACTGGCCTGTAGTTCCCCGGATCCTCCTCCTTCCCTTTGTTAAAGATGGGCACTACATTAGCCTTTTCCGGGACCTCCCCCGATCGCCAGGAGTTTTCCAAGCAGGGCCGGCTCTAGGCAGCGTTCCAAGCATGTGCTTTTTTTTTTTTTTTTTTTTTTTTT
>NW_020665349.1:1343728-1346604 GCF_002925995.2 Terrapene triunguis
GTTTTTTTTTTTTTTTTTTGCTTGAGGCGGCAAAAAACCTGGAGCCGGCCCTGTTTCAAAGATAATGGCCAATCCCCTCAGCACCCTCACATGCATTAGCTCCGGTCGCATGGACTTGTGCACGTCCAGCTTTTCTAAATAGACCTTAACCTGTTCTTTCACCACTGAGGGCTGCTCACCTCCTCCCCATAGGGGGCTGCGCCCCCTCCCCCTGCACCCTCCAGCCCAGGGCCAGCACCCCCCTAGCTGGCTACCAGCACCCCCGCACCTCCCAGCTCACTGCCACCATCCCCTCCCCCCCAGCTCGGTGCCGGCGCTCCCCTCCCTGCCCTGTTCTCCCCCCCTCCCCGCGCTCCCCGCCAGCTCTCAGCTCTGGCAGTTTCCATCCCGCTGCCGCATCTGGCTGTGATTGTGGCCCTGGGCCGCTGGCTGCTCAGGCCGGGCTGCAGCCCGTGGGAGCCGTTCCCCGGCGTCTGGAGAGTGGCTCCAGGCAGCACCTCGGCGGGGGGAGAGCGGGGGGGGGGAGGCTGCTGCTGCACCCCCTCACCCCTGCTGCCCCCCTGCCCTGAGCCCCTCTGCCTGGCAGGGGCAGCCCCGTCAAACCTCCCCCGGGGGCCCCTGGCTGCTCCCGCTGTGCCGGGGCCCAGTCGTCAGGGCAAAGCAACCCCCCATGACGCCAGAGCCCCCCTCAGCCCCATGGCACCTGGAACAAGCAGCAGCAGGGCTGGCGTGGGGGCCTGAAGACTGGCGCGCAGGTGGCCCCCCCCCTCAGGCCTCTCTTCCGGGGGGGTTGAGCAATAACCAGCCCATCCCCCACTGGCTCTGACCCCCAGCGGAGCTGCCCCACGGCGCTGGGCAGAGAGAGCTGGCCTGGACCCCGCTGTCACAACCCCCTTTATTGGGATCCCGGCGCGCTGCCCCGAGGGGCCGGACAAGCCCGGGGGGTGAGGGGAGAGTCCCCCCAGCCACAGGAGGGTGGGGGTTCAGGTTGGGGAGGTGTCAGTGTCACCCTCACACGCCCACCGGCACCCCAAACCGGGCTCCCAGTGTCCACGGATCCGCCAGGACCCCAGCAGCAGAGGGGGGCTGGGTTGGGGTCCTCATGTCCCCTCTCCATGAGCCCGGGATCCTCGGCGTCGCCCCCGCCTCGCCCCCCAGACCGGTCCCCCCGGGCGCGGATCCGGCTCAGGTCCACACGCTGGCACCCACGGCGCAGGGACGGACCATGGCACCGACCCCGTCGTCTGCCCCTGCTGCTCCCGGGCGCCGGCAGTGCCCTCCGAGCGCCGGGCCCATCTCCCGCCATGCCAGCGAGTGTCTGTCCGGGGGTCCGGGCGCAGCGCTGGCAGGGGCAGGGGGCAGTCCTGGGCTGGAGGCTGCGGCGGGGCGGGCGAGCGGCGGTGTCTGCAGGTCCTGCTACAAGATCTGGGCCTCTGCGGAGAGGGGGAGACAGCAGGTTACAGGGGAGGGGCTCAGGGGACCCCCCCTGCCCCACTGGTCGGCACGGCCCCCATTGTCAGCCAGAACCGCCCTGCCTGTGAGCAGTGCCTGGCTTCCCGGCCCCCAATCTCAGTGCAGACGCTGCCCCCCGGCCTCGCCCCGGCTCTGATCCACCAACCCGCTGCCCCCCGGCTCTGATCCATCAGCGGGGGGAGGCCCCACAGCCTCCCTCTCGGCCCTGTCTCCCTGCCCGCCCCCCGCTACACAGCCCCACGCTGCCCCCCAACCCCCCGACACAGCCCCACGCCCGCCAGCCAGCCAGCACGCTGCCCCACGCCCGCCCCCCGACACAGCCCCACACTGCCCCACGCCCTTCCCCCCGGACCCCAGGTCACTCACTGGGCAGGGCCCTCATGTGCACGGCAGCTGCCAGGAAGTCGTGCTTCTTGGTCTCGTCTTTGCTGGGTTTTCTCAGACGGAGCCTGGGGGCAGAGCAGGGGGTTGGGGGGCGCTCAGGGGTCTCCAGGCGCTGGCCATAGCTTCAGCCAGGCCCCCCGCAGCCCAGAGGGGACCTGGCCAGCTGGTGCAGCCCCTTGCTCCGCAACCCCTTAGCGAGGATTGGTACCCGGTGCCCAGGAACGTCCCCCCGGATCACTAATGAATCCAGCCCCCACCAAGCCCTAGGTGACTCTGGGGCACACAGGGGGGGTTCCCTCGCATGTGGGGTGACTCTGGTTGTGGGGACACCCTGGGACATGGGGGGGTTTCCCTGGGGTGTGGGGTGACCCTGGGACATGGGGGGGTTTCCCTGGGGTGTGGGGTGACCCTGGGGCATGGGGGGATCCCTGGGGTGTGGGGTGACCCTGGGACACAGGGGGGGGTTCCCTGGCATGTGGGGTGAGTCTGGGTTGTGGGGTGACCAGCCAGGAGGGGTGGGTGGAAGGAGGGGTGCAGCCAGGCCCCGGGGCAGGGGACGCCCCAGCCTGGCAGGGATCCAGACCCATTGCCGGCTCCCACTGCTGCCCGGAGACGATTCTCCCGGCCAGGCCCCGCTCCACCCACCCCGGGCTTGGCCCTACCGAGCGCAGCCAGCCAGGGGCAGGGGAGGACCTGGGCTGGGGGCGCCAGGAGGCAGCCGGCCGGCAGCGGGGTGGCGACAGACCTGCCCGTGGGAGGACTGGGAACTGGGAGCCAGGAGCGGGGCTGGGCAGTGCCAGCTCAGGCTGCGTCCCCGGGGTGCCTGGCAGGCTCCGGCTCGAGGGATTCCTTAGTGGTGCCGCCCGCCCTGGCTATGTGCCCGCGGCCTGGCATGAGACGAGAGCTCCAGCCCGAGCCCCCCGTCCGCAGCCAGCTTCCCCGCACGGCTCGGGCTCTGCCCTCCTTCCAGCCGGGTGCCCGTCCTCAGCCCGCCTGCTGCTGGTGCCTGCCGACGGCGG
>NW_020665349.1:1371604-1382419 GCF_002925995.2 Terrapene triunguis
CGGGGCAGAGAGAGGCTCCCGGCAGACACGGCAGCATTGCAACGAGCTCCTCGCGGGGAAGGATGCCTAGTGGGCGGAGCACTGGCCTGGGCGTCAGGAGACGTGGGCTCCATACCTCAGACCTGTCCACGCCCCCGGGCCTCTGTTTGCCCCCCCCCTCGCCCGCCCTGTGTCTGTCTCGGCTGTTGAGACCGTGAGCTGAGCAGGGCAGGGCCCCAGGCCCCGCTTTCAGTTCCATCACATACCAATAGCACCGACAGCAGCTCAGCTCAGGGGAGGGGAGGGGAGGGGAAAGGGCTCCTGGGACATGCTGTGCTCCATGGTCTGTGTTTGTCACAACCGGCTCCCGGGGGCCGGGGCACTCGGGTGGGCTGGGAGTTCCCTGCGGACGTCTGCCAGGCCGCTCCGGGGGGTGCACGGGGCAAAGGTTGGGCACCGGGAAGGAGGCGGCGGAGGCTGCACTGAATTAAAGTCTCTCTCTGGAACTTGGCTGGCTGCCTTGGCTGGCCGAGAGCAATGCGAGCGGCGCAGGGCCCATGACTCACGCCGGGAGCCCGGGGAATCGGTGTGCTGCCTGGGGGCAGGGGGCACTGCGTAGGCCATTCCACAGCGCTGACAGGGAAACAGGAACCCGGCTGCCAGTAACCTTTGCACTGCCGCTAGAGACGTGTCTGCCATCCGGGGCGGGGGCGGAGGGGGGAGCGTTCCCTGAAGTGCGAACAGGACGGGGGCATCTTTCGGGGCAAGAGGGGAGTGTAGATGACCCCACAGTTTATTACCGGTGGCGCGGGCCTGCCCTGGACCGCCAGCCACGGACCCCACGGCGCCAGGCGCCACACACAGACCAGCGGCTAGAAATCAGTACTGTTTGTTCTTACAAGTTTGCTGCTGGATCCAGGCTTCCATCCTGTGCCAGACACACAGGCCTGGATTTCTTAGTATTAATACGTCCCCTGCAATGGCGGCCAGAGGCACCGATCAGCCCAAACTCCTCCCGCGGGGCAGGATCGGGCCGGGGGCCACCGAAAGGTGGCAACGTACAAACGGGACTGGAGGACGCAATCGCTCTAGGTCTTGTTTTGCAGTCCTGGCACAGCAGGTTGGCGGGGGCAGCCGGGGGAGAGGAGGGGAGGGGGGAAAATTAGAAAAAGATGTGACTGGCGTGCTTTGCACTGGGGAGGTTTCATTTCTCTGGCATCTGTTCTTGCCTGGCTCGTCTGTTGCAGTTGTGAGCTGGGGGGGGGGGGGGGGGAGGAGCATGGCTGGCTGCATTGTGCGTTCGTACAGCACCTGGCTTCACGCCTCACAGGGGCCTCTGAGTGTGAGTGGAGTACAAGGAACGAGTGTGATAATCAGACAGTCAGGGTCATTTAACGACAATTACACACCTCCTGCGTGCAAGGACAGCGTTTGTACACAGGAGCGGCTCGGGGCGAAATCAACCTCCCCGTGTGCTAGGTTCTGTACACACACGTAACTATCCCAACCGTCAAAGGGTGGGAAGAGAAACTGAGGCACAGAATGGGGACGTGACGGAGCGCAGCATGCGGCAGGATCCCCCCCTCAACCCAGAGAGCCGCACGCTACAGCTGGGCGCAGCTCAAGGTTTCCATCCTGCAGGGCCCAACTCGGAACGAAACGGAGACATTTCCAAACACAATTCAACTCAGAAACACTGACCCAGCCTTGTCCAAGCGCATGCACGTGACCGAACGGCCCCTGGACGTCAGCGTCCCCACTGCCTTCTGCGAGAGTCGGAACAAACCCCCTGGACGGGAGAGAACCACAAAGCGTGTGGATAATTTCCCGCCGAAACGCTCTGAAATCGATACGAATTGGGAAACGTTTCGGCGTTGGCCGCGGGAAACTTCCGACTGGTTCCGGTCACCGCCCGGAGCCCTGAGCAGGCAGCGAGGCCGTGCTCCCTTTGGCCGGCCCCAGCCGGGCGCAGGGCAGAGCACCGAGATGTCTGAAATAGTTTGACATGGAAACAGCAACAGGCAGCTCCCGTACCAGGGCTGGAGTGTTTGTTTACACAGATTCCTGCGCTCAGCGCGCGGGGGGACGGATGGCTGCAGCCAAGCCAGGCTCCATGCACCGAAACATGACTCAGGACCCTCATGAAATCCACGCGGCCGCTGGGTCTGATGCTCACTGTCTCAGAGAGGCCAGGGAAGGGGAGGGTGGGGGGAGATTCAGATGGCGTCAATCCAGAGCAACACTACATCCCTTTTAAAGAGTGCCCCGCTCCGCCCCCACCGGCGGGATCTCGCCTGCACCGAGCTCGCGCTGCTGGGGGTCGGTCACACCGGCAGGGGCAGGCCCAGGTGGTTCCCGGAAGTACCCGAATGGCCGGGAACGTGCGAGTGGCCACCCCATACGGGTCAGCGTAAGTCCAGCCCTCGGCCTGACATCTGTCACAGCCCGGAGCCACGCAGCTGTGTCGAGGAGTTGGCCTGGCCTGAGTGCCCCCGGATTTCCCCCAGCCCCACCGGAGGTTTCGAGTTACACCGCTGGGAGCTCGCAGGGCAGCGGAGCCGAGCCGAGCCGCAGTGACGCGGCGAGAACGGCCTCTGAACCCAGCTCCAGCACTGTGCCAATGGCTCTCGCAGCCAGGCACAACCAGGCCCCGGCACAGCGCTGACCAGGACAGAGTGTCCTGCGGAAAATCACGCGGCTGGCGCTGCCTGCGCCCACTGGCCCTCGGGCACGGCAGGGCTGGGCTGGGCTGCTCCTGCCCTGGAGCGCAGCAAGGGCCCCCGGGGGGCTCGGCTCGGGCCCGGGGTTTGCTCGATGCTGTTTATTATTGGCTTGTTTGTTTATTGTCCGCCAAGGCCAGGGTTTTCTTTTTCCACATCCTGCTCTGGGATTTATTTGGACAAGCTGTAACCAGCTATGTTTGGATTTCTTCTCCTAGGGCAGCACCAGAGTCCTTGACAGTTACAGATTAACCCTGCCTCTGACGCCACGTTGCCACTGGCCAATGGCAGGACACTGGGCAAAATTCAGAGGGCCTGGAAACCGGGGGCTGCATTAGCAACCTCTGGACTGTAGGAGGCGCCACCACGCACGTGTGCACCCGGCTCCACCATTAGTGTCGTGCTGCAGCCCAGCCAGCGTGCTGAGGTTGCCCCCGTGCCCTCCGCTCTGGCCCCTGGCTTTTCACTTCCTTTGAACTGCCTAAAAGATTCGCCTGCTGGGCTGAAAATCCCCAGGTGTGTGTGTGCCCAGGGGGCAAACGGGCGTGGAAGGTTTGAGCAAACTCGGGTGGAGAGCGAACCCCACCGCCCCCGGTACTAAACCAACCCAATGGGTAGGGCTGCAACCACGACGTCCGGTCGAAAAGGGACCTGGCAGCTCCGCTCAGCACCAATGACCAGGCCGTTAAAAGTCCGGATGGTGCGGGGCTGGCAGGCTCCCTACCCAGCTCTGCAAGGCGCCCCGGAAGCGACAACACGACCCTCCAGCTCCTAGCAGAGGCACGGCCAAAGGGGCTCTGCGCGCTGTCCCCACCCCGAGCACCGGCTCCGCAGCTCCCATTGGCTGGGAACTGTGGCCAATGGGAACTGCAAGAGCAGTGCCTGCGGGCACGGGCAGTGCGCAGAGCCCCCCTGGCCACCCCCCTCCACCTAGGAGCCAAGGGACATGTCACCACTTCCGGGGAGCCCCGCCTGGAGCCCACTCCCCGAACGCCCTGCCCCAGCCCTGAGCCCCCTCCCGCACCCAAACTCCCTCCCAGAGCCTGCACCCCCTCCAACACCCCTGCCCCAGCCCTGAGCCTCCTCCCGCACCCAAACTCCCTCCTGGACCCCACACCCCCTCCCAACCCCCTGCCCCAGCCCTGAGCCCCCTCCCACACCCAAACTCCCTCCCAGAGCCCACACCCCACATCCAGCCCTGCACCCCAACTCCCTGACCCAGCCCCCTCCCAGAGCCTGCACCAAACTCCCTCCCGGAGCTCGCATCCCGCACCCTCCTGCACCCCAAACCCCTCATCCCCGGCCCCACCCCAGAGCCTGCACCCCCCAGCCAGAGCCCTCCCTCCTCCCGTGCCCCAACCCCCTGCTCCAGCCCTGAGCCCCCTCCTGCACCCCAAACCCCTCATCCCCGGCCCCACCCCAGAGCCTGCACCCCCAGCCAGAGCCCTCCCGTGCCCCAACCCCCTGCCCCAGGCTGGTGAAAATGAGCGAGTGAGTGAGGGTGGGGGAGAGCGAGCGACGGGGGGGGGTGGCTGGAGTGAGCAAGGGGTGGGGCCTTGGAGAAGGGGCGGGGCAGGAGCAGGGCCTTGGGGAAGGGCTGGGGCAGGGGGGTTCGGTTTTGTGTGATTAGAAAGTTGGCAACCCTGCAAACGTGGGATCTTCATTTTGCACAGCTTGGCCGCCCACGCGAGGTGCAGGCCACGGAGATCTGGCAGGAGAAGGGCCCTGGCCGAGCGAGAACTGCCCCGGAGAATTCTAGTGAAAACCGCTCTGGATTTGGGTGAATGGCACGCCTGGAAAAACAGACTTCAGGCTGCGCCGCCGCGGCCACTAGAGGCTGGCTGGCCCAGCCCGCTCTGTTCGTGTATTGACAGAGTGAGAAGTGTTGGACTTTTTCTCTAGCTAGGTTCTCAGACGGCCCTGGCCGCTGGACATTTACCCACATGGAACAGAAAATGCATCACGTGAAAAACCTGGGAAAAGCCAAAAAACTCCATATAAAAACACTTAGATGAGGTTGCTACATGACAACAGCAGCCTTCTTGATCGGCTCACACAAAAAACTCCAGCACTTAACGGCAAAGGCCTGGATGGATGGTTCAGGGCATAGACCTTCGCCTATGCAGATAATCAACATAAACCCATTTTTCCTCCCCGCCGCACCACAATGCCTGTTTCCCCACAACACAACGCCCAGCACGTTAGCTGTTCCGTCACTCGTCTCACAGTATACCTGCAACACAAAATCCTTCGGCAGCCTCCACGCGTAAAGAATTCGTCCATAACTCTTGAGACTGGAACAAGCTTTTCCTGTTAAACCACACGGCCAAACATTATTCTCTAGACACAGCAGTTACCAGACCTCTGCCAAAAACGTTCGAGCGACAACGGACACGTCAACTGGTGCCATCCACACAATGAAACCGTTCGATCCTGAAATCGGAACCAGCCCCCGGGCCAGAGCTAAGGTTGTTGTGTTGTGACAAAATGCATTTGCGTAGTGGTTAGGCACAGGGCTGTGTAACGTATTGGATGGCTGGAGCTATTCGTTCTGCTGCTGCCGAGGGCCTGGCTTTTGGAAATGCTGTGATGGGAACGCACTCAGCGAGCCAAGCTGCTCTGCTCTGGGGACAGTCCGGGCATGCACAGAGTACTGATGACGTTTTCACTCTCTTCCTAATCCCCTTCCACGGCTCCCTAATCACCTTCAGGCCAGTTCAGCCGGGGATTTATGCAAACGGCGAGCTCAGCAGTGCCTTGCACCGGAGCTTGGAGATTACCTAACGGAGTGACACCACAATTGCTGGGTGGTTTTGCTGTGGTTACCCGCCGCCTTAGCAGAGCTCCGCTAAAGGTTAAGATAAAGAAAACCCGTCAGGTTAACTCCTTGGTGGCTGAAGGCACTCGCAGCTCCCAGGGGACAGAAGCAGCAGAAGAGCTCACGGGCCCACTCACCGGATGGCAGCGGGTACAGGGGGCAGCACCTATGCTGGGGGTTGCCCCGTCACTGGCCTGGCATGCCTCGCCAAGACAGCTAGTTCAGGTCCCCAAGGCAGGCCCAGGCTGGCACTGCTTTGATGGCACTGGGGTTGTGTGGCAGGAAATGTTTTTCATGAGTTTTTGCATATGTCACTGGGTGCCAAGGGCCCTTGGCTTCACCACAAAAGACACTGAAACTTCCCCAGAACCCCGCCCCTGCGGGCCCAACCCTGGCTGGAGACTTGCAATTTTCTGCACAACACAATTGTGTGTGTCGGGGGGGGGGGGGGGTGTGCCCCCCCCCCCCATCAGAACTTGGATACAAGGTGAAAGCTCCACCCAGAACCACCACAGCAATTCAGAGATTCGAAGCCCAGCTGGGACCATTAGATTGTCTAGTCTGACCTCCCGTCTAGCCGAGGTCCTCCCATTTCACCCAGTTACCCCGGTACTGAGCCCAAACACTTGGGTTGGCTAAAGACCCTCAGAAAAGCCTCCAGCTGGGTCCGAAGCCAGAAAGAGCTGGGGAATGTGCCCCGCCCCTTGGCAGTCTGTTCCAATGGTTAGTCACCCCCCCCTCCCCCCGGTTACACATTTGTGCCTTATTTCTAATTTGTCTGGTTTCTGCTTCCAGCCGTTGCTTCTTGTCCAGCCATTCTCTGCTAGACTCGAGCGCCCTTCAGTCCCTGGGAGTTTCCTCTGGTGAAGGCAGCGATGCACTGACCGAGTCACATCTCAATCTGCTCGTTGATAAACTAGACAGAGGTTTAACTCCGCCTGGGTGTATTAAACCCCGCTTCGCTTTTCACAGGCCCAGCTGACGCAGCGACCCGATCGCTCTGGGTGGCTGCCCGGCCTCGTCACTGTTTGCCACTCCGCCAATCTGTGTGCCAGCCGCACCTTTGACCCGATGGGGACGGGGGGATGTTGACAAGCGTCAGGCCCAGGACCGAGCCCAGTGGCATCCCGCCAGGACCCCATTCGATGAGGCTTCCCCCTCCCGTAGCCAGCCCTGAACCGGTTACCGGTGATATTGCACAGCGAGCGCTCGCTTTCACTGTCCGCGTCTCCGTTCCCGGCTTCTCCCTGGCTGTGCAGACCATGAGCTCTCTGAGGCAAGGACCGGCTGGGTCTGGGCAGCGCCTGGTGGGACCCGATCAGAGGTGGGGCCTCTGCGAAGGCAACATCCCCATTCCAAGCCCCAGACAAATGCTGAGCCCGCGGATTCCAGCAGGGAAATCCCACCAGGCAAGGGCCTGCGGAGGTGACCCTGACCCCCGCTAGGAGCCAGCCCAGAGAGCGAGGGATCGAAAGAGGCTGACAGAAAGGAGCCAGGAGAGGGCACATGCCTCGTGGGGGGCAGAGAGACGGAGCCTGGGAAGCCCTGTGCCAGCGTCTGAGCGCGGCGCCCTGCCCTGCTCTCTGCATGCCAGCCGATCTGCCCCTGTCGCTGCTTCTTGCTCCCCTTTCAGGCCCCCCGCCAGCGGGCAGCGGCGCTGGAGCGGCTAAGGGCTGGCAAACGCCATGTGGCAGGCAGCCCCGGTGCCAGCGCAGGGCACGGTTATGAAAGCCGGGAGTGCGTGGCCACATGCAGAGCCAGAGCGGCTCAGAACAGCCAGGTCTCTGTGCCTCTCCTGGCTCTGGTGCGGCCCCGGCACTGGCCGCTCCCAGCCCCGGCAGCGAGGAGGGAGAGGGCTTTGTGCTCAGAGCCCCCTGGGGAACCCTGGGGAGGGGCTTTCCCTAAACGGGCAGGGCGGCCGCTGAGGGGCCTGCGGGAAATGAGTCGGTGGGGTCTCAGGGCCATACCCTAGGTGCCCAGACCATTAAAACGAACCCAAAAGGCACCTGTCCTGGTATCGCCCGGAGCACCCAACATCACCGGAGTTTGCCAGGCTTTGGGACACCGCACAATCCAGGCACCCGCAGAGGAAGGGAGCGGGCCCGAGATGGAAGCGAACACTACAACATGACAGCCCCAGCTTAGCTCTACGCAGCGCCCCCGTCAGACAGCCCAGGGCAGCTGCTGCCAGCTCAGAACCACGCTGCCACCCTCAGCGGCAGCGCCCGGCCCGAAGAGGCCGAGAGCTGCCAGATCGAAAAGATCTCGCCCCGCTGCAAGGACAGGAGCCCGGAGCGCACCAGGAGACGCAGCGCGAGGGAAAAGCCTGCCCCGGCTGTGCCGTGTCGCCACCCCGAGATCCGCCAGGGCCCAGCCCAGACGCAACAGGCAGCTCTAAACTCAGCATGGCCCAAGCAGTAACACCCAGCGTCTCCGACAGGGGCTTGTCCTCTGCCGCGCTCAGGGCGCATTGCCAGGGAGAGCCGCGCCGGAAGCCTGAAGCCAGGGGGCTCCCAGCGTTCGCACAGGGTGAGACCCGTCTGAACCCTGCGGACGAGCGCCCAGGGTCTGCCCACGCCGAGCCTTCCTGCAGAGCAGGGCCTGGGAGGAGCGGGCAGGTGCACTCTGGTCTAGCCCGCGCCTGGGGAACCAGGCAAATCAATAGAATAAAGACACCGTTAACGCCATTCATTCCAAATAACTGGCATAAAATGCCACCCGTGGAGCTGCACAAAACTTGGCAGCCACGAATCTACATACAAACGACTTCATCACCTCTACCCGAATGGCCCCCACAACTCCGCCCCCCGGCCGCCCCATCCACCAGCCAACGGAGCGTCGGCGAGCAAAGCAAAACCCACACGCCTTCCCCAGGCAGAATCACACCCCCAAAGAGGAGAAAGACAGACACACACACCCCCCCGGAGCTCACAAGGGATCCACTGTGGAGTTTAATGTGGACAGTGCCTAGATACTACAGTGATGGGTAGCAGGATTAAGATAGATAGATAGATAGAGGGGGTGGATGGGGATAGATAGATAGATAGGGTGGATGGGGATAGATAGATAGATAGATAGATAGATAGAGAGATAGAGAGATAGATAGGGTGGATGGGGATAGATAGATAGATAGATAGATAGAGGGGGTGGATGGGGACAGACAGACAGACAGACAGAGCGAGCTCCACAGAGCAGAGCCAGGGGCAGCAGAGGGGGGTCTGGAAAGATGAAGCTGGCCGGATACAGACGCCCCCCTTCTATATTTGCTCCAGCGATGACCTAAGCCCCAGCACAGGGAGTCCCCAGCCGGGCAGCCGCAGAGCCAGGCCACAGCAGGGAAAACAATGGGACACTTTCTTCCTCCGCTCCGTGGATTCCTCGGCTGCTAATTACAGAGCCAGAGGCGTCTGCTGCCCACGGCCTGGTGCAGCCGGGGACCTCTCCAGGCCATGACCGGCCTCACCCCAGCCCAGCCCGGCGTTGCCCCGGCAGGCGGGGCTGGCTCGGCGTTGAAGTGCAGCAGCTGCTCCCAGCCTTCCCCGGGCGTGGGAAGCTGTGCTCAGCGCACACAGAATCAATGTGGTGCCTTGGGAGGGTCAGCGGAGGGGGGTCCCCATCTTCCATTGCACGGCGCCAGGGCGACGGCCTGAGCCAGCTGCCCCCCCCATCCCAACACTCTCCATGCAGCTGGAGGCTAGCGCGGGTCCAAGTAGCTTCCTCCCCCCCCCCCCATGCTGAATCCAGCCAGCCAAGGGGCGGCCTCGGGACCCCAGCTGGGGCAAGCCGCCAAGCTGCTGGCTGGGGGCGACTCGACCCTTGAGGCACCAGCCTGTCCGGTCCCCGTCCCCCACTGCTCCGTGCCCCTTGCTTTGCTCTGAATGGAAGGACGGGGCGCAGACGGGGCCGCCCTGGCAAAGCCCAGCGTTGGCACAGAGCTGTGGCGAGCAGGGGGGTCATTACCTCTAGCCCTGCTGGACGACGCAGGCGAAATCCCCGCTGATTCCGGCGCAAGCAGCAGGCCTGGCCGCCCGCTGCCTGCTCTGACCTGCGCTGGCGGCAGCGACAATTCCTGCGTGCAGACATCTGCCGGGGGCCGGCGGGGCAGCAGACGCGGTGGGCAAGGCCAGCCAGCAGGGAGCTGGAGAGCCCCGAAGAGCCCAGGCCGGCTGGAGTAAAGGGGGGTGGAAATTGCCCAAAGCGCCCAGCGTTGGCCTAGCTCAGACGTGGGCAAACTACGGCCCGCGGGACCGTCCTGCCCGGCCCCTGAGCTCCCGGCCGGGAGGCTAGCCCCTCCCACGCAGCCTCAGCTCACCGCGCGGGCAGTGCTCTGGGCAGCACGCTGGCGTGGCTAGCTGCGGCCGGGCGGCGCGGGTGCGGGAGGGTGGATAAGGGGCAGGGACTCCCAGAGGGGCAGTCAGGAGACAGGGAGCAGGGGGTGGTTGGATGGGGCGGAGGTTCGGGGGCGGGGGGCATCAGGGGACGGGGAACAGGGAGGGCTGGCTAGGTGTGGGAGTCCTGGGAGGCCTGTCAGCGGGCGGGGGTGTGGATAGGGGTTGGGGCAGTCAGGGGACAGGGAGCGGGGGGGGGAGTTGGATGGGTTGGGAGTTCTGAGGGGGCAGTCGGGGGCGGGAAGTGGGAGGGGGCGGATAGGGGGAGGGAGCCAGGCTGTTCGGGGAGGCACAGCCTTCCCTACCCGGCCCTCCATACAGTTTCGCAACCCTGATGTGGCCCTCGGGCCAAAAACTTTGCCCACCCCTGGCCTAGCTCCCCGGAGTTTTACTGCTCACTTTAGCGAGAGCTGAGCTGGGTCGATGCTGAGCGTGGTCCGGAGCAGTGTGGCTCACTCATGGTTTTCTCACAAGCCTCGTAGCGTGGGGCGGTTGTCTTACAGCCCCACCTCCCGGAGTCCTGGGATTCGAGGGGAATTGTGGCTTGCGTTAAGCAAAGCAGTAAGTTTCCAGCCCTCCTGGCTGCAGGGAGAAGCTAGGGAACGTGACCCCTACATCCTCGAAGCCCAGAGGACGACTGACCAGACCCCAAGCGGGGTACTTAAAAAACCAAAAACCTCATGATTTTTCAAGCTATTCTCGTGATTTCTGGGGGGCCCGACTCATGTTTTTGCAAGGTTTGAGGCTGGAAACATGGTGCGGATCCCAGCTGATCCCGGGGCGGGCAGGGAGCTGCTAACACAGCCCTCCACAAGAACCATCCCTTTTCAAACGACATGAGCCCGACTGTCCTGGCTTATTCCCGAATGCCACGCCACACGGCACCCCCTGCAGGCCATCGAGTGACAGG
>NW_020665349.1:1382429-1388403 GCF_002925995.2 Terrapene triunguis
CACACACGCACGCACAGAGACACATGCACATGGACGCGCGCCCACACACGGACGCGCGCACTCGTTCTGTGCCATGCCCCGCAGTGGCCTGGCAAGGTGATGGCAGGGATTCCTGGGGGAGGCACCAGGGCCGGGCCAACTTTCCACTGCACTGCGTGCTCTGTGCTTGGGGTTTTTTTGCTTCATTTGATGTCGCTCTTCAAAGCGAGAGGGAGACGCGGGCAGAGATTGGGCGGGGAGGGGGGAAGAGACGCTCAGGGACTGGGGTGGGGACAGAGGCCGCTGCCAACCAGGCCGAGGCGCCATGGGGGCCTCCGAAGCTCCCTGCTGCCACTTCTCCCCGAGGGTGGTCTAGGGCAGACCCAGCGAAGTGGCGGCACAGGGAGCCAAGTGGGCTTGGCAGCTTCTCCCCCTGCATGCTTGGCACGGGCCTGCCGCCTCCAGGGTCACCCGCCTGCAAACACAGCGTCAGCCACCCTGGGTGCTGGGCGACGTCTCGCCCACGGCACCCTCGCCATGGCAGAGGGGTCCAGGCTCGGCTGGGTGCCACGTGCTGGGCGACCAGAACCCACACGCTGACGTGCCTGGATGGGGCCGTCAGCCCTGGGGGGCATCCTGGTGACATGCACCCGGGCACCGTCTGGCTGTGGCCGCAGCTGCAGACGAGAAACCAACAGGCTTCCAGCCCGACTGGCTGCTGAGAGCCCGTCTGTGCCAGCCCAGGACACGAGGCACAAAGCTACTCGTTGCTTAGGAGACTGATCAAATGCTGCGCCTCGCTCTGGGCAGCGCCAGGAACATTCCTGCAGCCGCTTCTGTCTCAGAGCTGTCCAGGGAAAGCCCCGTCCCCACGGGCTCACCCATCTCTCAGCCCTGCACCGCGAGAGGAGGGCGCCCGGCCCGGGATGAAGGAGATCAGACAGCCCCAAAGCGCCTTGAGAATGAGCTAGAACCATATTCTGGGCTTGCCTATCCCGACAGCTGCCAAAGTGCTTCCCAACCTGGGGGCTGTAGATCTCCATCGACTCCCCCCAGATTCTGCACCGGAGCTGGGGATCTGCCCCTCCGGCCCTTACTCCTCAGGGACAAGCCATCCCGGCAAGGGAACGGTTCAAACCAAACAGCCTCATGCGGCACTGTCCCAAAGAGAAACAAGCTTGGGGGAGGGGGTCCCTTAAAGAGCCACTGGGGCCCTGGGGCGATGGAGGGGGCCCTGGAGGGCTCATGGACACGGCCCTGTCCGAGACGGGGATCCGAACACGCCTTCCGCCAGCGGGAAGCCTTCGACCCGCATTGCGGCAGGGATGCGCGCACCGTCCTACCTACGCAACCACAACTGCCTGTGCACGGAGCCCGGGCTTGGGGGTACAGTGAGCGCACGTCTCGCTGCGGGTCCACCAGCCGGGGGCTGCAGTGGGGCCTGACCCCCCGGAGCTGCAAGGACTTGCACCAGGGGAGGGGCTGGCCCAGGTCAAACTCCAATTCGCCCTCCCAGCTGCAGAGCTCCGGCGGGAGGTGGTTGGGGCTAAACCCCCGTTCTAGATCCAGGCCCAGATCCCCAGCGGGGCCCAGGGAGCCTTACCTCTTCCTGCCCAGTCACAGCCAGGATGGAACGTGTGTCGGACTGCGCCCGTCACCCCCTAGCAATACCCCTATGGCCCGGCAAGCCTCGCTCCCGTTGCTTTCTCCCTGGACCCCGACCCCAACCCCAAATGTCTGGGGGGGGACACAGACTCCTCCCCACCTCGGCGCGCCCTTTGCATGGCCCGTCTTTAACACTCCCCCGCTACCGGCCCTAGAAGGGAAGCGGTTTCCCCCCGTGAAGATGCCAATTAAATCAAGACAAACTCTCTGCAAACGCTGCCCTCGCTCCGAGCGCCACGGCAGAGCCCTGGAGCCACGCACGAGCCGGGAGCCCAGCTACGCCCACATGGGCTGCAGCCGAGTGACCCCAGAGGAGCCTGGCACCCAGCGTGTCCCCAGCGCCTACCCGCCAAGCCAGGGCCAGGTCTGCAGCGGAGCTGACAGAGCTGTGCCCTTGTGCCCGCTGCAGATCTAGCCCCCAGTTGCTCTCCCGCCAAAGCTCAGCGCTTCTCCCAGGAATATCCTCACCCTCGCCCTGCCCCTCCCTGCTAACACCCAGGCGGCTCCGCCAGCCCTGCAGCAGCGTTCTGGCTTGGGGGCTCCCACCGAGGGATCGCACGTAACGGCAGCCTACGAGAACCAGCCCCTTCCTTGCCTGCTTCCGCAGCGGGGTTCTCCTGGGTGCTGGGGCCAGAAGGGACCAAGGTGACCACGGGGCTGACCCGCATAACACAGGCTGGGGCATTCGGGCAGCCCCCACCGGCCATGCGGCTCCTCTCAAGTGGCTGACCCCTCCTGGCCCAGTGGGCCTGGCACGCAGGGGCCCAGAACAGATGCAGCAGAGCTCAGGTGCAAGAGGTGGACCTGGCCCCAGCCAGGATCCTGCTCCCCGTCATTCTGCCGCTAGCTTCGGTCCGTTTACACCGGAGTCACTGGGGGCACAAACCCTGATCCCAAGCTGGTGTCAATCAGCAGAGAGCCATTAAAGTCCATGGAACGACACCGACTTACCCATGAGTGCGTGTTGCCATGCCCAGAGCAAAGCCCCTTCCCCGTCCCAGCCGTGGGCCGTGTCTTGGGACCGGGGAGCCCGCGAGGGTTCGGAACGACGGGAAAGCACTCCAACGGCTTCCGTTCACTTGTCTGTTTGTTGGAGGGATGCGTTTGTGTCCCCCAGAGACGGCTCTGAACCCCGGCGCTCCGAGAAATTCAACCCCCTCCACTGCAACAAGCGCAGGGCGAGTCAAGGCGGACAGTCGCTCCTGCCTGGCTTTTGGGATCAGAGCTGCACCCCTCGCTAGGATCAAACCGAGAGAGCGTCCCCAGCTCCCCTCACACCGTAGGGCCCCCGAATGGGCCGAGCCCGGCCGGCGAGGAGACCAACACTGCCAGCACGAGACAGCCCCAAACCCCACCCTCCGTACGGACTTGTTCTCACTCGTGAAAGCACCCCCAACACTTGCCTTCTTGCTGTCACTCCAGAGCGCCCCGCCTGCGCAGCGCGGGCATGTCCTGTCCTACGGACAGGAGCCAGCAGCAATCCCCCGGCAATGGTGACATCCAGCGACCGGCAAGCGGGCCGAGTGCCTGACGCCGACGCCAGCTTGGGCGTACCGCGGCTTGTAAACACCAGCCGAGTGGCACTGCCCAGCTGCCGGCACTGCTGCCCACAGAGCGTGCCCAAGCACGGAATCGGCCGGAGAAGGACGTTGTGCCACTCCCCGGTGCGGTGCCCTGGTGACACGAACCAGCAGAGCGCTGTGACCACGCCAGCTGTTCTGGTCTCCCCAGGAAGAGAGCGGGGAGGTGGCAGAGGGGTGCCAGTCCCTCGTCTCCCCAGCCAGGCACGCCTGGCAGAGCTCACCCAGTGACTGTCGGCGGAGCATGCCCCAAGCTCCGTCAAGCCGTCTGCTCCCTCCTGCAGCAATCACACCAGGGCCGGATCCTCAGCTCACGTCAAGCAGCCCAGCTGGAGTGTGACCGATTCACACCAGGTTAGGACCTGGCCCCACACACGATTGGGTCGAGTGGAAAACCCATGATGGGGACAAGGTTCATACAGTCACCATCAGGACAGGACCAGGGGCCAGGTTCCCACCTCAGCTACTCCACCAAAGTCAGCCGAGGTACACCGGCATTAAACCAGAGTGACTCCGGATTGGCCCCGGGGGCGAGCAGGACGTCCCTCGGCAATCCCCTCTCTGCCTCAGGGCTCCCCCAGAAGCAGGACCCTCCCTCGGACGGGATGAAAGGAAGGGCCGTGTTTGTTGTGAACGCTAGCAAAGGCCTCCATCCGGCCGGCTCCGGGCACGGACCAAAATAGAAGACAATGGACATAAGCAGCCAACAAATGTTAACGCAGACAGATTAACGAGCTCCCGAGGCAGCTGGGGAAATCGGAAGGAGCCCGTGGCTGGCCAGACCCACAGCTGGCGCAGGGGGGCACTGGGGTGGCACCGGGAGAGGGCTCTGATGGGAGGCAGAGCAGGAGAGCCTGGCGGGAGGCTGGCGCGGGCACCGAGACCACAGCAAAGGCGTGTGCGCAGCCAGACTGGCGTTTACACTGCTGCTGGGTCCCCCCCGTTCGCTCACAGGAGCCACCCAGCCCCTGCTGCTCCCTTTCCCATCACACTGAGCTGCAGAGAGTGGCTGCTTCCCACCTGGGGTGCCCTGCCCCCTTCACATTGCATGGGGCGGCCAGCCAGGGATGGAGCATGACCCTCAGCAGCAGAGACAGAGCCCCCGTCCCTCTGAGACAGTGACACTCACCCAGGGGACGGCCGGAGTCACCCCATGGACTCAGCTGGGGCAAACCCGGAACGCCCCCCCCCCCCCCAGGCCCAAAACTGTTCCGGTCACCCCAGGGCAAACCCAGAGCAACCCCCCGAGCCTGGTTCCGGTAGCCCTGGGGTAAATCAGTTTTACCCCCATGCCCAGTCAGACCCAGCGCGCTCACAGGGTGCCTGGCTGGGCAGTGCCATCTGCGCAGCCCCAGCCCACAAGCACCAGTCGGGTGGTCTGACGTCCCGATACTATCGGACCATCCTGATATTAGGGGCTTTGTCTCAGATACGCAACTATTCTCCCCCCCGGCCGCCCCCAGCAGCGCCCCCGGCCCAGCACAAACCAGCCCTGCGCCAGCCTGGCTCCCCGCCCCTCATCCTACCTTCAGAGCCGGCTGCCTCGGCCGCAGCTCCCCATGCTGGCCGGCGGCCCCGGCCCGGCGCTCGGCTGCGGAGAAAAGGGGCGATTCTCCCCCCTGCCTGCGGCGGGAGGCTCGACAGAGCACACCAGAAACCCCCTCGCGCTGGCCCTCCCCCTGCGGCGCCCCCCCGGCCCCTCTGCAGGGAACCAGAGCCTCTCGCTTCCCAGCGGTAACCTGAGGCGCTGGCAGAGCCGCACACCAGGGCACGGAGAGCGGCCGGCAGCCAAGCCCGGAGTCGTTGCCAGCTGGGAAGAGTTTTTATTCCAAAAAAAAAAAAAAAAAAAAACCTTCTTCCCTCCCCCACCCCCTCTCCCGCCCGGGCCGCCCGCCCCTCGGCCCCCAGCCACGCCGACCGCACGCTCCAGAAATTCCTAAAAATAATCTCCCAGCAAAGTAACAGCTCAGCAGCTGGGGGAGCGGGGTGATTTCAGTCCCCAGGCAGCCGCAGGTCGCCAGGCGGACGGGGCAGCCCGGGTTCGGGGCGGGGGGGGGGCTCTGCGGCGCGGACCCCAGCAGCCAGACGGGGGGCCCAGAGCTGCAAGAAGCAGGGCGAGGCGCTGGTCCAGCAGTGAACCCCTCTCGCTCCCCACGGGATAAACACGTGTGGCACAGCCTGCTGGGACCGGCCGGGAGCTGGGCTCTGGGTGTGGGACGGGCCCCTCTGGGCCTCTCCCCTCATTAACCTCTAGGACCCCGGGACAGACGCTCCTCCAGCCCCCCTCCAGGGAGGGGAAGGGGGAAGGGAATGTCCCACCCACAGGAGAAGGGAGAGATGCAGGCCTGGGAACCCCAACAAGAGACGGTTCCAAAATGGATCTGAACCAGGCCCCCAAACCCGGCCAGGAGGGGGTGTCAGTAGCCGGCCTGGCCATCATCAGCCCTCAGTATATGAAGTTTGTCAGGCCGGGTGCAGACGGCCTGGGGATGCGGGCTCTGGTGCTCCCGGAGGCTGAGAGCGGGCGCTGCCCGGGCATGGCAAACTGGCCTGCCTCACGACAAACTGGGGTACCACCAGCTCAGTCCCCAGAAGGAGCAGCCCTGGGGCTGTGATGGGGCTCACGACCCAGCCAGGCAGCGTTCGCAGCCCGAGCAGGGTCCCAGGTGCAGGGGAATGCCCTCTGTCCCTCGCCTGCCCGCCGCCGTGCCTCACCCCCAGCCAGCCAGCCCCAGGGCACTTCCCCCACC
>NW_020665349.1:1388413-1408517 GCF_002925995.2 Terrapene triunguis
CGCCGTGCCTCGCCCCCAGCCAGCCCCACGGCACTTCCCCCACCAGCAGGCAGGGGAGAGGGAGCCGGGCTGGGAAGCTTTCTGGCAAACGGCCTCCGCTCCCTTCCAAGCACGAAGGCTCCTGGGTCAGCCAAACGCTGGAGCGCGGTGGCTCCAACCCAAACAGCCGCCGTTCCTGCTGGCCTCCGGCGCTGGGGCACAGGGGAGCCTGCAGCCAGCCATGTGCTGTCCCTCCCTTTCAAAACAAAGCCCCTTTGGGCACCCAGCGAAATCACAGAACTGGAAGGGACCTTGAAAGGTCATTGAGTCCAGTCCCCTGCACTCACCGCAGGACAAAGTCCTGTCCCTGACAGGTTATTTTTGCCCCAGATCCCTAAATGGGCCCCTCAAGGATTGAACTCACAACCCTGGGTTTAGCGCGCGCACACACACGCACACACACCCCTCTCCTTGGCACCTGCAGCAACCTGGGCCGGTTGTCAGGCCGCGGCCGCTCACAGCAGAGGTGGAACGACACAGAGCTCTTCTTCGGCGCTGGGACCCGCGGGAAGGTACGCAGCGCCGCGCCACTCAATGGACATAGCTCACCCGGATTGCAAGAGACATTTGAGGTGCAGCGGCCAGCGAACAGCTCAATTCCCAGACCTCAGGAGGAGCTCTGCGTATCCCCGAAAGCTTGTCTCTCTCCCCAGCACAGGTTGGTCCAATCAAAGTTTTTCCCTCCCCCATCTTGTCTCTACCGTCCCGTTGCCACATTTGCAGAATGAAACATTCCCAGTGCTCGTTTTGAACTGGCTGATTTTACATGACGGTGCGTCTCAGAACATGTGGCTTGACCACAACAGGTTAAAAAGGAAACATTTCCATCAACCAAAACTTTTTTTTTAAATTTCCCCTTGGAAAATGTCCACGTTTTCACGTTTCGCTCCGATTCAAAATGAAGCCGAGTTTCAAAATCTCCAAATCCTCCACGAGACGCAATTCCTGGTCTCTGCCCAACTCTAGCTTTGGACGACAAAAATCAGGCCCCATATGCTGTGAACAACAGGCACAATTGCTACAGAAACCTCCTCACACACGGGGGCAGCAGGGCTGGAAACCTGCTCTAAGCTCTCATCATTTGCAGGAACAAAGGCCTCTAACACTTGAGCTAAAGGAGCATATCTGTAGCTAGCAGCAGTAGTAGCTCTTTTATCTTCCACTAGTGTCTTTCACACTCTCTCCGACCCCATCAACTGCAGCCGATTGTAATGTTGTGTAACTGCACAAACGCTGCAGGAAGAACGCAGGCATTTTGTAGATCCAGCCCCCCTCAACCCCAAGCGTCTCTGGCTTCCCCGTGGGAGCTGCAGGCTCCAGTCCGAGAACGTCCCCAGGCTGTCAGACAGGCTCGGCGAGAGCAGGACGGCGGTGAACGACCTTCTGTTTTGAAAGTTGTACCAAGTTAACGTTCGGCCAGCAGGAAGAGGGAACCTGGCCCCACGTGGGGGCGCATGCGCCATATTCCACAGCGGGCACAGCGCCAGCGCAGGAGCTGACATGCATGTGATGGGGCAGGAGACACTCTCGCCCAGTAGGGGGCAGCGCTGCATAGGCAAACTGTGGCCCCAATCCTGCAATCAGACCTGCGTGAGCGGAGCTGCTCGGTTACCCCTGACCCCGGGTTACGTTCCCCGTCTCTTTGCTCCCGGCAGGGGCAGGATGTGCAGCTTGGCAGGCGGTGCTCCCCGGGGTTCCTGCCAAATCCCACAGACCCAGGCGGGTCAGGGAGTTGATCTGCAGAGAGCCCTGATCCGCAGCCAACAGCTCGGAGGCTGATTCAAGCCGGGCCAGGCCGCACTCTCTGCAGGTTCGCTCAGCACTATCCTCCACCCCCAATGTGTGGGGAGAGTAGCCGGCAGCAGACAACGCTCCCTCGTTGCCCCAGGCTGCTCACAGCTTTCCACCAGGAGCTGAGACAGAGCCACTCCCCCAGAGGCTGCCGCAGCTTGCACACTGCTAACGATGCTTCCCCCTTCCTCAGGCCTCCAAGGGGGTCGCAAAGCCGAGTGCATCTAGTCAGCCAGTCACTCTGCAAGCAGGGTCGGGGAACTATGCTCAGGACACAGATGGGGAAACCGAGGCACGGGGAGACTAAGTGACTTGCCCACAGTGAGCCACCGACAGAGCTGGCAATTACTCATTAATAATAATAAGAAGAAATGACTCGCTAAGCCCCAAATGTGCTCTGTGCCGTAACGGACATGGCAGGAGATTAGGCAGGGCCCCTGCCCCAGCGAGCTCAGCCTACGTGAGCGTTTGGTGATGGAAAGCAGACCTCTGGCTCCCAGGCCCGGCCCATTACACAGCCCCCTTTCCTGCCTAGGTGGGGCGGAGGCTTTGCGGGGCCCACATTCCTGTCGGGGCTGCAAGGGGCCACATTTTCAATAGCAGATCCCCACCCTATACGTGCGCTCAGCCGGACGAGCCTGTAAACCCCCAGATGGCTGGAGAGCCGACGCTGCCCAGCTCAGAGGTACCTAATACCTGCGGCAGCCTGGGGGGACGGATCAGCCCAATGTGAAAATCAGGGCCAGGCCGCGGCTCTGTTCTCAGCTCCGGAACGACCCCCCCACGACCATCGGCGGTGGCTCTGCACCGTCCTGGCACGTGCCCAGACGCAGCCCGGCCATGCCCAGCTGGGGGCTGCCGCAGCCCCGGCCTCTCGCCTCCCTCACACAGACGGCCCTTCATGGGACGCACGCAGCTGCTGCGGCGCCGGGAGCACCCCCCTGATCGGCACGGCCGGCCCCTCTAAAAGAGGCCAGATGCCGAGCTGGTGTTCGGGAGGGGAGCGGGAGCCTGCGGAGGGAGATTGTAAAGCAAGCCTCCCTCAGGTGCGTTTGCCTTGGCCGCCGCTCAAGCCAAGCCAATTAGGGCTACAGAAAACAGCTATTAAAAACCAAGGAGAAAAATCAGGTTTCCCCCCCGCTGGGCCCCGGGCTGGGCCCAGGCTCCTCGTCAGGCTGAGCTCTGGCGCTATCGGGCCCAGCTGGCAGCGGGGCGGGAGGGGCCGTCAAAGGGCAGCCTTGTTTCAGAGCGAGTCTCTGCGGCACTTCCATCTCCCAGCATGCCCGACCCCTGGACTGGGGGGGGCGTGGGCTGGGAGGACAATGGAGACCCCGTCCCTGTCCCCCAACTCCCCCCGGCCCCCCAAAACCGCTGGGAGCCGGAGGCACTCAGCTCTGGGGGAAACCTGGCCCCAGGTGCATGGCACCGCGGAGGGGACGTGGGAACGGGGGCGGGGAAGGAAGGATCCAATTCATACCTGCAAACAGGACAGCAAGAGTGAGATCGCCCCGTCCCCACCCTCCGGCACTCCTTGGGCAGGTTAAAAACTAGAACTCAACCACGGCACACAGCAAATGGAGTAAAAGCTGGCGAATGGCTCCTTCCCGAAATGGAGCTGTAAAGGGGTGTGACGAAGTGGGGGGTTCTCTTGGTTTTTCCAATGGTTTGCATGTGGAGGGGGTGGGACTCAGTGTCCCTGGGTGTTACTGGTTTCACGAGGGGAGGGGAGAGGGAGTTGTTGTTACAGAGGACCAGCCAGGGAACATGGAACCCCGGCCAATGGCCTGGAGACCCCAGCGACTGGTGACCTGGGGACTGGGAGGCCCAACTCGGGAGTCACAGCCGGTTCTGGCCAGTGGGAGGACAATGGGCTGCGGGGAGAGGACCCCGGTGACCCTGACCAGCTGGTTCCAGCCAGAGGGGCCAGAGGACAGGAGAGGGGAGAGGAGGCCCAGGCGACCCTGTTTATCTGGAGAGAAGCCAATGGACAGAGGCGGGCTTGGGGGAGGTGATATCAGATGCCCAGCTGGGAAGCAGGGGGGCTCGGGGCTGGAGAGGGGGAGCAGGCGGAGCCCACCTGGATGCAGAGAGACTGGGATGTGCTGTGCTGAGGGAGGCCAGGCCTGAGGCCCTGAGAGTTTCCTGTGCTGTGTTCAGATGCTCAATAAACCTCCTGTGTTACGCTGGCTGAGAGTCGCTCCAGGCCAGAGAACAGGGGGCATTATTCCTTCTGGGAGTGGAGGGCCCAGGGGTCCAGAGCGAGGGGACTCCCTGAGGGGGCCCACAGCAGAGACAGACGTGCTAGGGCTCAGAGAGGTGCAGCTCCAGGAGGTGGAGGGGCCTGACCCCGAGAGAGAGTGGGCCCCCGAGAAGGGCTGTCTCACTGAAGGGGGATCCCCCCCGGGATCGCACGGGGCCAAGAGTGGGCACGATCTGTGAGTCCGTGACAAAGGGGATCCTCATCCAGCGGGTCTGTTTCCGGTGGGGTCCCGGCAGATAACATCCAGTCCTCACTGATAAAGTCTACAGCTGCCACGCAGGTTAGGGGAGGGGTGAATACCGCACAGGGCAGGTTACTGATACCAAGCGATCTGGCCACTTGGTAAGCAACATAATACGCATTTTAATACAGCGAAATGTAAACGTATCTACATCTGGGAACCAAGAATGCAGGCCAGACGTACAGGCTGGGGCCTCTCTGCTGGGAAGCCAGGACTCCGGACGGAGAATCAGCAGACCAGGAGCTCCCAGCGTGACATTGGCCCAAAGGGCTCATGCGATCCTGGGATGCATCAACAGGGGAATCTCCAGCAGGAGCAGGGAGGTTGTTGTACCTCTGTGTTTGGCACTGGTGCGACTGCAGCCGGATTCCTGTGTCCAGTCCTGGGGCCCACAGTTCATTGGGGAGGGTTCAGAACGAGAACAAGGAAAGGGTTAGAAAACCTGCCTTAGAGTGAGAGACTCACGGAGCTCGGGACTATTTAGCTTGACACAGAGACGGCTCAGGGGTGACTTGATCGATAAGAACCTACACGGGGGACAAGAAAGGCCTCGTCAGTCCAGCAGAGGCAGGTCGAACACGATCCAATGGCTGGAAGTTGAAGCCAGACAAATCCAGGCTGGAGATAAGGCACATTGTTAACGAGGGCCATTAACCACTGGAACAATGTACCGAGGGGTTCTCCATCCCTGACCATTGTTAACTCACAGGTGGCTGTTTTGCGAAGAGATCTGCTCTGGGGAGTCCTGGGGGAAGGTCTCTGGCCCGCGTTCTCCAGCAGGTCGGATTCGATGGTCACACTGGCCCTTTCTGGCTCTCAGGGCACCGTACAGAGAGCAGAGAACCCACCCAGCCCCCCGGGCAGTCAGGCGGCGTCTCCCCCCTCTGACAGCAGAGAGAACGGAGATGATTTGCCCAAAGTCACATAGAGAGTCAGTGGCACGGGTACAAATAGAACCCAGGAGTCCTGGCTCCCTGCTCTAACCACTGCACTACGCTCCCTCCCAGAGATGGGACAGAACCCAGGAGTCCTGGCTCCCAGTCCCTCTGCTCTGCCCTCTAGGCCCAGACACAAAGTACGTGGCTCTGCTCTCTCCTTCCCCCCAGCCCCTCTGATCCCTGCCGTGGCAGCGGCCGTGCCCGGGGAGTGGCCAGAACCCAGCTTCCCCAGCTCAGCGTCCTGCTGACAAAGGCAGAGGATGGAAAGGGAGCCGCTTTCAGCACAGCCTTTGCCAGCTCTGTGCTGTGCTTGGCCCCAGGTTCGGGTCTCGCCCACGTTCGGGTCTCTCAGGGAGCAACGCAGCCTGCCAGCCGGGCGCTGCCAGCCAGGTGGCCAAGTGCAGGGATCCGGGGGGAGGGACATGAACCCCAATCACAGCCAGCACGGGCGGTAACACAAAACGGTGAGACACACGGGTGTGACCCCAGGGCGGTCAGTGACATTACACCAGGCCTGTTTGCGCCCCACGGCGCCCTGTCCCTTTAAACCAGGCAGGGAGGGCGAATCAAGGGGGCAGGGGCCCAGAACAGGTGGAGTTTGAAACCTAAGAGGCTGCAGCAGGACAGGAGCTCAGAGCAGCCCATGCTGGCACTGTCACCCTCCAACAGCCCTGATGGAGCCAGGACTCCTGGGTTCTCTGAAGCTCAGTGGCCTTGGCACATCCCCTCCGTTTCTCCGTCTGCGGCCCCCCGGGCACTGGGAGCTCTAGGCACCGGCGGCAAGGCCCCGCGGCGGGGTGCCCGGCTGGGGGCGTCTGCAGCAAGGAGCATTACGGAAAAGTCGTTGTTCTGAGCATGGGAGCGTTGCTAGACGCAGGCCAGACACGTCACAGTCCCGGCCCAGCGTGCCAGGGCCCCCGGCTCGAACGTCTGGCCCAGCTGGGGGTGGGGGGGGGTTTGTTCTTTCCAAATCTACCCAACCGCAGCTGAGAAACACAACACAACATTTGTATGTGGCCCCAGTAAGGGGCTCCCCGGACCTGCCTTCACTCTGCAGGGCACAAAGTCCTGTGGCTTTCTGAGAGGAGAGCGGTTGGGAGATGGGGCTGGGGCAGTGGGTGTGCTCTGCTCAGCCGCTGGGCCGTGGAGGTTGGGGGCTCTGGGCCCGGGGCCCTGTGAAGGCAAAGCAGGCCTGCAGGCAGGGAGGGGGGTGACTCTGGGCTCCAGGAGGTAGACCAGCACCCACTCTCCAGCTGGAGCCCCCAGCGCAGGTCCCTGGCTGTCAGTGCTGTCACCCAGGGCTGGCCTGGGCTCCCAGCTGCAATGTTTATAGGAAAACTCTGGGGAGCCCCTGCCGGTGCCCGATGCGGACGCCGGGCACGCTGGGCTAAGGGGCAGGGGAGCCACACTCCCCCTTCAGTCGGGTTCCCCCACCCCAGCCCCGGGCTGACCGAGCCTCTGTGACGTGGGCTTTCCGCACCCTCCTGCAGGCAGCCAGCGAGGAGCTTCACACGTGCCCCTTTGTGTTTGCTCTGGCTCCCTGGACCCCATGGGCAGGGACGCCCCACGCACCCCTCCCTGGGAGGCTGGGCCCATGGGGGCGCAGAGAAGGGGGTGCTGGGCTCCAGGCAAACACCTGCCAGCGTAGGGAGCCCAGGGCAGACTCCTGGGGACGCTCCGGTTTTGGGATGAGGGATCCGTGGCAGGGCGGCCGAACCCTGCCCCTAGCCCAGTTCAACTGAACTCACAGCATCCACCGGGGATCTGCAAGAGCTGAACCGCATCACTTTGAAGAGTCGTCTTAAGTAAAGCCAGTTCCTGTCACCCCCCCTCCTGCTCTCCCCCAACTAGCACGTGAACGGCTCTGGCTCCACCCCGCCCTGCCAGCCCAGGTGTCTGGACACAGCTGGGACTTTGCACCACAGCTATTTCCGCCCCGCTGGCGGGCGCAGTGCCAGGGAGAACAAGCCTGCAGTGTGCGGCGGGCGTTTAAAATGAGCTTAGAGCAGAGAGCTGGGCTCCAGGAGACCTGCCCTGCCCAGCACTACCTGCCAACCCCAAAACAGCCTGGCCCCGCCCCTGCTCCCTCCAGCCCCCCTCCCTCCATCACTTGCTCTCCCCCACCTCACTCACTTTCACCGGGCTGGGGCAGGGGGTTGGGGTGTGGGAAGGGGTGCAGGCTCTGGCCTGGGGCAGGGGGAGGTGCGGGAAGGGGTGCGGGCTCTGGCCTGGGGATTTGGAGTGTAGGAAGTGGCTCCGGGCTGAGCCTGGGACAGGGGGCTGGGGTGCAGGAGGGGGTGCGGGTTCTGATAGGGAGTTTGGGTGCAGGTTGCAGGCTCTGGGCTGGGGCAGGGGGTTGGGGTGAAGGCTCTGGGCTGGGGCCGAGGGGTTCGCAGTGTGCGAGGGGGCTCTGGGCTGAGCCTGGGACAGGGGAGTGGGGTGCCAGAGGGGGTTCAGGATCTGGGAGGGAGTTTGGGTGCAGAATGCAGGAGAGGGCCCAGCCTCCTGGGGAGGGGTGCGTGGGGCGTCCCTCCCCGAGGGGTCCGGACAGCTAGCAGAGGGTGGCCAGGGGCTGTGGAGCGCGTGCTAGCCGGGGGGACGAGGGGCTAGGGTGGCCAGGTGCCCAGGTTTCGACAGGAATGTCCGGTTGAAAAGGGGACCCGGCAGTGTCCAGTCAGATCTACTGACCGGACACCCAATGTCTGGTTGCTTTGGGCGGGGGAGGCGGGGAGGTGTCAGGTCATCACCTGCGCCAGCCCCTGCTCAGCCGGGGCCACCTCCCACCTGCATCGGGCGGCTGTAGGGTGACCAGATGTCCCGATTTTATAGGGACGGTCCTGATTTTGGGGGCTTTTTCGTATATAGGCTCCTATTACCGCCCACCACCTGTCCCGATTTTTTACACTTGCTGTCTGGTCAGACGGCTGCAGCTCCCAGCCCCGGCTTCGCAGGCGAGTCCCTCCTGATGGGGGGGAGCAGTGAGCAGGGGGGGGGGGGGGGGGGGGGGGGGGGGGGACTGGGTGGGGCGGGGCCTCGGGGGTAGGGGCGGGGCAGGGGAGGTTCCTGCACTCCTGCTGGATTGTTTGGTTTTTAAATATTACCAAGCTGGCCCCCTCCAAGGGGCCCTGGATTTTTAGCCTCTTGCTAGCCCTGGGGCCGGCTGGTGGCCAGAGCCCAGCTCTGGCCCTCTGCAGCTTCCGTCCCGCGGGGCTGAGCGAAACCGGCACCGACAGCGTGGAGCTGCAACCCGGCTGGTGCTTTGTCCGGACCGGCCTCCCTCCCTCCCTTGGAGCCCTGAACTCCCCCAGGCCTCGCTTTCTGCACCCAGCCTCCCCAGCTCGGAGCAGCCGCTGGTCTCTCAGCACAGTCCCTGCCCTTTCGGGCTTGCCAAGCGGCGCCTGAGGCACAAGGCCGGGGTCCTAGGCTCTGGACCCAAGAGCCCCCTGTGACGAACTGGGACTGTTCTGTGGTCTGTGAATGCTGACAGGGGAGTGTGGCTAGGATGGTCTGCATTGGGGGATGGGAGACTGACCGAGGGAGGATACCTGAGCATGTAACATGAGAACCCAGGAAGGGGTTAGAGGCCAGGTGACACCTTTGCCCAGGAAACTGAACAAAGGCTGGAGAGGGAGTTCAGGGCTGGCTGGTGACATGGCTGGGAGGCAGACAGGCGCTGACCTCCCAAGGGGGCTGTGGTGCCCTGGGACCCCAAGATGGACCTAACTGAGGGGGTCCTGTTGTCTGTGCCTGCAAGACCTGTCTTGGACTGTGTTCCTGTCGTCTAAATAAACCACCTGCTTTACTGGCTGGCTGAGAGTCATAGTGAATCGCAGGAAGCCGGGGGTGCAGGGCCTCGTGTCCCCCCATGCTCCGTGACACCCCCCCACCACCTCCCCTTCCCATCTGAATGGGGGAGCCCAGGCTCCTGGCCCCAGCTAGGCCTGGGATGGAGCTGGGGGGTGGGGGAGGGCATGGCTAGATAGGAGCCAGTGGGTCCCGGGTGGGAGAACGGAGCCCCAAGCCTGCGGAGCTGGGACAGGCACCTGGGCGAGCCCCCCGGGGCCTCTTCCAACAGCGCCCGTGGGACGGTGCTGCCCCCCCTCCATTCTCCCTTGGCTCTCTGGTGCCCAGGGTGTCCCCCTCACACCCATGCCAGAGGCTCAGGTACCCCACACACAGGTGGGCACCTCCCCCTCTGCTCCTAGGCTGGGTCTGGTGCCTGCTTCAGAGAGGGGCTCCCTGCCCACACGCTCTAGCACCGGCCTTGGGGGAGGGGGAGACCACGGACTGGGGCCCCCCAGCTCGCAGTGCTGGGACCCTGCCCCCCTCTGCGGCCCAGCCCGTGTCCGCGTTAGCAGCTCAGGCGGGAGGATTAACTCTCTGCCAGCGAGCGGGTGGCCCCTGGGGCTAGCGGGGTCCTGCCACTGGCTGCACTCCCCGAGTGGGTGAAGTCACATCTGGGGAAGGCTCTGAGCCCCCTGCTCCTAGCACGGAGACTTCCTCCCTGCCCACCCCATGCGCCCGGCTCCTGGAGGGGAGTGTGCCAGGGCCCATGCCGGGTGGAGGTCAGCAGGAGGCCAATCAGCTGCTGCCTGGGCACCTCCAACACCTTCACCCAAGGGGGCACGGTAGCCTGACTCCCTGCGAGCCCTGGGCTGTGCTGGCGGGGGAGACCTCACCCCACAAGCTAAGGGGGGAGGGTGCTTTGTGCCCACGTGCTGGGCTCTCAGGAGCACCCCCTGCCAGCTTCCCTAGCAGAGCTGGGGGCTGCAGGGGAATCTCGCAGGCTGCAGCTGGGGGTCCCCCAAACTCTCCCCCTTTCTCCCTCCTGGCCTTGCTCCCCCTCTGCCCTGCCTTTCTCCGTCTCCGCACCCCCACTCTGCTCGCTCCCTGGAGCCTGCCGGGGGACGCAGCGAGGGGCTCGCTTTGCAGGGCCGTGCAGCGTGCGAGGCGGGGTGCGCGTGAAGAGCAGATGGGGGGACGCTTCCTGGCCTGATGGGAACCATGCAGGGCTGATGATGGATTCCTGTGGGAGCGGAAGCTGCCAGGGAGGCCGCGCCCCAGCGCACGCTCGTAAATCTCTGAGCACCAGCGAGCAGAGACCTCTGGCCGCCTCGTGACCTCTCTGGAGCAGCGCAGCCCCAGGGGAGCGCAGGAAACTGCTAATGCCCTGCTCTGCTGTTTCCTGCAAGGGGAAGCGACTCCAGCTCACCCCCCCGGGGGGAGAGGTGGGGGGACAGGGGATGGGAAGTCTGGATGCCTGGGCTCTATTCTTGGGGCTGCCCCCCTCGTCAGCTCGGTGCCTCAGTTTCCCCCGTATGAAATGGATACGTAACCTGCGGGGCGAAGCACTGTGCGACCTAGGGCTGGCAAGATGTAAAGTATAATCACGGCTGAGAAGGAAACGGCTCCCCCCGGGGCCCTCCGTGCAGCCTCCGAACTGAGCCGTGGAAACGCAGCAAAGGCGGGTAGAGCGACCGTGGATTTTCTCATCAGCTCTTCGGAGGGGGGCTCCCAGCCGTTTGGACCCGGGAGGCTGCACCATGGCCTCCACGTATGCGCCCTGCGGGTCACCCTGGCCCTAGCCCCCCCTTCTCTGTGCTGGATTTGTGTGTCACTAAATGCCAAGCCCTCAGAGCCGACCCACTGCACACGGGGGGGAACACAACACGAAGGGCCAATGGTCCATTGGGAACGGCACATGCACAAACACACCTGTGCTCACACCCACCTGCACAGCTACCACCACTGCACCTGCTCCAGGGCACGTTGGATGGCAAAGCCTTCGTTTGCACACGCAGCCATAGTCTGTGCGCGCTGCAGGGCCTATCCCAGGGGGAATTTGGCCCTGGGCTCCGTAGATGCTGCATCTCCTGGCCCGTTTTAGAACTAGTCCAGACAGAATCCAAACCCCATGCAGGTGCCTGCAGCTGCTCACGCCTGGATTCTGCCCGTGGCATTCACAAGCATTTGCACCGGCCCTGGGTACGGGTGGAAGATATTCACCAGACCCCACATTTTCACAACAGACAGTTCTGCTACAAACCCCCAGGGGAAAGCACGCTAGTCTATACGACCTGGGGCATGTGCCCAGCCAGGGAGCACCCCACGCACCACAGATAGGGAACAGCCTGGGGTGGAAACAGCCTGTCCCAACTCCTCAGCGTGCATCCACCAGCGACGCCCCAGCCGGGCCGGCACCTGAGCAGCCCTGCCCGGGGGGAGGGTGGCCACGCGTTGGCCGGACAGCAGGCAAGCAGAGGAAAGCCGGCGTTAGCCGTGCCCAGCTGTGTGACTCTCTCAGGCACCAGAGAGCATGTGTTTGTTAGGGTTTAATTAGCTTCCTTTCTCTGGTCTCTGCGGCCGCGGCTCTCCTCTGCCCACGAGGCCACAGGAACCACGGGGAGTGTCCCAACCCGGGGCTCCCAGCTGAGCGGGCCCGGGCGAGGGGCCTGCCTGGGAATTTCACAGGGTTACAGCTCGGGTCTTAAAAAGGCAAATGCTGCGTTTAGCAGCCCCACGGACGGCAGGCACCGGGTGACTCAGCGATTAACAGACCAGCCTTACCCTCCTGGAGACCCGGGTTTGAACGAAAGAGAACCGCTTACTCCCATCCCTTCCCCAGTTTGTTCCCAGCCAGGTAAGAGCCGGCAGGATCAGTACGGCTCGTGTGTGAATGGCCCAGGATTGGAATAACAGGGTGGCTGCGGGTTGGGACTGAGGGGCATTGGCAGAGCTCAGGAGAGCTGCAGTGAGCAGTCCCGGGCTGGAAGGGCCAGGAGCTGATCTCCCTTGGCAAAGCCGGAGGGAAAGGGCAGATCTGGATTAGCTGTGTGTGCTGCTGGCTGCCTTTGGGGGCACCGCGCAGACTGCCTGTGGGACGCTGGCACAGGGGCTGCCCACACGAACCCTGGCTCTAACCCGCAGTGCCCGCTGGAGGGCACGTGCCGGCACCCCCAAGCTCACATCAGAGCGAAGTCAGGAACGTGGCGACTTTCTGAGGGCAGCCCTGCCACGTGCTGCGGCGAACCAGCAGGAGGCACTGCTATGCCACGCCTGCAAGTGCCCATCTCTAGTGCAGCGCTACCATTCTCCCGTGCCACCCGGCCCTCGGCATAGAGTCACCCCGTCGGGCAACAACCACCTGGCCCAGAGAGAGGCCGCGTGACAGCGCAGTGCTGCCTGCCGGGCCCCTGGGGCTCTCCCAGCAGTGGCCACACCAGCACGTCTGGTGCAGGGGTTAAGCGCGCTCAGAGGCGTGGCTGGCGGGTGGGCAGCTCCCAGCCCTGACCGGCTGTTTGCAAGGGGCTGCAGAGCTGTGACGCTTGGCATCAGAGCAGCAGCAGGAACTCACGTCCAGCATCCCACGCGCCAAGGGCATGCTGGGCACTGGCGGGCAGGCTGCTGGTTTTCTTGAGCGCGTCCGTCCAGCTGCATTAAGCACCCGCGCGGCAACCCTGCACCAGTCCCAATCTGGATGAGGAGAGGGGCCCCGTCTCTGTAAACCTGGAGCAGGAAGCGAGCTGGAGTGGGGCTAGGGCTGGGGAAGCAGAGACACAAAAGGGCTCCCCCTGGTCTAGGAACATGCCTTGTTTGGGGTTCGGCTGGGGGGGGAGGGGGGTTAACGTTGTCACATGACCTGAGGTCAATTGATTTGGAACTAGAATAAGAGTAAAAGACAATTTCTGAAGTTCATCCCTCCCCATGGACCTGCCCGCGGGGAAAGAGCCTGCCACCAGCTTCCAAACCCCCTCCCCCCATGTATGTACACTCACACGTACACCCCCCGTGCACACCCCCCTGCTCCCTGACAGGTGCCACAACCACCAATGCACTCAGCCTCCAGCCTCTCTCACCTCCCCTTCACCCCCATTCACAGGAGCCCCCCCAGCGCTGACACTAACCTACCCCGAGGGATGACCGTGCTGAGCTCCAGAAGCAGCAGCTGCTCCTCCGAGCCGAATCCAGCGCCCTGCCCTTGTCACACGCCCACGGTTCTCTAGAGGACGTGGCGCCTGGGAACGCTGGCTGGTAATTGCGGCCGGCATCGTAAAGCTCAGCGGGCTGAACGAGAGACCCAGAGCTGGAGCAGGACGGGGCCAGAGCGACCCGGAGAGTGGGGGTGGGAGGACTGCAAAGGATGAATGTAAAAAAAACCCCAACACGAGCATGGAGGGACAAAATGAGAAAGGCCGAGGCCCAAAGTGAGATTAACGTGGCTAGGGGCGTAAAGGGTGACAAGCGAACACTTTACAAGTGCATGACAAGCCAGGGCAGGCCCATTACTCAGCGAGGAGGGAAAGCCAATGACAGAAGAACTCAGCGATGGCCGAAGGGTTAAACGCCTGGTTTTCTTCTGTTTTCACCACAAATGACAGCACCAGCGACTGGACAACTAACATAGTGACCACCAGCGCACATGGGGTAGGATCGGAGGCTAGGACAGGAAAACAACAAGCTCAGGACTACTTGGACAAGTTAGAGGTCTTAGGGTCTGTCTATGCAGTAACTAGCCACCCGCGGCTGGCCCGGGCTAGCCGACTCGGGCTGCGGGGCCGTTTCATTGTGGTGCAGACTTCCAGGTTCGGGCTGGAGTCCCGGCGCTAGGACCCTGCGGGGTTGGAGACATTCCCTTCAAATCGGCAGGGCCTGGGGAAAATACACCCTGGAATACTTGACGAACTGGCTGGAGATCTCGGAGCCATTAGCGATTAGACAGGAGAGATCCAAGATGACTGGAAAAGGCGCATGGAAACTGTGTGATCAGCCCAGGTCGGTCGCTGGGGGGTCCAGCCGGGAGGGGGTCAGCGGGTTGGCGATGCTACTAGACCCGCATGGTGCGCTGGCCCCTGGGTGCGGAGAGAAGATGCGATAGACACCCCAGGCTCAGGACGGATGGAGGTGCCCTCTCGGGCTGTATTGGACAGGAGAGAACAGGCCTCTCCCGATGAAAGCTGGACAGATCCGAGTCCCTGCTCCCAGCCCATCCCTCCCGGCAGGTGGGAGAGCTTCCCGCTGGCCAGTGAGCCGCTCCCACCAAGTCCCCTCTCTTCTGGGGGGCAACTCTCAGCAAACGCCCCGAAGGGGGCAAACGGGGGGGGGGGAGAGGAGGACTTGGGATCGAGCAGGAAGATGGCTAAGGGCCAGATTCTGCTCTCTGGCACTGGTGTAAATCCGGAGTGGCGCACACGCGTGCGAAGGCAGGATCCCACCCAAACGCTGCTGCGTTGAACCTTCTGTTTGGATTTCTCTGGGATGAGGTCACCACGCCGGTAGTTTTCCCACCAGGAGCTCAGTTACATCGGCCTCGGTGGGGGCCAGCGGGGAGGCCGGAGCCTGCACAGGCCAGCGCACAGGCTGCTACTCCAGGAGCCATCTAGCTGCTGCCCTTCGCCTGTCAATTGAAGAGCATCTGGCAGGTCACCCAGGGGTCACTAGCTGCCGCATGCGGCTGTTTGGGAAGACGGGAGACGGTTGAAATGCCAGTGGAATCTTCCGGCTGATAAACATGGACCCCCCCCCCCCCGCGCGCCTGCGGCTTTGCTGACTTGCTCTCGGGTCCCTGGGTCCCTGGCCCGGCTCTGCCGAGGGCCTGCCCTGAAGTCTACTAACCTCACAGAGAAAAAGTGACCAATGGATTCTTCCCGGCTCGGGATGAGGGCCTCTCTGGTGACTGGGGAGGATTTGGGGCTTTTCCAGGGTGCTCAGCGCGGTCATGAACATCTGGGCACCTCCAGGCGCTGGACACAAGCTCACCCAGGCAGCCTGCTGGGTCCCTCGGGGCTGAGACTTTTCTCACGCACAGCTACAAATGTTATTGGCCGGGGGAAACGGTTCTGCTCCTTTAAAAGGTCCAGCACCTGCGCGTGCCTCCCACCACACCTGCCACGCCAGAAGGGCCAGGCCGGGTCGGCCCGGAAGTCTGGATGTTGCCTTCCCCTGCGCTGGGCGGTTTCTGTTCCATGGAGGCTTTACAACAGTCCGCCATTTTAAAGCAGTGGTCCCCAACGCGGTGCCCATGGGTGCCATGGCGCCCGCCAGGGCGTTTATTTGCACCCGCCTACTGACAAGAGAGCGCGGCTGCCGGACAACCCGCCGCCGAGGCGCGCGGCCGCCAGACAACCAGCCACCGAAATGCGACAACGCCAAGAAGCGTCGCCGCTGAAATGCCGCTGCTTCTCTGCGGCATCGCTTCTTGATGACGCCGGTTCTCGGCGGCATTTCGGAGGCTGGTTGTCCAGCACCCGCCACACTCTTCTGGGAACATGAATATGCTATTGCAACAGAAAGGTTTTAAAGCACTGGTCTCTGCTGCAGCGAGGCCCCGGCTGAAGTTCCTGAGCGGAGTCTGGGGAACTCGGTGACTGGACCTGGGCTCTTGGAAGCATGTTCAGAGCCAACTAATGGGAGGTCAAAGTTCCACGCTCGGGATCACTTATCTCAGGCTGGGGAGATTGTACAGCTGCAGCCATGGGACACTGCTACAATCGTCCCCTGAGGGCAAACTGGACTTCACACCCGGCCAGCCACGTGTACAGCAAACCCAGAGATCAAAATCACACGGCAGCCGAGCCCAGCCTGAGATACAGCGCTGGGTCGGGACCCCGGGGACATGGACAAACCAAAGGGAGTTCAGAGCAGAAGAGACGTGGCTAGGTGGGGTTCGGGGTCAGGGTAACGGTCGGTAAACACTCAGAGCAAAGCACGCCAAGGAGGGAACTGGGACTGGGAACCTGAGGCTGCCTAGGTGCGGCTGGGGGCTGCCTCAGGACATTAGTTGTTCAGCTGAACTGCGCCCGGAAATCAAAGCCGATGGCAGTGGATGGGCCAGGGAGGCTGCGGACCGGGGCACGGTGGGGACAAAGCCCTGGAGAATGCACAAAGGCATCGGCTCCAGGGAGAGGGGCTGAGTGAGAGCAGGTCACGCCCATCTGCAGCGTCTCAGATCTGGGGCTGGCTCCCAAACCCATGGGCGGCGCTGGAGAGACCCGAGCCTGCAAGGAACGAATTCCGAGCGGGTGCTGCAGTCGTCTCACACACAGCTCAGGGCAGGCCCGGGGCTTTTACGGGTAACAGCCGAGACGCCCCAACTGGAGTGTTACGGGAATGGTCTGCACTGCGTCCTCTGCATGGGAACGAGCCCGCACGGCCCCCCCCATGCTGCTCGTCACTGTTCTCCTCATCTGCCACCCCGCAGCGGAGGGCTCGCCACGGCCCCAGGCTGCTGTCAAAGTCCTGTTGCTCCTCTTGCTAATTGTGCAGAAAAAACTCGTCTCAATCGCTCTTTTTTAAAAGCGGAAGACAGCAGAACTGGGTTTGAAAGAGAACTAGACAAGTTCCTGGAGGACAGGTTGTCACGGAGTCCCCCATCCCCAAGGTAACTCCCCTGCTCCGTCACACAGGTCCAACAGGGGCTGTTAGCCAGGATGGGCAGGGATGCAACCCCGTGCTCAGGGTGTCCCTAGCCTCTGACTGCCAGAAGCTGGGACTAGATGACAGGGGATGGATCCCTCAATGATTCCCTGTTCTGTTCATTCCCTGTGAAACACCTGGCACCAGCCACTACTGGCAGACAGAATCCTGGGCTAGATGGACCACGCACTGACCAGTCTGGCCGTTCTTATGGTCCTAGATCCTCTTCCCTCCCCTCCCCACACATAACAGGGACTACAAGAACTTTGTTAATAATGTCGGGGATGAGACGACCTGTGTGGCGTTTGAGCCCCACAGGAAAGTGCTGCAGAAAGCTCTGGGTGAGTCAAAGCAGGAATACCATTCCACGGACTGCAGTGGGAGCCGGCCAGGCCTGTACCCAGTCCCCTCTCCCACCAGTGCCCCACCTCGGAGGAATATGGCATACTCCGAGAACTGACCATATGCGATACATGCGTCCAGGGGACGTTTCTGTCTAACCCTGTCAGACGGTGGTAGGTTTGTATCCTAAGCTATAGATTTGGTACCCCAACACACGTCACTATCCTCACTATTCGGGGTTTGAGTCCCTCTAATCTCTTGGCTGGCGCGATATCTTGTGGCAGTGAGTTCCACGGGTTCATCACATTACTTAAAAACACATTGTCCTGGGTCAGTTTTGAATTTGTTGCTTTTCAGTTCTGCTGAATGTCGCCTTGTGCCTGTGTTACAAGACAGGGTAGAAAGAAACGCCCAGTGACTCGCCCCCCCTTTCACGCTCTGTACCCGTCCACAGCACTCCATGCTCAGTGTGATAGCCCTGATCTTTGCCAGGCTCCTCTTAAGGCAGTTCTCCAGGCCTGCAATCATTTTTACAAGCCTGTTTCTATTTCTGCTCTATCCTTTTTGAGACAAGGGGACCAGAACTGAACACGCTCTCCCATGTAAGGGCATCCCACTGATTTAGAGGGTAGCGCCACCATATTTTCAGCTTCATTCTCCAGCCCTCTCTCAGTGGGGCCTAACAACTTACCTGCATGTTTGCCCACCGCTGCACACATCACCAAGAGGCCCACAATGATGCCTGGATATTTCTCCTGAGCGGTTACAGTCAACTGAACCCAGAACCGTGTGTGATCGTTTGAAAGCATCCTTCCAACCTGCCCTCCTTGCACTTGTTTAACCAGCCGTCACACTGCCCAGGTACCCAGTTGTGTTCAGTTCCTCTGAAGCTCCCCACGCAGTCTTGTCTAGAGCTGACCCTGGTCCAATTCCCGCTGCAGTCAACGGGTGCCTTTCCACTGACCACAGCAACAGCTAGGCCAGGCCATCAGCAAAACAACTGTCCGACATCGGCACATTTTCCCACCTTCATGAGTGGCGGGGGGAGAGAGACGGAAACGTGGCTGAGGGGTGCAGAGATTCTGTGAGGAAGAACCTGGGCTCACCACATTAACGACAAGGGCAAAGGCAGGAATGCTGCAGCTCTTCCCACAGGAGTCCGGGTGAAACGCGATTCAGTTTGTCATTTATAGTGCCGCCGTCACGCTAGGAGGTGCTGCACAAAGGCAGAAGAAAGAGACGGCCCCCACCCCCAGGAGCGTGTATGTCACACTGCGGAGAAAAGGTCTTAGAGCCCGTGTCAGAGTTTTCACACTGTTTGGAGGGGAAGGGGCCGATTTTCACATCCCTCTGCCCGTGTCCCCCGTTCGCCTCAGAGCGGGCTGCTTGGAAAACAGGGCGCATTCCCCACACAGCTATCCTGAAGAAACAAACCATTTTCTTTTTCTTTGAAAACCAAACGCTGTCGGGCTTTTAACAACTGAACGAGTTTTGGTTTCGCATCCAAAAAAGGAAAGTTACAAATGAAATGAACATTTTCAGCAAAAGGGTTTTTGGTTGGTTGGTTTTACAAACAACACAAAAACAGATGGAAAATGTTCAAACAATTGTCACTCTCGTTACGAAAACATCACAACTTTGAAAACTCTCTAAAACCAGCCCAGAGATCCCCAGAGATCCCGGGTTTGGGCAGAGGCACCAGCCGGGTCACGGCCTGTTGTACTAGGCATTTGGGGCTGTCCCTGTCTGCACCCCAATTCCTGGCCCATGTCTCTGGAATGGACAGAACCCAACCCCTGAGATCCAGACATGCCCCGAATCCACACCCACCTCAGACTCCTCTCTGGAAAAGAAAGAAAAGAAAAAGGGAAGCGCCAAGCTGGGGCAGATGGAAACAAGGGAAGTTCCTGTCCTGTGGGCACGGCCTCCAGCCAGCCAGTTCCCCTGAGTGGGATTTTCCTTCAGTGGAACAGAGCAGAGGGAAAAATCGATGGGGGGGGGGAGGGGGGAACCTAATGCATGTGCACCCCCACGTGGGTCTGTGTCTGCATGCGCCCCTGGGCATTCACACACACACCCCCCCAGCATGTCCATGTCAGTGCGTGCTCACGGGCATACACCCGTGGGTCCGTGTCCATGCACACCCCCGGGTGTACAGCCCCCCTGTGATGTTATTGACGTGAACTGGGACCGTATAGATCATTGTTGCAACCAAAGTCCTGTAGTGGCACCAAATATTGTATAAAGGGGGTCAAATGAGGTGTCTAAGACAAGGTTATGGTTTGCTGGTTATGATTATGCTGTCTGTATGTGTGTATCATTTTTGAAGTTGAAGTTATGAATATTGGCTCTATACTGTCTGTATTTCAAACTTCCGCTATGCTTCTGGGTGACACCCCAGACAAGTTGGTGTCAGCTCTGCCTAGCCTGCTTGATGGCCCATTAAGGACCATCAGCTATACAATTGACCCATTGAGAGAAGGCAGATACGCCTTGTGACGCAGCAAAGTATGCAGGGACTTGCCCATGTGACTCCAAACTCCATTTTGCTGTAATTTTCCACAGTGAGAACAAAGAGGTGTTCTTACACCTGGAAAAGACTATAAAAGGCTGATGCCTCATCTCCATCTGGTCTTCAATCCTGCTTCTTACCTCTGGAGGGACTTTGCTACAAACGGAAGCTCTGAGCAAAGGACTGATGACCCATCCCAGCTGTGGATGTACTCCAGAGACTTGATTTGAACCTGCAGTTTATTCTATCTCTGCTACAAGCCTGAACCAAGATTTTGCCATTACTGTATGTAATTGATTCCATTTAACCAATTCTAGCTCTCATCTATATCTTTTTCCTTTTATGAATAAACCTTTAGATTTTAGATTCTGAAGGATTGGCAATGGCGTGATTTGTGGGTAAGATCTGATTTGTATATTGACCTGGGTCTGGGGCTTGGTACTATGGGATCAGGAGAACCTTTTTACTATTCCTGGGGTATTGGTTTTCATAACCATTTGTCCCCATAACGAGCGGCACTGGTGGTGATACTGGGAAACTGGAGTGTCTAAGGGAATTGCTTGTGTGAC
>NW_020665349.1:1418517-1432154 GCF_002925995.2 Terrapene triunguis
CGGAGCTGCTGGAAGCGTAGGCTGTTGTGTGCTCACCCATGGGATACGGGAAATGGGAGCGCACCGGCCAGTGGCTTGAGCTGTGAGAATGTGTTTCACTCTGGATTCACAAGGCTGTGTTATCTGGGACTCACCAGGAGCCCAGCAGCCACTGGGCGGCCGTGGGCACCTGGGCCGGAAAGTCAGCACGAACGCCGATACCCCTGCAAACGCGCGCCAGCAGGGGGCGCTCTTCATAACATGCCACTCGCTGCGACCCTGTTTTAAAATGTTTCGGTCGTCCAATGAGAGAGCAGAATGACTCGGTGTGAATTAAGAGACTGAGGCCCCTACAGGCGTGAAGACTAGATCCTCTGCCCGTCCGGCAGTGTAGCCCACGGCTGGGGGCGCTACGATCACTATACAGACCGGGCGCACTGGGCGCCAGCCGTGAGGGACTGCGAGTCCCCTGACGTACTTGGGGACTAGACTGACCTTCTTGGGCCACAGACAGCTGCTGGGGGAGGCAGAAGCAGCATGCGGTGGGCTTCATGGTGGTGGGGTGCTGAGATCCTGGTTGTGAGCCAGAAGATCGCTTGGAGGGGCTCCGTCCAAGCCTGGAGCGGCTGCTGAGAACCCGCTGGGGAGCCAGAGCCAGCTGCCGTGCCCAGAACGGACTGAGGTCAGCCTGCAGCGCGTGTAGCCGCTGCCCGGTTTGTTTGGGACAGCACAGAGACCGTAACGGGGCTCCTCTGAGGCTGCAGAAAGCAAAGTGGCCCAGGATCGGGGCTATGGCCTAGGCTTTGGAACCAGATTGGACTTGCCGTTGTCTTCACGGCCTCTCCATTGACCCAGGCCCCCAAACCCGAGACAGCTAGGGGCCAGTTACACCTTTGTCACAGCCTGCCCGAGAGTAAACCACCTTTCCCCACCACCTCGCTAATGCAGCACGTAGGGGAAACTGAGGCACACGCAGTAGTTATACAAAATATTTACAGAAAACTCCCATTCCGGCCCATCTCTTCCCCTCTGAGAATGAACTGAGCAGGGTCACTTTAACCAGTGAGCTGGGGATGGTCAAACCCCGCAGTGTTAGCCACAGAATCTTTCCCATTTCCCTGGCAGCTGTTCCACCAGGTGCTTGCAAGATTTATTTAGCAGCCTTGCTAACCAACCACACCAAAAATACACGGTTCAGAGCAGTGTCACATCCTCTCTGAGCCCAAGTGTTCGGTGGCACGAGCAGGGGGCACAGAAGGAGCTCTCGTGGGGCCCCCAGGCTCTTTCCCCACCCCAACACCTTTGGGTTTGAAACTGGGCTGGGGTCCTGCCACTGCCTCCTCCCCTCGTCTGCCAGGGAGGGAGGGGGGCAGTGACCCCACCTGCTCCATGTGTCGGCCGTCTGGGCCGCAGCCGGGGGTCCCCTGACCCCTAGGGTGGAACAGGGAGTGACCCCTTGAGTGTTGGTTCTTACCCCAGCCAGATCTCTGGGGCAGGCCCCCTCTGGAGCTGTGTGTGCCAGGAGCCCATCTCCTCTCTTGGGGTCTCCCTGTCACCCTCACCCCCAGGGCAGAGCCGCCTCCCTGGAGGGCTGAGATTCGGGGTCTCTTGGGGAAGGGACCCCCCCATGGCTGTGACCACCCTCTGACCAGGCGCCTCTGTTACCAGCAGCATCCTGCCAGCCGCTCCCCCTCCCCTGGGGCCTCTCTCAGTCTGGGACAAGGCGACCCTGCCTGGCAGCCGTCCTGCCCTGCCTGGCTCTCCCCGCACTCAGCTGGCGGGGGTGCAGCTGTGCCTCGGTTTCCCCAGCGAGGGCAGGCGGGGAGCTGGCCCCCTCCCATCTCCCGTGTGGAGATGGGTGGGGGGTTCCTCCCCCGCCAGGCCCAGGGCTCCGGTTACAGCCAGGCAGGTGTCCTGGGCTTAGCAGCCTTTCCTGTATGTTACCAGCCCAGGGGAAATCCCCTCCCCTCCTCCCTGCCAGCCGGGCTATTTGCATCTTCACTGACACCTGCCTCCGCAGCCTGCTGGCTCCTTGAATTCAAATCCTTGGCCATTACAAGCAGGGCCTGGATCCTGTCTTAAAGTGACAGTCATTCCCCAAACGGATGTCAAACAGTGGCGCTTACCCCTTACCCCTGTTTTCCCCCCTCCCCTTCCAGAGCTGAGGCCAGGGGCGAAGCCGTGGGCGTGGCAGGACCAGCAGCCCAGACCCCGGGTGCAATGGGGCCAGTGGCCCAGACCCCAGGGATGCTGCAGCACCCCCTGCAGCCCTAGTTCTCATGCCTATGATGGCAAAGGTGGTATTGGAAGGTGCGAGTGAGTTTGTTTGGATGTTTGTGTTTTTCTCTCTTTCGGGTTATTTCAGTTACTGGGTCAGTTGGGATTATGGGGCTGGAGACTGTTTGAGCCGTTGTTCCCTGGATCATCTTTGATCACCCTCCCCCTGGGTGATTAACGAGGGGGCAGGGCTGACCTAAGAGAAAAGGCCTTAAAAGCCAGAGGCTAAACGACCGAGGGGAGCTAGCGAACAGGGGAGGTTGTGGGAGGGAGACGTAATATAATCGTTATGGTAAGAAAGGGCCACATCACCAGTGCCAACGCTGCTCCTGTCTCCTCCACCTGCGCCAGTATCCAGACAGACAACCTAGCTGTGGATGCCTCTCCCCAGATCCTGGTCTGGACTTGCAGAGACTGTGGCCTGCATTTCCCACTCTCAGACAGCCAGGTTGGGGAGACCATCCAGTGTGAAAGGTGCCTGCTGGTAGGATCTCTCGGGAAGCAGGTGGGAGAGCTACAGGAGGAGGTGGCTGGCCTGGGCTGAGGAGCTTCCTCCGAGCCCATGAGGAATTCCTTGAGAGTATTCATATGGAGACTTCAAGGCTGAGGACACTATCCAGCTAGAGAGGACTGCTGTCATGCCACCGGGGAGGAGGAAAAGGCTCTGGTACAGGGATGACACAGGCAGCTGGTTACTTCTGGCAGCAGGAATTGCTCCACCCCTACTCCCAACCCCCCACCATGGTGATGGAGAACTGTTATGCTGCCCTGGCAACGAGTGATGAGGAATCACCCCCAAAAGGTTGAAGAGAAGCCATGTACCCCCCAGGCTCGGAGGATCACAGACACCACTCCCAGTAGGAAACGTAGGGTAGTGAAGTATCAGAGGGGTAGCCGCGTTAGGCTGGATCTGTAAAAAGCAACAGAGAGTCCTGGGGCACCTTATAGACTAACAGACGTATTGGAGCATAAGCTTTCGTAGGTGAATGCCCACTTCGTCAGACGCATGTAGTGAGTAGGGGTGGTTGGAGACTCTCTTCTGAGGAGGACAGAGGCACCCATCTGTCGCCCGGACATGCCAGCCCGGGAGGTATGCTGCCTGCCAGGGGCCTGTATCCGAGCCATTACGGAGGGATTGTTGAGGATCATCTGGCCCTCTGACTACTACCCCATGCTACTCATCCATGTGGGCACTAATGATACTGCGAAGTATGACCCTCAGCAGATCAGAAATGACTATAGGGCTCTGGGAGTAAGGGTGAGGGAGTTAGGAGCGCAGGTGCTGTTCTCTTCAGTCGTTCCAGTCAAGGGTAGGGGTCTCGGAATGCCTGGCTGCGAAGATGGTGTTGCCAGGATGGCTTCGGCTTCCTTGACCACGGGATGCTGTTCCAGGAAGAAGGGCTGCTAAACAGAGATCAGGTCCACCTATCGAAGAAGGGGAAGAGCATGTTTGGCTACAGACTGGGTAACCTAGTGAGGAGGGCTTTAAACTAGGTTCAACGGAGGCAGGTGACCAAAGCCCACAGGTAAGTCAAAAGCAGAGACCTGGGAGAAGGGTCGGAATCTGATGGGAGCATGGGCTGTTATAGCAGAAATAAGGGAGAGATAAGTCAGAACGGGGGCGTTAAATCAAATCAGTAGCTTAGATGTCTGTATACTAAGGCGAGAAGTATGGGGAATAAGCAGGAAGAATTCGAAATGCTAGTAAATAAACACAACTATGACCTGGTTGGCATCATGGAGACTTGGTGGGATAATACACATAACGGGAATATTGGTATAGAAGGATACAGCTTGCTCAGGAAGGACAAGCAGGGAAAAAAGGGAGGAGGTTTTGCCTTATATATTAAAAATGTATACACTTGGACGGAGGTTGAGAGAGAAATAAGAGACCGACTTGTTGAAAGTCTCTGGGTAAGGATAAAAGAGGTAAAAAAACAAGGGTGATGTTATGGTAGGTGTCTACTACAGACCACCAAACCAGGTGGATGAGATTTTTTTTAAACTAACAAAATCATCCAAAGCACAGGATTTGGTGGTGATGGGGGACTTCAACTACCCAGACATCTCTTGGGAAAATAATACAGCAGGGCACAGATTATCCAACGAGTTCTTGGATGTAGTGGAGACAATTTTTTATTTCAGAAGGTGGAGATAGCTATCAGGGGAGAGGCTGTGTGACGGTGCTGCGGGAGCCAGCTGATGTCACTCAATTAGGGTGAACTGCAAACAGAACCAGGCAGACAAACCCCAGAAGCTGGTGGATATTCCAATACTTAGATTTACCAACCAGCCCAAAACAGCCTCTGTATTACCTTCACTGGTTATTCAGAAGTTCAGACAACACAGTTCCCTTAAAGTACCCAGCCTCAGGCCTCCATCCAGACACATATGTCAAACATATGATGATAAATTCTGAAAATCTTATTTCATCATATAAAAGAAAAGGTTCTCCTGATCCCAAAGGACCAAGTTCCAGACCCAGATCAAATGATAACTTAGATCTTACCCAAAATACACGCTTATAGCCAATTCTTATTAACTAAACTAAAATTTATTAAAAAAGAAAAAAAGAGTGTTGGTTAAAAGATCAATATACAGACAGACTTTAATTCAATTCTTGAGATTCAGGGACATAGCAGAGATGGGCTTGTAGTTGCCAAAAGTCCTATTAGAAATAGTCCATAGGTTATAGTCCAATGTCCATGCTCAGGGTGACTCCAGTCAGTGACTGGGGATCTCAATCCTTATGGCTTAAGGTTTCCCCCTCTTCAAACCCAAAGCAGATCTGAGATGAAGGATCGAGTCCCAAGGTTTTTATACATTTCCTGCAGCTTTTTGGCCTGAGAAAACAATAGGCTTAACTTTCCTTCTTCCAAACATCCTGGCAATTAGCACAGGGTAATTTATCCATTAAACAGTTCAGCTACAGGTTACCACAACCTTCGAAGAGACAGAGACAATAATACTATTTCCCTCAAGTATCTTCCTAAATGTTAATATTCCTTTTTTGATCTTTGAATCAAAGCTCTAACAATAGACAAGACTTGTTTGCTTACATCACAAGACCTGAGCAAACATCTCCCCTTCTATCTCTAACAATGCGGGCTGCATTTCAAAGCTCTGTTCATTTACAGATCTTCCTAACCAGTCTCTAAAGTTCGGCCATGGGTCAGGTCAGTCTGTGAGTTAATTAACTCTTTCTGGCCCTGTCCCCTTTCAATGAGATATTATATTACACTCAACGTCACAGGCAGTTCTAGATTTGATTTTGACAAATAGGGAAGAACTGGTTGAGAATTTGAAAGCAGAAGGCAGCTTGGGTGAAAGTGATCATGAAATGGTCGAGTTCACGATTCTAAGGAATGGTAGGAGGGAGAACAGAACAGTAAAGACAACTGATTTCAAGAAGGCAGATTTCAGCAAACTCAGGGAGCTGGTAGGTAAGATCCCATGGGAAGCAAGTAAAGGGGAAAAACAATTGAAGACAGTTGGCAGTTTTTCAGAGACATTATTAAGGGCACAAGAGAAAACTATCGCACTGCATAGGAAAGATAGGAAGGATGGCAAGAGATCACCCTGGCTTAACCAGGAGATCTTCAATTATCTGAAACTCAAAAAAGAGTGGAAACTAGGTCAAACTACAAAGGATGAATATAAACAAACAACACAAGTCTGTAGGGGCAAAATTAGAAAGGCCAAGGCACAAAACGAGATCAAACTAGCCAGAGACATAAAGGGTAACAAGAAAACATTCCACAAATACATTAGAAGCAAGAGGAAGACCAAGGACAGGGTGGGCCCGTTACTCAATGGGGGGGGGGGGGGGGGGGGGAAGGAACAATAACAGAAAATGTGGAAATGGCAGAGGTGCTTAATGAGGTCTTTGTTTCGGTTTTCACCAAGGTGGATGGTGGCGATGGGACGACTAACGTAGTGAATGCCAGTGAAAATGAGGTAGGGTCAGAGGCTAAAATAGAGAAAGAACAAGTTAAAAATTACTTAGACAAGTTAGATGTCTTCAAATCACCAGGGCCTGATGAAATGCATCCTAGAATACTCAAGGATCTGACTGAGGAGATATCTGAGCCACTACCAATTAAAATCTTTGACAAGTCATGAAAGACGGGAGAGATTCCAGAAGACTGGAAAAGCGCAAAAATAGTGCCCATCGCTAAAAAGGGAAATAAGGAAAACCCGGGGAATCAGGGGTCGCAGGTTTGTAGAAATTTTGGTGGTGCCCAACCCCCCCCCCAAACTTTGCCCCCCACTTGCCTAAGGCTCTAGGAGGGAGTTTGGGTGGGGGGGAGGAGCTCTGGGGTGCAGGCCCTGGGCTGGGGCAGGGGATTGGGGTGCAGGATGGGTGAGAGGTTGGGCTCTGGGAGGGAGTTTGGGTGGGAGTGAAGGAGGGGGTCTGGGGTGCAGGCTCTGGGATGGAGTTTGGGTTCTGGGTGCAGGAGGGGGTGTAATGATGCTGGTTCTGGCAGGACCCAACTGAGAGTGCCAATTCAGGACCAATTGCTTAAAACAGGGCAGTTACAGCCCAAGGCTGGGGTTTTTCCACCTCTAAAGCAAACCAAACCATCCAGGCAAAGAGGACTTCGGTCTCACCCCACTGGCTAACCACAAGTCACACAAGCAATTCCCTTAGACACTCCAGTTTCCCAGTATCACCACCAGTGCCGCTCGTTATGGGGACAAATGGTTATGAAAACCAATACCCCAGGAATAGTAAAAAGGTTCTCCTGATCCCATAGTACCAAGCCCCAGACCCAGGTCAATATACAAATCAGATCTTACCCACAAATCACGCCATTGCCAATCCTTCAGAATCTAAAATCTAAAGGTTTATTCATAAAAGGAAAAAGATATAGATGAGAGCTAGAATTGGTTAAATGGAATCAATTACATACAGTAATGGCAAAATCTTGGTTCAGGCTTGTAGCAGAATAAACTGCAGGTTCAAATCAAGTCTCTGGAGTACATCCACAGCTGGGATGGGTCCTCAGTCCTTTGTTCAGAGCTTCAGTTTGTAGCAAAGTCCCTCCAGAGGTAAGAAGCAGGATTGAAGACAAGATGGAGATGAGGCATCAGCCTTTTATAGTCTTTTCCAGGTGTAAGAACACCTCTTTGTCCTTACTGTGGAAAATTACAGCAAAATGGAGTCTGGAGTCACATGGGCCAGTCCCTGCATACTTTGCTGAGTTACAAGGCGTATCTGCCTTCTCTCAATGGGTCAATTGTATAGCTGATGGTCCTTAATGGGCCATCAAGCAGGCTAGGCAGAGCTAACACCAACTTGTCTGGGGTGTCACCCAGAAGCATAGCATAAGTTTGAAGTACAGACAGTATACAGCCAATATTCATAACTTCAACTACAAAATTGATACACACACAGACAACATAATCATAACCAGTAAACCATAACCTTGTCTGAAACACCTCATTTGACCCCCTTTATACAAGATTTGGTGCCACTACAGGACTTTGGTTGCATCCATGTTCTATATGGTCCCAGTTCAAGTCAATAACGTGACAGGGGGTGAAGGTGCAGGCTCTGGGATGGAGTTTGGGTGTAGGCTCTGGGCTTGGACAAGGGGTGAGTGTGCAGGAGGGGGTGAGGGGTGCAGGCTCTGGGACAGAGTTTGGGTGCTGGCTCTGGGAGGGAGTTTGGGGATGGGGGGCGGAGGGAGGGGGTGCAGGCCTTACCTGGGGCTCCTAGGCAGGGCAGGCCAGGAGTCTCCATGTGCTGCTATCCCCAGGCACTGCCCCCGCAGCTTCCTACTGGCTGCAGGGGAGCTTGGGGTGGGACACAGACCCATCCCGCCCAGGGGCTGCAGGGAGGGGCCAGCAGCCGCGTGGAGCGAGCAGGGAGGAAGCCACTCAGCTCCATTGCGCTGCCAGTGGTAAGTGGGGGCCCTGGGCTGTTTTAAATGGCCCGGGAGCGGAAGGCGGGGCCGAGGGAGAGACCTGGCCCCAAACATTGCTGGAGCCGGGTCCCGGGCCAGGAATATTCCTGGTGCCCAGGCACCACGGGCCCATAGGACTTGCCGCCCATGCGGGAAATTACAGACCAGTCAGCTTAACATCTGTACCAGGAAAGATAATGGAGCAAATAATGAAGAAGTCAACTTGCAAACATCTAGAAGATAATAAAGTGATAAGTAACAATCAGTATGGATTTGTCAAGAACAAATCGTGTCAAACCAACCTGAGAGCTTTCTGTGACAGGGTAACAAGCCTTGTGGATGGGGGGGAAGCGGTAGATGTGGTATATCTTGATGTTAGTAAGGCTTTTGATGCTGTCTCGAGTGACCCTCTCATAAACAAACTAGGGAAATATGATCTAGATGGAGCTACTATAAGGTGGGCGCAAAACTAGTTGGAAAACTGTTCCCAGAGAGTAGTTATCAGTGGTTCACAGTCATGCTGGAAGGGCATAACGAGTGGGTCCCGCAGGGATCAGTTCTGGGTCTGGTTCTGTTCAGTATCTTCATCAATGATTTAGATAATGGCATACAGAGTACACTTATAAAGTTTGTGGACGATACCAAGCTGGGAGGGGTTGCAAGTACTTTGGAGGATAGGATTAAAATTCAAACTGATCAGGACAAACTGGAGAAATGGTCTGAAGTAAATAGGATGAAATTCAATAAGGACAAATGCAAAGTACTCCACTTAGGAAGGAAGAATCACTTGCGCACACACATACAAATGGGAAATGACTGGCTAGGAAGGAGTACTGCGGAAAGGGATCTGGGGGTCATAGTGGATCACAAGCTAAATGAGTCAACAGTGTAACACTGTTGCAAAAGAAAGCAAACATCATTCTGGGATGTATTAGCAGGAGTGTTGTAAGCAAGACAGGAGAAGTAATTCTTCCGCTCTGCTCCGTGCTGATAAGGCCTCAACTGGAGTATTGTGTCCAGTTCTGGGCACCACATTTCAGGAAGGATGTGGACAAATTGGAGAGAGTCCAGAGAAAAATGACAAATATGTTGAAATGTCTAGAAAACATGTCCTATGAGGGAAGATTGAAAAAATTGGGTTTGTCTAGTCTGGAGAAGAGAAGACAGAGGGGGCATGATACCAATTTTCAAGTATGTAAAAAGTTGTTACAAGGAAGAGGAAGAAAAATTATTTTTCTTAACCTCTCAGGATAGGACAAGAAGCAATGGGCTTAGATTGCAGCAAGGGCAGTTTATGTTGGACATTAGGAAAAACTTCCTGTCAGGGTGGTCAAGCACTGGAATAAATTGCCTAGGGAGGTGGTGGAATCTCCATTACTGGAGGTTTTTGAGAGCAGGTTAGACAAACACCTGGCAGGGATGGTCTAGATCAGGGGTTCTCAAACTTTTGTACTGGTGACCCCTTTCACACAGCAAGCCTCTGAGTGCGACCCCCATTATAAATTAAAACACTTTTAAATATATTTAACATCATTATAAATGCTGGAGGCAAAGCGGGGCTTGGGGTGGAGGCTGACAGCTCACGACCCCCTGAGGGGTCCTGACCCCCAGTTTGAGAACCCCTGGTCTAGATAATACTTAGTCCTGCCTTGAGTGCAGGGGACCGGACTGGATGCACTTCCAGTTCTAGGATTCTGGAGAACTCAAATTGCGATTTGATTTCTAAGGTATAACCTACTTTGATCTGTACACTTATTTCTTAGAATCACTACTCCACCTTGCTGTAGTTAATACATCAGTTTTATATTTTACCTAAAACAGGGGGGCTGGAGTGAAGTGCATGGAAAAAAATCTTAGCTCAGTTAACAAAAACTTATGCACGTCCTTTCCCCATCGAGGGAGGGGAAGATTGGGTAATAAACTTACACTGGTCAGGCTTTTAACCAGGGTAAGAAGTACAATTCAGGGGTGCAAGACTGGGGAGCTAGGGGAACTGGCTGGAGCCTCTCTATTGTTGGTTCATGAGTGGCTGGCAAAAGCATTCATGTAACGCAGCTGGGCGTGTCCCAGCCTGTGGATGTTTGTGTGAGTGCAGTAGGTTTGCAGCTTGTCACAACATCTCAATGTGAAAGGAAGTTCAGACTGATGGGACAGAAGGCTCAGTGGTACTTCGGTTTGAGGTTGTACCTCAGGGAACCTGTCACACCCAGGCTCTGAGATACACTGTAGTTTTTGTTTTGTTTTTCAATCCAGATGTACCCTAAGAGGAATTCCTCTCTGATTCAACACTGATCCACTCTCCATCTCTGGTGCTATACTGCTGGAGGGGCTGTCTTTTGGACAAGACGTTAAACCATTTGTGGTCGCTGAAGATCCTAAAGCATTTCTTGTGTGCGTGTCCTTATCTGTCCTCCAGTGTCCTAGTGAAATTTCAGTACAGGTAATTACAAAAACAACAAGGAGTTCGGTGACACCTTAAATACTAACGGATTTATTTGGGCATAAGCTTTCGTGGGTAAAAAAAACTTCACTTCTTCAGATGCATGGCATGTGGACACCTCAGCAAGAATATGGGCAATGGCTACCCCCTGAGAGTCATCAAGCTATGCAAGGACATGTGTTACGCTCATGTGACCCTGGACTCCATCTTAGGCCAGTACCTTTCCACAAGCAGAGACAGTACATTTCCAGGCATGTGGCAAATGATATAAAAGACCCCTGAGCTATCTCCATTTTGTCTGTTTCCTGCCCTGATTCTCTGGACGGTAGATTTACAAGTAAAAGGAGCATTTTGAACTACGGACTGAAGACCTTCCAATCTTTTGGACGTTATCAGAGAGAGACTTCACAGGCGAGCAGGCTATTCCATCACTGCTACAAACCTGATATAAGGACTTGTGTGTGTGTCTGTTTTTAGTTACTCAAGGATTGACATCTGTCATAACTATAAAGGGAAGGGTAACCGCCCTCCTGTGTACAGTACTATAAAATCCCTCCTGGCCGGAGACTCCAAAATCCTTTTACCTGTAAAGGGTTAAGAAGCTCATGTAACCTGGCTGACATCTGACCCAAAGGACCAATAAGGGGACAAGATACTTTCAAATCTTGGTGGGGGGAAGGCTTTTGTTTGTGCTCTTTGTTTTGGGGGTGGTTCGCTCTTGGGACTGAGAGGGACCAGACATCAATCCAGGCTCTCCAAATCTTTCTAAACAAGTCTCTCCTATTTCAAACTTGTAAGTAAACAGCCAGGCAAGGCGTGTTAGTTTTTATCTTTGTTTTCTCAACTTGTAAATGTACCTTTTTGCTAAAGTGTTTATCTCTGTTTGCTGTAACTCTGAACCTAAGGCTAGAGGGGATTCCTCTGGGCTCTTTAAGTTTGATTACCCTGTAAAGTTATTTTCCATCCTGATTTTTACCTTTTTCTTTCATTAAAAGTCTTCTTTTTAAGAACCTGATTGATTTTTCCTTGTTTTTAGATCCAAGGGGGTTGGATCTTGATCCACCAGGAGTTGGTGGGAGAAAGGAGGGGGATGGCTAATTTCTCCTTGTTTTAAGATCCAAGGGGTTTGGATCTGTATTCACCAGGGAATTGGTGAAGAATCTCTCAAGGCTACCCAGGGAAGGGAATTAGCATTTTGGGAGTGGTGGCAGCGGACCAGATCTAAGCTGGTAGTTAAGCTTAGAAGTTTTCATGCAGGCCCCCACATTTGTACCCTAAAGTTCAAAGTGGGGAAGCAGCCTTGACAACACCACTGTGATTATTGGGTAAGATCTGAGTTATATATTGACCTGGCTAAGTGGCTGATCTCTTGAGATTAGAAGGACCCTATATTTGATGAAATTGGTTTTCGGTAACCACTCATCATAGAATCCAGTATCTGGGTGGTGAAACAAGGGCTGGAGTGCCTGAAGACTGTATTTTTGACTTCTTGTTGTGCAGTGTGGCGAGACAGAAGTTTAATTTTGTTACTGGTTTGGTATGATCTAATAAAGAACCACCAGCAGTTTGGGGTGAGTCTACCCTATTTCACAGCAGTTTGCCCTGAGTTTGGCACTGTCAGCCGTGACCCACTGAGGCACAGTGACACTGGGTCCAGTCCCCCGCTCCAATGACTCATTTATCCACAGCAGAACAGCTTGTCTAAATGCATATTATCGATACCTGACTGCCCCTCAACAGATCCTTAATTAGTGGGCTAACTCTGTAGGTCCATCACTGAAGAACTGGTTCTTGAGCAGGTTTTTGAATGAGGCCATTTGAAAGCAGTGCAAGAGAATCCACCAAGTGGACAGATGTACTCTACCTGTGAAACAGTAGCTGGAAGGTTTGCAAAAGAAAAGAACGATGGTCTCCAGCAATACCCCTCTGTTCTGCCAAGTTCATACGTCTGACATTTCGACTGACTCAGCGGTGGCACCTGCAATTAAAACAGGAGCAGATTAACAGAGGCCAGACCCTGCAACAAGCAGATTACAAGGCATTTCTAATGTTACAGCTAGACCATCAAGCTATCCATCCTATGTACCTCATGGTGGTATGAGTGCCTAGGTGTTAAAGAAAAACAGTGGATACAATATCTTATGGCTGAATTCATCGCACAGTAGGATGTAGAGAACATCCCATGATGATCTCATGTGGAGATTAGCATGGTATAAATGATGGCTAAAAATACAGAGTGGGTTTATGTGTCACTCTTGTAAGGAAAATCAAGATCTCATCATTCACCTTTGGACAAGGGCGTCAATCAATGCAGAGGAAAAGATACTTCTGATACTTCTTAAAAGTTATAACATTACCAGAGACATCACGGTGAAGTGGTCGGGGAGGACCGGGATTCTGCTGACTTAGGTTATATCCCTGACATCCTGTCTGAACATAGTCAGTAAGGAGGAGTAACTAGACTGAGGTTGTAACGGTATATAAGAGCAGAATGCTATTAGTATCCTTACCAATGTGCCCTCTCATTTTTTACATCCATGTGCAGAATGAATTTTGTCATGTGCACCAATATGGAGGAGATGTGTGGCTGTGGTGGGGCTGAGGGGCCCAGGGCTGGGGCAGAGGGTTGGGATGTGGGGGGGTGAGGGCTCTGGCTGGGGGTGCAGGCTCTGGGATGGCACCAGGGATGAGGGGTTAACAAGGGGGCTCAGGGCTAGGGCAGAGGGTTGGGGTGCAGGCTCTGGGGTGGGTCTGGGGATGAGGGGTTTGGAGTACAGGAGGGTGCGTGGGGTGCAGGGTGTGAGGGCTCTGGGATGAGGGGTTCGGGGTGGGTGAGGGCTCTGGCTGGGGGTGGGGATTCTGGGGTGAAGCCAGAGATGAGGGGTTTGGGGTGCAGGCTGCCCCAGGGCTGTGGTGGGGAGAGAGGCGCCTGTCCCCGCCGCAGCCCTGCACGCCCCAACTTGCTCCCCACCCACCCCCACCTCTGTCCTCTCCAGGCCCCTGTGGCTGTGCACCTACGCAGCCCTTGATAG
>NW_020665349.1:1432164-1461568 GCF_002925995.2 Terrapene triunguis
AAAAAACAGAATTTATGCACAATTTTATTCTTATTTGTCAAAATTTCAAGGGAAAAAAGGCCTTCCAAATTTTGAAGTATGAAATGTTTTCACCATCTGTAGTAAAAACCTTTACACTACCCTGAAAAGTAATGTAGCTCCCTCTGCTGGTTTTACGCCAGCAATGCTCTGTCCCCGAGCACATGACATCGAAAGTACGAATGCCCGCTCAAGCAAGCTGTTCACAGAGAACCTTTGATAAAACGTAGCTTCATTAGGAAGAGAGGGTGATAGCAGCTGTGTTTTCAAAAAGAAGAAGAAAGATTGGGTAGGATAAGCTAGTTTAAAGAAACAGAAAATATTATAAACTTCTATACAGCTATCTTTAAAGACTTAAAAAGCGAACACCAGTGTTGTTGTGTGGGTTATTTTTTTTTTTAAATAATCAGCTTCAGTGTTGGAGGTATGACAAAGTTCTTTTCAAATTACAATTTATTCCATTACTCCCATTTGTGTCAGTAAACCTGCATTTGAGGAAGGATTAAAGTTTCTGGGTGGGATTTCCAGAAGCACTTGGTGTTTGCTTATCTCCCCTCCACTGGGGTCAATGGGAGAACTTCAGTGGGAGCAGAGATAAGCCAATGCGGACTGCTTTTGAAAAATATCCCACTCTACATAATCAAAGTATGCCGACTCAGAACCTCTCAGGCAAAGCACTTGAATTCAAGTGGGAGGGCCCACACCCCAACCCTCTGCCCCAGCCCTGAGCTCCCTCCCACACTCTGAACCCCTCGGCCCCACCCCTGCCACTCATCACCTCCATCATATAACAACATTCATTCTGCACATGGATGTAAAAAATTAGAGGGAACATTGGTCTTTCAAGGCTAAGGAATCCAAATGATCAAGTTTCCATGATGGGAAGAGAGAGTTAAGTTTAAAAACCAAAGCCCACTAACCCTTAGTCTTATAAGATGTACTTATACAGTGTTTCCATCCAAGGATTTCCAAGCACTTCATAAAGAAAGTGAAGTATTGTAATCTCAGTTGTACAAATGGAACCATAAATGCATAAAGAGGTTACGTGACATACCCACAGTCACAAAGCAAGTCAGTGGCAGGGTCGGGGATTCAACCCAGCTTTCCGGACTCTCAATCCAATGCCTTATTCACTCCACCGCATGGCCTCCGTAATTATGTTTGCTATCCTGTAAGGGACACCTCAGGCCTCTAGATGTAATTTGGGACCAACTGTTTCAGGACTTTGGAACTCCAGATTATACATTTCCGGGACCAAGTAAAAACCTAAACAAATTTCCTTGGTCTAGTGCCATCCACCTGGTGATGTTAAGAGTGTTCAGATCCTGTCAGGGCACAGCAGTGAGAAAGCTCCTAGGGTGAGATTTTCAAAAAAGTGCTCTGCACTAGTGCAACTGCTCCCAGCGAAGTCTATGGTCAATCTCCCCTGACTTCAATGGCGGCAGTGTCAGGGCAGCGCGGAGTGCTTTTGAAAATCCCATCCGTAAAGGCCCATAGCCAGCAGTGACAGGACCTCATTGGCTAGGAAGGATATGGCAGGAAGCAGTGTGAGGGAATGGAGAGAGCTACAGAAAGGTCTAATTATACAATTCCAGCCTCTTACATCTCTCCTGGGGTGTAGCTCTTCTCCAGGATTTCTTTAACTGTGTGCAGCAAGCCATCAAACACAGACCTGCTGTCTGCGTGCAGATGTCAATACATCCAGTGTTCTATTATCTTGGACTTGTTGCTTGTAATAAACTCTGTGACTGCCTTGAAAATGTGGAAAAAAACAGATATTAGACACCATTCAGCATTCAAAGAAAACAGGAGACTGCAAATACGCCTGTGCCTCTCTTTTCTGTTTGGATGGACAAGCTTGCCCCATCGTCTCCGTTTTTAGGAGAATGAGTTTTCCTTGACAACCCACCTCTGGTGTGTCTGGGACCCCTGCTGCAATCATGCACTAAGAGTGCTGTGGTTAACCTGAGGCTGTATTTGTGTGGACACCACCGTCATCGCTAGGGATAGAACCCAGGACCTTCAGCTGCAAGAGCCCCTGCACTGCTTCAGTAAAAGGAGTTACTCTATTAGCGGAGTAAGCCAGCTCTAATCCTCCAAGTGGACCAGCTACCAGAAGGAGACCCAATCATGCACATTTAGCCAGAGAGTTGCAGTGACAACTCCACTGAAGTAGAGAATCAATTCATCATCAAGAAATCCTTCTTGCCGCAGTGACTTCAGCTCTGTTTGGAACAGCTCTATCCGTTTCTGTCAGAGAAAAGCAACCAAATATACTAACCACTAACACAGCCTCAGTGAAGACTTCTCAGGGAAGGCAGGGCAGGCACGCCTTCCTCTCCTTGGAATCAGATACAATATGCTCAATGGATTAGGCCTTGAGGCAGGCCCTTTACCCAGTGCTGTAAATTGAGCTGCTTATTTTATGTGAACTGATTTTCAGATTCCCACCCACCTAAACTGGGAAAGGGACTGTAGTCAGGTGGGGTGGTCGTCTCTCCCCCTCTGTGTTGGAGGGAGGCCACATTGCCTTGCTATGCTGTCGGGATCTCAGCCTAGTATTGGGGGAATTAGCAGTTAGGATCCCCACTGTGGTTTTTAAAAAGCCACCCAAAGCTATTTGTACACGGAGATGTTCCTGAGCAGAGATCTCTTCTGACTCCTGGAAATTCCATGATTTGGACAAACTGAAACAATGTAATGGAAAGAAGAAATACTGATAATCTTAACTAGAGTGGCTCTAGTCTGTGTTACTAATTACCACATCCTTGCCCACGAATTACCTATGGTTAACAAGAGGCCCCACCCCTGCCCACTGAAGGTTAACCATGATGAGTATTCACTCTACCTGCTGCTGGATGTGGATTTGAGCAAGTCGCTGCAGTTTGGCAGCATGGTCAGGAGCAGCTGCAAAGAACACAGAACAAAAGTCAGTCCCTGCTTAGTTTTGACATCCAGGGAATTGCAGTTACCAAAGTAAAGAGACGACTGTCTAAGAGCAGGTTTAAAATCTTTCTATTGGGATTAATTTAATACATTTCTTGTCAGCCGAAGCACATTACAGTTCAGAAATGCCCCAAAGGGTATGTCTACACTTACCGGAGGGTCCGGCGGCAGGCAATCGATGTTCTGGGATCGATCCTGGAAGTGCTCGCCGTCGACGCCGGTACTCCAGCTCGGCGAGAGGAGTACGCGGCATCGACGGGGGAGCCTTCCTGCCACGTCTGGACCCGCGGTAAGTTCGGACTAAGGTACTTCGAATTCAGCTACGTTATTAACGTAGCTGAATTTGCGTACCTTAGTCCGAAGTGGGGGGGTAGTGTAGACCAGGCCAAAGATAAATACTGCTGGCCACCAGACCACCACTGGTTACTGCCACTTTCCTGCAAAGTAAGTGAAATGCCAACGTTTTAGTTAAAAGAACAGGAGTTCATGCATCTGATGAAGTGGGCTGTAGCTAGGGTGACCAGATGTCCCGATTTTATCGGGACTGTCCCAATATTTGCTTGTTTGTCCCACGTCCCGACCAATGTTAGGTCGGGACACTGGACAAACAAGCAAAGGCTCCGGAGCCCGGAAGGGCTCGCGCCCCCCCCTCGCCCCGACTCCGCCCCCTCCTCCCACCATTGGCTCCCTCCCCAAATCCTCGCCTCTTCCCCAAGCACGCCATTCCTCCTCCCTCCACAAGCGCTGGAGGGAGGCCCCGGAGACGCAGCGGGAGCGCGGGGCCGGGGTGAGTGAGAGTCCGGCCTGGCCCCGAGCGCAGGCAGGACTCAGTCGGGCGGTACCTGGAGGGAAAGTAGTGGGGTGGCCCGCGGGGCCAGGCGGCGGCTGTTCTCCCAACCTGGGCAGTGGGACTTGGGAGCAGCCGCTGCTGCAGCTCCTACTGCCACAGCCGGAGGAAGCGGCCATGGCGCTTGGCGGCTGCGGCTCTGGCGCCCGAACCCCCTGGGCCCGGGCCTGTTGCAGGGACCCAGCAGCACGCATGCTGCGCCCAGCCCCTGGCCAGTTGCGTCTGGGCTGCTGCCCAGCTGGTGCAATCCCACGGCAGCCCCGGGGCGGAGGCATTGGCAGCCCAGCCCTGTTCGTTCCCCTGCGGGGCCGCCCACGGGATTGCACCAGCTGGGCAGCAGCCCAGACACAACTGGCCGGGGGCTGGGTGCAGCGTGCACGCTGCTGGGTCCCCACAACAGGCCCAGGGGGTTCGCGGGCGCCAGAGCGGCAGCCGCCGAGCTTGGCCAGCGTCCGCTTCCTCCCCCCGCGGCAGTGGGAGCTGCAGCAGCGGCTGCTCCTGAGTCCCGCTGCCCAGGGGGGAGAACAGCCGCCGCCTGGCCCCGCGGGCCGCCCCCCTACTCTCCCTCCAGGTACCGCCCGACTGAGTCCTGCCTGCGCTCGGGGCCAGGCCAGACTCTCATTCACCCCAGCCCCGCGCTCCCCCTGCATCTCCGGGGCCTCCCTCCAGCGCTTGTGGAGGTGGGGGGGGGTTGTTTTTTTCTCTGCCACCATTTTTTTTTGCTCCGCCCCCTGCCCGCATCCTGATATTTGATCTGGGTGATCTGGTCACCCTAGCTGTAGCCTACGAAAGCTTATGCTCAAATAAATTTGTTAGTCTTTAAGGTGCCACAAGTACTCCTGTTCTTTCTGCGGATACAGACTAGCACAGCTGCTACTCTGAAACCTAACATTTTAGTTGTTTGTGTATACGCTGATCAGAACCAACTGAAAACAACTTTCCAAAGTCACCCCTCTGCTGCTTCTGGGGCCAGGAGCTATGGGTCCCAAGCTGAGGATTAGATGCCCAAGAGACTTGTATGAAGCACACAACTGGATTACTATATGTGGCTATTACTGGTAAGCAACTGCATGGAGACTACAGAGACCTCACCATGCAAGGAGCAGGGATACTTAGGCTAGGTCTACACTACAGCGGGGTTCCGACCTAAGATACGCAACTTCAGCTACGTGAATACCGTAGCTGAAGTTGCGTATTTTAGGTCGGCTTACCTGGTGGTGAGGACGGGGGAAAGCCGACCGCTGCCGCGCTGCCGCCTCTTGTCGAGGTGGATTTCCGGAGTCGACGGCAGAGCGATCAGGGATCGATTTTACCGCGTCCTCACGAGACGCGGTAAGTCGATCCCCGATAAACCGATTGCTACCCGCCGGATCGGCGGGTAGTGAAGACGTAGCCTCAGTGAACAGGAAGCTACACCTTAGAAAGGAGATGTTCCACTGGGTTTTTCCCATAAGAGTCTAAGGATTCTATAAAGTTTGTATCTGTTGGCCTCCATTTCCCCCCACGATTACGCTGGCTCACTGGACCAGCATCTCAGGAATATTTAACAATCCAGCAAGTATAGCATGGCCTTGGTGTCACTTAAATTCAGCCTTCCTGTACAGTGGCAGTATCGTAGCCAGGAGAATACATTCAAGCCCATGTTGCTGAAGAGGACGGCCATGCCACATTCTGCATTTTTTCTGCATGCTGCTGCACTGCTTTAGCGCTCAGATTGCAAACTCGTCAGAGTTGGAAACTCTTACAATGGTTTCCGGTTATTTGAGGCAGGCAGCTAGAGAACTTTTAAAAACAGCATTTCCACACTGTTCTTAGTGCCAGGGTAACGAAAGAGGCCACTTGTCTTCGCTAACCGCAGGACAGCCGCTATGAAAAGGTAGCTTGCAGATGAGCATGTGTTACCTTTGATGTGTGCACTGTCCAAGAACGGCTGGAGGTTGTTCACCTGTTCCAGAAGGGCGACTTGGGAAAGAATAAACTGCTCCTCTGGTTTAAAGGACAGAGAAGGAGAAGTTTAAGGCAAACACTATTTCAGCTTTTCACAGATGAGAAAAAATAAGTTGATTAATTGGCCTGGTTCAGCTTCCCCTTCTCATAAGGCAATCAACCCTACATGCAGCAGAAAGACTTCACCGCAATGATACTTTGCGTTACCATCGCACCTTTCAACCAAGGATCTCTGTGCCTTTCGCAAACATCCCCCACCCTTTTCTGGAGTAGGCATTATCAGATGGGGAAACAGAAGCTCAAAGGTGGCACACAGTATATAAAGGGAAGAACCAGGAGCAGAAGCCAGGATGTTCCTCACTAAGCTAGCAATGGAAAAAGCACATGCTTTTTGCTCTTTCACTGGCTCAGTTGTTGAGCCCCATTAAAAGTCAACCTCATGGCTCTGACTCTCCCACACTTACACCAGTTTGAATTGGGGGAAACGCCACTGGAGACAATGGAGTTACACACACCTACCACAGGAGAGGCGCGACTCAGATCCCCTGTGTGAGAGCTGGACAGGGTTAGAAGTTCACAGTATATACACACTTCAGTGTTCATAAGAGCAGTTTTGTTACTGTAACAGTTGCTAGACTTAGGACAACAATTCCACACACTCCTTTCCCCCTCCAAACTTCTGACCAAAGGCCAGACAGACTCAGAGGGAGCCAATGTCGCTCCTTAATCATTCAGGGAAGGCCTTCAATAGCGAGAAAAGCACTCCTCATGAAGGAACTGGCTCCACTGTGCCAGTTGCATTCCAAGTGCTTGCCAGGGAGCCAGAGACTGGGAACTGAACCACACTTCTTGTTCTCTGTACAATTCATACTGTAGTTTCTCCATTTCTGATCTTTTACTGAAGCATTAGCCAGTTTACAGGGGAAGACTAGACACCAAAGCAGGCATTTCTGTCCTAAACCCATGGTTGAGAGAGATTAAATGAATTGCATTCAATTAAAATCCCCGCCCCCACCTTGTCTTGTGAGCTTTTGGGGAATGAGCATACTCCTTCCATTTCATGACGTACCTGCTAAGATGAACTGCAGTTTCATGGCATTGGGAACAGCCATTCGATCAATGTACTGAGGATCCAGATATTTTATTAAATCTTCAACTAAGATCAGAAGTAGGTGACAGGGAGGGAGAGAGGAGAAGTGACTAGTTCTGAAAGTACTGCCTGTCACAATTTCCTACTCACTACAAGATTTTGCTAAAAAGAATCAGCAGTTACAGTACTTCTACAGTACCATGACCGTTCACAGCACTTTATAGACCACATGAATGAGCTTACAAATCTGAGCCAGCTCACTATTTTAGACGACAATTCAGATGTACCAAGATGCAGAGGCATCGTCAGTGGGGGATCGGAGAGGAATGGCTTTTAACTCAACAGTACAAAGTTGCTGCTGCACCAAGCCCCCCTAAGTTTCCTTGTTTGATTTTATTAAAAAAGTGTGTACACACATGGCCCAACACCAATAGGTGCCCATTATTTACAGAAGATCCCACTAACCTGCTAAGTATCACATTAGCCAATTTTAAATTCAACTGCAGAATTCACAGTCCATTCTTTAAAGGGAGGGCACAGAGTGCTCACTTTCTGTCATGTGGCCTGCTACTTCCCCTGCCCTCTGAAATGTCTTTCCTTTACACACGCAAGTCTTGCCTTCTGAAGCTGGCTGAGGGTGTGCTAAAGTGGCACCACTCTGTCCCCTCCAGGCACAGCATGCTCTTTTTGCGACATCTCTCCCCGTTACAAAAATCCCAAGGTTGCTTGCAATCTGAGGGTATGGCTACACTCAACCGGGAGAAATAAGCTCCAATGCCAGTGAGCAGTCAAAGCCCCTGATTTTCTGCAGGTGGACATACACTGAACATGTACTACCCCTTTCTGACGACATCAGGCCTGATGGGCTGTGGATTTCTAGGGGGAATCTGATCACAGGGGATAGCGCACACAGTCCTAGGGAAGGAGTAAAGCTGAAACCTTAGGTTTTAGATCTCGGATACCGAAACAGAAACCAAAGTAGATTCCTTACTCTCACCTCTCAAGAGGTACACTGCACTCGAGAGATGCCAGCTTGTCTACTCAGTCCTTTGCCTCCCAAGGAGCTAATTATGAGGGTTGTTTTTAAACCCACTCCGAAACTCAACTCAAATGATCTCAGACAGGCCACCCAACAAGACCACCATGTAAAATACAATTTGGATCTAAACCCTGGGGGTAAAAAAACCACAAACGCTGGACGAATACTTACTTTTCTTATACAAAATTTTAATTCTCTCTCTTTTGCTTGCAATGTTCCCCAAAGCCACTTGAACTTTCACCAAGCCATCTGCTGCCTAGAAGGAAAGCGATGGTGTTATAAACCAAAGAATGATTAAGTGACACTTCTAACTAGGATCCCACAACTAAACTGTCAGGAACAGACCAGCAGTGAGAGAAGATAAAATGTCTATTTAAAACCGTTTCGGTTACTACCATTCACACGCAGCATATTTCAACTAGCGGCCGGAATGGTTCCGGAACGTTACTACAGGCTGCTAAACAGAGCTCAGGTTCTACCCCAGGGGTGGCTGCAGCTCAGAAGTAAATGAAGCAGCCCGAGCTAGGCAGCCCGTCAGGGGCATTGGGACAAAAGGCTCCGCCCTATCCCTCAGGGCCCCGCCCCCGGGGGAGCTCTGCTGGCCGGGGAGCATCGCTCAGGGCAGGAGTGGAGCGAGCAAGCCCCCCCCCCCCATGAGCCCCTCGGGGGGGCAAGCCCCCCCCGCACGCCCCTCCCTCCCCCCATGAGCCCCTCGGGGACCAACCCCCCCCGCGCGCCCTTCCGCCCATGAGCCCCTCGGGGGCCAATCCCCGGGCTGCTGCCCCCAATGCGGAGGCTGGAGCCACCTGCCCCGGCACTATGCCCCGAGCCGCAGGGAACGATCCCCGCTAGCCCAGCCCAGCAGCTTCCCGCCCGGGGCCCACTCCGGGGGGGGTCACACACAGGCCGAGCGGGGGGTGCTGAGGAGCCCGCCCCTTGCCTGGCCCCACTCGGGCCGAACACCTGCCGCTCGTGCGCTTCCACCCGTCCCTGCAGCCCCGCGATCGCCGCCATCTTGTCAACACCCAGCAGGCCGGAAGCAGGGGCGGCACTTCTCACAGCAGCGAATCAAACGCGGCCTCCCCGGAAGTGACGTACCAAAGCGGGGCGGAGAGGGTGGTTAAATCCGCGGATATGTCCCAGCATGCCCTGCTCCCCCAGTTCCAAGTGTTGCCATGGAGACAGTGCCCGCGGCCTGCACGGCGCTGTCAATCCAGAACCCCCTGAGGGGCCGAGCTCAGCGCCCCGTGTCGGTGCTGGGAGGGGGACCAGAGGTCCCGCTGTTATAGGGACTGTCACGCCCCGGACCTTCCGTTTGCGTCTCTGACTTTGTGGTAGGCTTGCCTTAGCTCCTTAATTTTCACGCGGCATTGCCGCGCGTCCCTGTTATGGCCTCTGTCCTTCATGGCCTTGGAGATCTTTTCTAACGTTTTGCCGTTTCTTTTACTGTTTCGGAGTTCGGCGAGCACTGCTTCATCTCCCCAGATGGCGATCAGATCCTGTACCTCCCGTTCGGTCCAGGCTGGAGCTCTTCTGCGATCCTGGGACTGGGACTCCATCACGGTTACCTGTGCTGATGGGCTCTGCATGGTCACCTGTGCTCTCCACGCTGAGCAAACAGGAAATGAAATTCAAACGTTCGCGGGGCTTTTCCTGTCTACCTGGCCAGTGCATCTGAGATGAGAGTGCTGTCCAGAGCGGTCACAATGAAGCACTGTGGGATAGCTCCCGGAGGCCAGTAATGTCGAATTCCGTCCACACTAACCCAATTCCGACCCCCTAAGGCCGATTTTATCGCTAATCCCCTTGTCAAGGTGGTGTTAGGAAACCGGTTTAAAGGGCCCTTTAAGTCGACAGAAGGGGCTTCGTAGTGTAAACGTGTCCAGGCTTAAGTCGATTTAACGCGGCTAAAGTCGACCTAAACTCGTAGTGTAGACCAGGCCTTAGTGAGGTCGGAATACGGCACAGTGGCAAAATCCACGAAGGCAGGTCATGGAAATCGGCTTTTTGGAGCCGAGCGGGAGATGTGAAGCCGATCTCAAAGCCAAACACAAAAAGTTAAAGCAAATCAATGCTGATTTGCACTGTAGAAAGAGGCGCCTTCCCATGCGACGGTTTTACACCACCTGGTCAATCGATACCCACTTCGTTCCATCCCGATGTCTCAGGAAAGAGTCACCCAAATGTCAAATTAAAATTCCAAATTAAAAATCACAGTAAAAAACACAGCAACTGCTCTATTGGAAACAAAGAGGTCATTGCTAAAACGACTAGCAACTATTTACTGACACATATTTTCGAGTATTTGAGTATTAAAATGTAAATTAAATAGCACAATGCCCTGCATCTGCACCGTGCTAGCAAAGGTGAATGATGAAAAGTAATAAGAGTAATTTAAAAGCCCTGGGGAGATTTGGTAAGATGAAGGCATTCCCAGAGAAATCGGTGTTTCTGTGTCTATATGCCTATATGGACCTGCCTGGTAACCTGACCCAAAGCCCATTGTAGGCAAAGGAAAGACTCTCAGAGACAAGGGGGACTAACTGGCAGAATAAATGGGCACACTAGGGCACTGCCGTTCACAACACATTAGCCAGTTAGGAAACAATTGTGCAAGTTTGAAGTGGAATTTAAAGAATATTTGTGGTACGACCGCACATGCTTGTTTCTTCCCATCAGGGAAAGATTCCCAGGTGGCCCTTCTGCAGCGCTGCTCTTGCAGCCCGAAACCTCCAAAGCTGGGCTGGCTGGCAGGATAATTCTCCCTGCCCCGAATGTGCTGGGGCAGCAGCCTCGAAGCCTTGTCCCGACCTGCCCCCGGACGCTCTCAGTGGGGCAGAGCCTGGGATGAGGGGCATGTGCTGCCCACGCACACGAGGGTGGGGGGACACCCCACCCTCAGCACCTGCCTGGCTCTGCATAGATTAGGAGTCTCCAGGCCCCAAGCAGCTGCAGCCAGCTCCAGGGTGGGGGGCGCAGGGGCTGCACCACAGGTGCAGAGCAGAGGGCAGCAAAGGGGGTGAGGGACTAAGGGGCAGCAGCAGCCACATCTTTCATGCATGCTGCAAACATCACCCAAGGGGAGGGCGTGACATCAGACCCCGACAGCAGGGTGGGGTGTCTCAGCAGGGTCAGGGCAGATCAGGAGGCTCCTTCCCCTTCAGCAGATGTTACTGAGCATGCTCAGTACAACCTAAGCTGCAGATTCATTCTGTCAGGGACTGGGGCTGTGTCTGACACTAACCTGTGACCAGCGACAGAGTGTCACCTCAACCCCATACATGCACCTAAATTACGCCTAGAGCAAAGATCACAGGACTGGCGCTTGGGCTCTGGGGTGGGTGGTGGTTGTGTCTAGGGGCTAAATTGTGACTAGCTCGAATAGGCCTGCAAACTCCCATCCCACTCCCATGTTGCAGCTTCCCTGCATTTCTAGTCGGGGGTGGGGAGGAAGAGCAGGTTCCGAAGAGCTGTCCTCCACATGCTCGCAGGTTTGGCAGGGAGGATTTGGAGAGGGGCAGAGGGTGAGCCACGCCTTGATTCTGCACCCTCTGAGGCAATGTCTCACCCTTTCCAGAGTACTGCGCCCCTTTCAGGAGTCTGATTTGTCTTGTGTACCCCCAAATTTCACCTCACTTAAAAACGACTTGCTTACGAAATCAGACATACAAATACAAAAGTGTCACAGCACACTATTAGTGGGAAATTGATGACTTTCTCCTTTTTACTATATAGTTACTTACATTTGTACTTGCATTTCAGTGTATAGTACATAGGGCAGTAGAAACAAGTCATTGTATGAAATTTTTGTTTATACTGAGTTCACTAGTGCTTTTTATGTAGCCTGCTGTAAAACTAGGCAAATATCTAGATGAGTTGATGTACTCCCGGAAGACTTCTGTGTATCCCCAGCGGTACGTGTAACCCTGGTTAAGAACCACTGCTCTAAGGCACAAGCCAGAGTACGCTGTTCGGTGCTTGGTACGGGGCTGTAGAAAAGTACTCCTTGTCCCAACCCTGCAGCAAGGGAGGAGAAAGAGGAGGAACTGAAGGGTCTCCTAGAAGTGTGGTGCAGCTATCCACCACCATTTCTATAGGGCTGTGCCTAAAGCTACGACCTAGCCCTATATAGTTTGCTTCTACCTGTTTATGCTCCTAACTCACTTAACCGCTTTTGGAAATCCCACCTTTACCTATGGCTCTGTTGCAGGGCTGCAAAGTGGCTGGCTGCACTAGCTCAGATGGAAAAGGTTGCTTATCTAAAACCTTTATCCACAAAGCCAGCACTGGGAATCGATAAGCCCAAGTGTATTTTGTACGGCCGCTTTTGCTCAGCATGTTAAATTGTTGAATGGGATGTTTTTAGCAGCACAGGGAATAGAGTCCCACTAAATATTCTAAATGCTGTAAAGCTCAAACTAAGGCTAGACACCACTTTTTCACAAGGAGTAAATCCTTGTTCTACCCATTTAGGATTTTGGCAGCATATGCTACTGGCCAAAGACCTGTACCATGGTCTTGAATAAGGACTGCACTTGTTCCCGTATTGGTCGTAGCTAGCTGTTGGTTCTACTTCTGGGCATGCTAAGCCTGGGGCTTGTGCTAATGTTTGCTTGAGCTCAATGAAAGCTTCCTGATGTTCTAGTCCCCATTCCCACATATTACCTTTTTTTAATAACTTACAGAGCGGACTGGCCTTTTCTATGTAATTTTCTATGAAATCTCGAGAAATTAGTCATTCCTAAGGATGGCCTTAAAATTGATATATCTGTAGGGGCTGGTAACTTTTGCAGTATTTCAACCCTTTGCTTATCTGGTGACCATCCTTCCTGCCCTAATGTTACTCCTAAGTAATTTACTTGTTGCCGACAAATTTGGGCCTTTCCTGGGCTAACTTTGAACCCTGTTTCTTTTATCTTTCGTAGAACCTGATCTAAGATCTCCAGATTGTCTTACTTAGTTTTTGTACTAACAGGGATATCATGTATGTATGATATAATTGTGACATTGCACTCCCTGTGTTTTATGGAATATGTTTATAAGTGTGAATATGATGTAACTGGAATATGCTTTATGCAAAAGGTCTCTTGTAAGGTATCATTACAAAGGTTATAATCTACTGAATATATTCATCCTATTTGTATGAATGTATCATTCTTGTATCTAAAACTAGAATATGAAGTATAACTCTGAGGTCCCATTGCAATTATGCAAAGTGTGGGCCATTAATGGTGGTTTAAAATCTTTATGGCTCCCATTGATTAGGACAATTGGTTGTAAATGTCTGTTTACTTGCAAACCTTCCGAGGTACGTGCGGGCCAGCCCTGGAAGAATGGAGAGTAGGGATCTCACAGGATATGTGATCATGTCACCTGATACTGGAATCCATTTTAAACCTGGTGCTTTTCCATTTAGAAGGAGGGGGAGTGGGGCCAGCAGCTGGGACCCTGGGCTAGGGGCTGGGACCCCAGGGCCTGCAGCGGAGCCCCTGGGGCCAGCTGCCAGGATTGGGGCCAGTGGCCAGGACCCTGGGTGGCAGAGGGTCCCCCAGGCGCAGGGCTGGGACCCTGGCACGGGGCCAGTGGCCCACCCCTACCACCTGCACCTATGCCGTCTTCTCCTAAATTGTGAGTTTGTAAACACAAGTATACACTCTACTTCCGCTTTTGCTCAGCATCTTAAATTTTATTGTAGCCGAATCAAACTTTGTTAGAGGGCTTTCCCTTCACCCCCTTGGTCCTTGACATGCAGACAGAAAGCAGAAGACCGGAAGACCAAAGTACTGTAATTTATAAGTTTTTGATTAAAACCTTCCAACCTCAATTTCCACCCTTCTATTCTGCAATCTGATCATGTTGTGATCATGGTCTTGATCTTGACTGCAACTGTTTACCGGGGCTTCACGACCCTTGCATTCAGGTCTGATAGCCTGAACTGTTCAGCTAATCAGTTCTACCTGTTTAGCATGCGGGATCTGTTTGAGAATCTGCCTTCTACGTGACTGACACCCCCCCCCCCGCCCCTCAGGTATTTGGAGTGAACATTGTCTCACTTCAGTGAACTTAACCCCAGTCTACCACTCTGCTATTGGCAATTTAGCCTGAGACCACCATTTTGATTTTCTAAGGTACAGGTCTGTCACATCTTAGGCACATTTAACATGTGCGATTTCAGCTTTACACGGTCGGCAAAAACAAACAAACACAAACAAAAAAGAAAAACAACAATTTAAATACTGTTTCTGTAGTGCGGGCGATTCCGCCCGCCATTGCACTCAATGTAATTTTGACTATACGCGATTTTCGCTTTAGGCGCTGACTGCAGAACATAACCCCAGCGTAAGATGAGACAGACCTGTAGAAAGCATTGTGGCTGCCATTTTGGATTTCTAGCTAAACCTGTTCTTAAACTAAGATTAAATACCACTTATTAAAAGCCTTAAATCTATAAGTAACTAAGTTTTTATGCATGTCTAAACAGGATACTGTCACCACTTTTGTTATGCTAATAGGGGTAGGTGAAATTTACAGCATTTTTCTCCCTCTGCTTCCAGCTGTGTGGCTGAGTGCTCTCCTTGGTGCTGCTGCTTTGCTTACACAGGACACTCTGAGACCCCTCTTTATACACTGATACAAACAAATTGTGTCTTGCCTCTCTGAGGTAGATAGTTACTGCTCCTCTGATGTGGTTAGTTACCACCCTTTACCTTCCACATGTTGGTTCAATCAAAACATCTCTATCCATCACACGGTTGTCCAACCTTATCTTTAAGTGGGGGTGGGGTGGGAGGGTGTCAGTATTGCCCCTCCGACGTATTTAGGTGCCACCCTCTGAAGTATCTAGGAGCCACCTATTACCTTGTACCTGTTGGTTCCATAAAAACATCTCTATCATGCTGTCATCCTGACCTTATCTTTAAGATGTGTCAGTGTGTTCCTGTTATCTTTGGGAAACGTGTCGATATTGAGGTGTTCTGGTACCATCCTCCTGGAATGTGTTGGTGTGTGTTCTTGTGCCTAGAACTGCTTAGGAATGTGGGTCTCCAATATCAGCCCTGTTCTTGCCAGACTGTGTGAGCAGGCCCAGCCTCGAGCTCACAGCCTGATTTTGCTTTATTTTAGTAAAGCTTTGACCACTACTTTAGCCCAGGCCTCTGATACAAGGGCTTATGTTTCAGGCCCTCTTCCTACTACAGGTGTTGGTCTCAATTGCCAGCCTGTTAAAGAAACAGGTCATTAGACAGGCAACCTGTCCCAGCATCCATGCACCATTTCTATTTAACACCAACCAGTCAGGTGGAGTCGAAGTGCTGCTGGGAGCTAAAATTTGTTTTTTGGGTCTCCTCTTCCATCTGCTCGCCTCTCATTCTCTTTCGGCAGCTAGTGATGAGTAGAGGTGCCCAACAAAATGCCTTGAGACTAGACTGTCTATTCTCACACTGGGCTGTGCAGACTGCTCACAGCCTAGAGAACAGTGCTTGCTGTCTGGAAAGCATTTGCTGGTCGCTCAGTGCTGGCTCCTCCTTCACTGAAGAACCTAGGCATCTGAAGAAGCAGCCGTAAAGGTGGAAGATTACAGTATAGCCGGCTTCTCTACTAGCTGCTGCAGCCATACGAGGAGGAATGAAAGGAACCCATAATTCAGTGGAAAAGTATTAGCCAGAGGAATCAAAACCATCAGAGCAACCAGCGCCACAAACTTGCCCAGGGAGGTCTCAGGCCTGCAAAGAACTTAAGCAGGTGAGTAATTTTGTTTATGTGAAACAATGTCAGTGTATCCCCCCCAGGCCATTACCTGGGAATCCCCAGCACCTTGGTACTAGTAGGGTTACCATCCGTCCGTATTTCCCCGGACATGTCCGGCTTTTGCGTCTCTAAATAGCCGTCCGGGAGGAATTGGTAACAAGGTTAAAATGTCCCGGGGTTTTTTCTCCCTCGCCTCCCTCCCATGCAGAGTGCGGCTGGGCCGATTGAGCCGCTCCCATTGGCCTCCAGCAGCCAGAGCCCTCCCCTGCTCCCCCCTCCCTCTGTCTGCAGCCCTGTGTAACACACCAACCAACCCACCAGGCAGCGTGTTTTGCAAACACATGGAGCCAGAATGGTAAGGGGAATCCGGGGGGGGGCAGTCAGGGAGCAGGGGAGTGTTCGATGGGTCCCCAGCCTCCACCTGCCACCCCCCCGCCACACGTCCCCCCCGTGGGGGCCCGCCCTCCCTGCCTGCCTCTCCCTTGCCTGCTTGTACTGCCAGAGCCAGCAGCAACTGCTGTCTGCTGCGCCCAGGTCCTAGCGTCCCCCATCCACTAATGGGAAGACAGGCTGCTCTTACCCTGCCCTTCCACCCTAGCCCCGAGCCTCTCCAACGCCCCAAACCCCTCATCCCCAGCCCTCATCCCCCTGCACCCTAATCCTCTGCTCCATCCCTGAGCCCCCTCCTGCATCATGAACCCTTCATCCTCAGACCCACAGCCCTCATCCCTGCATCCCCTCCTATCCCCAGACTCCCTCCCCACACCCCCTCCTGCCCTCAAACTCCCTTCCAAAGCCTGCACCCCCTCCCTTTGCACTGCCTCCCACCCTCAAACTCCATCCCAGAGCCTGCACCCCTCCTGCACACCCACCCCCTGCCCCAGCCCGGAGCCTGCACCCAGCACCCAAACTCTATCCCAGAGCCTGCACCCCTCCTGCACCCTAATCCCCAGCCCAGGACCTGCACCCCAGACCTCCTCCCCCCACCCAACCCCCCTCCCAGAGCCTTAGGCAGGTGGGGGGGGGGTTCTGGGCACCACCAAAATTTCTACAACCCTGCCACACATGCGAGTGGATAAGGGTCAGGGCAGTCAGGGGACAAGAAGCAGGGGGGGTTGGGGTTCTGAGGGGGGCAGTCAGGGGGTGGGAAGTGGGAGGGAGTGGATGGGGTGTGACGAAGTGGGACTGCTCTTAATATTTTCCTCAGTTTCCCCTATGCAGTTCTTAAGTATCTAGGTGGTGGGATAACGGTGTATGGTTGCTGCAGAGCAAAGGGCCAGGGTACATAAATGCCCGACACTGTCTCCTAGCAACTGATGGCCTGGGCCCCTCCTCTGCAAAGGTGCCAACTGAAGGTGTTGGAGACAAAGGGATCAGGTGACCTCCTGGCCTGGGAAAGAGAAAAAGCCCAGAGAAGGAGGGGCTGGACGGAGGTTGGAGTTTGGAGCTACCTAGGGACTAGGAGTGAGGGCAGACGTGGGTGTCTGGCTCTCTGAACCCCATAATGGACCTGGCCGAGGGGTCCCGTTCGCCGCTGTACCTACAAGCTCTGTTTTAGACCATGTTCCTGTCATCTAATAAACCTCTGTTTTACTGGCTGGCTGAGAGTCACCTCTGACTGCGAAGTGGGGGGTGCAGAACCCTTTGGCTTCCCCAGGACCCCGCCTGGGCAGACTTGTTGTGGGAAGCGCACGGAGGGGCATATGCTGAATGCTCCAAGGTCAGACCCAGGAGGTGAAGCCATGTGAGCTTCTTGCCCTGAAGACAGTCTGCTCCAAGGGAGAGGAGACTCCCCAAAGTCCTGACTGGCTTTGTGGGGAGCAGTTCCAGAGCATCGCCCAGGGACTCCATGACATGGGGGCAGGGCAGGGTTAGGGCTAGGGCTAGGGCAGGGCTTCCCCCCCCGTGTCCTCTTTTTTGATTGTGGAAATATGGTAACCCTAGGTACTAGGTACCAAGAAGTCAACTGGACTCACAACTACTCAGCCCTGCTAAGCATTGGGCCCTAGGTGTGGAAATGTACAATGCAACTCTTGCCTTTCTTGACAGGTTTTTAAAAAACAGCCAGCTTGCCAACCATAATCCCTCTTGGGGCTTCCTTCTACAGCTCTCTAGCTGGGCCACTCTGCTTCAGGTCCCGCTCTGGGGTGCCTCAATGTCCAGGCCACTTCCCCCCCCAATGGCTAATGGGATTGAGGAGGGGACCCAGGCCTGCCCACTACTCTGGGTCCCAGCCCAGGGACCCTGTAGAGAGAAGCTGTCTGCTATGTCCATTCATTTAAGTTCCACTGCTGCTCTAATTCCCTGGGCCACTTCCCCACAGACCTGCACTGTCTTCATCCTTACCTCAGGGCTTTGTCCAAATAGAATCCCAGCAACCAGCTCAGGGCTCCTTCTCTCAGGCTCCCGGCAACGGCAACACCACCACCTTGTCCAGGACTCTGCCAGCCAGCCAGCCATCCACACACCTACAGCACCAGCAAGGAACTGAAGGGGCACTGGCACAGCAGCTCTCTTTATACTAGCTTGCTGGGTCCTGATTGGCTGCTTCTCATACAGCCGCTCCAGGGAGCTTGGAGGACCCTCTCTACTGCTCTTTTCAGGGAGCTTGGAGGACCCTCTCTACTGCTCTTTTCTGGGGCGGGATATGGCAAGGCCACAAAGCCTCCAGCAGGGGGCCTCGGGGCCTAGTCCACCCCGTCACAGATTGTCTCTGACTGTAAGTGCCTATTGAGAGAAAGAAGGGGGTAAATTACCCACCATTTCCATTATTTAACTGGGCAAGGAGGAACTGCCAGAACTTTAGGTTATAGAGGAAACATCTGCAACAAAAGATGCAGAAAAGGTACCCGCACCCACTCTCACATGTCCCAGAGGCACGCTGCTGGTCCGCCCAGTCAATTTTTAGTCATTAGACAGGAGACAGTCACCCAGCTTTAGCAGCAACATCACAGTCCCTTTGACTAAAGGCTGCAGAACCAGGCTCTATACTGGGATTAGCCCACAAAATGTGGGTTTCGTGGGTCCCAAAGCTGGTGATCGTTGTATTCACTTCTAGTTTTCGCTACGACCTCCCCAACTGAATTGTATTCATATGCATGGTGTTATTTCACTAATAGCACTCCGGAACCGCCCCCCAACCTCCTCTATACCTATTTGTCTGGAATCCTGACTTTGTCGACCTCCCACCCCCTTGAATTATCACCCGTGTCAGTATCAGTTTCCTTCTCTCGAGAGGCTGTTGGCAACAGTCTTGGACTTCTCTGCAGATCTTTTTTCCATTCTTTACTGTGAAAGTGAAGCAAGAACTGGATGAATAAGTAAATCTACTGCACTCCACTTCACCGGCTAGGGAAGGGAAATAAACGTTTAAAGACCTTTCCTCGGGGCTCGTTCTATTATCCACAAAACAAAAAGGAAATCAACTGAAAAACCCCGGGGAACAATCCTCAGAGGATGCACCCTTCCCCTGGAGTTCTCTTTTGACCCAGCTTCTCCTTCCTTTTCATAGCCTCCTCTTTGAGCAGCCAGGACCTGGAACCCTTCCCAGACTGCCCTGCCTTTACCTTGTCACAAGGTGCTCTATCAGAAATGGTACCAAGGATCAGGGGGTAGCCGTGTTAGTCTGTATCCACAAAAACAACGAGGAGTTCGGTGGCACCTTAAAGACTGCATCTGAAGAAGAGGGGTTTTTACCCACGAAAGCTTATGCCCAGATAAATCTGTTAGTCTTTAAGGTGCCACTGGACTCCTCGTTGTTTCTATCAGAAATGGAATGTTTAAAATGCACTCAGTTTAAAAAAAATCAAGTTGCAACTGTCCCTTTCATTTTCTCATTCGTGACTGTGCTAATGTACAGAATATCACGTCTTTATTGTAGATTTAAATATTGAATGCCTCACATGAGCAGCCTGATTTTCAAGAATGCGCGTACAGTTTCTGTGACTTTGTACGCATACAAACATGTTGTAGCCACATGTAAATTACAACATCCTAAATACTGTCCTTACACACATTTCACAGTGATTATCATGACCAGTGGGCTACAGGCGCTTGGTAGCCACCCTTTGGTGAACTAACACACACATATCTGACCCAGGGGATCCCTGTAAAACCCTGTGCAACCCCTCTTTCTTCTTCCAGTTGGCATTACGAGGTCCCTGGTCAGAGGGGACTGGCCCCTGGGTCTCCCACCTTCCTGGTGGATGCCCTAATCACCCGGCTCTAGTCATTCTCTCTCTCTCTCTGGCCTAATGAGAAGAGAATGAGACTAGAAGGGGGCCAGCCCATAAGAGCAGGGAGGGAGAGGGGAAGCTTGGGAGCTGCCTGCACACCATGGGAGGCAGAAGGGGGGCCCAGAGGTAGATGACCCATCTCTGAGATCCCTCCCTCCCCCGGGGGGGGGGACAGAAGTGGTTGGATGCTTCCTGGGCTCTGAAGTTCACAATAACTCTTCAAGCCCAAAGGCAAAGCTAATGGCTCCCCAACCTTCTCCCCTTAGACAGGCATCTGCCCACCCTCCCCGACCCCTGGGGCAGCTCCTCCCTCCAGTTGCCCCAGCTGAGGCAGGGCTCATGCTCCAAACTCCCTTCCCCACTGAAGCCATCTGCAGGGCCCACTCCCACCCACGTCTCGCCCCCCCAGGCCACAGTCTGATACCCACCTGCAAGCCCCCACCCCAGTGTTGTCCTTTCTCTTCACCCGTCCTGGCTGGCTATGGCAGAGTCAGAGGCAAGTTCTGCCTGCAGAAGAGTGTGTTCCTGGTAGTGCCGCTGGCCCAGCCCTGCCGCCGCGGTGATCAGCGAGCCCTGACTGGGCACTGAGCCTGCCTGAGCGGCTCTTGGAGCTCGGATTTCTGCCAGGACGCGACCATCTCAAGCCATGAGCTTCACCGGACAGAAGGAGAACGGAGGGCCGTTGCAGGCGTCGCAATTGCCCTGAAGACTGATGAAGTGACGACCAAGATTCTTCAACATGAACGAAAATCGCTTCACTGCTTTCACTCGTCTTTATGCCTTTCCGTTCCTGCTTCCCTGGCCCCAAATAAGCAAACAGAAAACAACAAACCGGTAACCGCTCTGACTGCTATCAGCCACCACACTTCAAATCTCTACACCCGTGTATGAAGTGCAAATCTCACTCAGCACAGCAACAGGCTGGGCATTTCACCCTGCTCGCTGCTCCACTGTGACGGGATCCCTGTGGTACAACCTGGAACTGGGGTACTGCCGTGCCCCCTAACTCTCCAGCCTGGGCTGTCTCTCACAATGCTTTGCTAGTGACAAGCAGCAAACCCCTCAGGGAGCTGTTATCACTCAGCACAACAGCAGGTGGAGCCCCCCACCCAGCTCGATTGCATGAATGCTCCCAGAGCCACTCATGAATCACACAGAGAGAGGCATTACCCAGTTCCCCCCAGCTTCCTAGCCTACAACCCCAGAGCTGTACCGTCCTGCCCTGGTCAGAAGCCTGACCAGTGTCAGTTTATTACCCAGTCCACCCCTCCCTCGATGTGGAGAGGACACGCACCAGCCTTTGTAAACTGAGCCGAGGTTTTCCGGGCACTTCAAGCAAAACACCCTGTTTTAGGTAAAATATAAAACAGATTTATTCACTACAGAAAGATTGTAAGTGATTCTAAGTGGGAGGCCTAAAAGGAGTCGGACAGAGATGGTTACCAAAGAAATTACACTAGGCACTATTTAGATCAAGCAATGTTCTCACCCCCTGGATGTTACAGTCCTTAAGGCACAGACTTCCCCCCTGAAGCCTGGTCCAGTCTCCTCCGATGATCTTCGTCTTCTTGGTTGTCTCCAGTGCAGGTGGTGGGAGGAGAAAGGCCCCCTTGTGCTGCAACTGTTCCTTGTTTTAGACCCTTGGCCCATGTGCCCGGCAGACACTAGCCCAGGCATGTCCTGGGGGGCTTTGCTGAGTCCCAGTGAACAAACAGCCCCTGTGAGGTGCTTGCATCGTTGAGTCACACAGCTGATTAATGGGCTGTCAGCACCCCCCCCGAGCAGGGATCCTTTGTATGCCCCTCGCAAACATTTCCGGAACAACCCTACAGCGCAAGCTCATGACTTCATACCCACTAGCGATACGCACGTTTGAGCAGAACAGTGGGTTTCAGCAGGTTAGGACTTTCCATAGGATACCTTACTTGGCGCGCTTTGTACGAAACCGACCCCAACCATGTGACATTGGTGACTATGGGGGTTCCAGGGTGCTGCTTTGAGGCACAGAGCCCCACACCCACCCTGCCACCATTCCCAGCCCCGCCCACCCTCCTGGCACCCCCAATCCCACCGACTGGCATTCCCAACCCTGCCTCCTGGCATCCCCAATCCCACACCCCCGCGGCAGTCAGAGGCTACTATCCGGCCGATGGGCCCCTTGCCCAAGGAGCCGCAGTGCAGCTTTCCAGCATCGATTTCTCCCCGCCGAGCCGGCGCGGGGGAGACTGAGTGTCAGCACGATATCGACGGCACAGAAGAAAAGAGTTGCTGGCAGCCTGGCTCCTGGGATTAGCGAGGGGATGGGGCTTGGGACCTCCGCAGCCTCAAGTGGAAGAGTTAATGAGCAAAGGAAATCAATGGCACTTAATCTGTGTCTAATCAGCACGCGCTGCTCAGCCTGCAGAGGTGGGGGCTGCTGCTGGGAGGGACAGAAGGATTGGGGGGGGGGCTTGTTATTCTCTTGCCCCCCCATAAGCTGCACAGGCCAGATCTTGCCCCCCATGGACACCCCCTTCCCTGGGCTCTCACTGGGGGCACAGAGTGGGGCACAGCCCCCACTGGGCTGGGTTTCTTAAGGGTGAAACTGAAAGGGAATTGGGGCTAGCCGAGGGCGTGGCTGGGGGAGTGGGCTCAGACACGGGGAGCTGCTAGGGCAGGGCTGAGCCGGGGAGCAGTGGCCCCTGGAGCCCTGCCGGATGGCACAGCACCCATGGCTGTCCTGCGCCTCCCCTGCAGTGACTGGGCACACGGGGCTAAATCCCTCTGCCTGTTCCGGACCCGGGGGCGAGCAGCATGTGAACGCCCGAGTCTGCGTGGCGGCACTGTACCCCGCAGTGCCCTGCCCAGGGGGATCAGGGCCCTGCCCCCTCTGAACTGGCTTAGCCACATGCTCCTTGGCTCTGCTCAGGTTCCGGTTCAATAACCGCCTGCTGGCGGCAGGTGGCCGGAGCCCGGCACTGGGCTGGAGATGCGGTGGCTGTAGGGGCAATGCCAGGGGATGCAGGACCCTGCCCCCATTAGCCCGTGCAGCAGGCAGGCCTGAGCAGAGATCCCAGCAGGGGCGTTACTGCGGCATGAATTCAGCCTGGAGCCAGGGGGAGCATTCGGCTGCATGCGGCCGGAGCGGCGATAGCACAGGTGGTGTCTTGCTCCTGCCTGCAGCTCTGCCGATGCTGCTCAGTCCTGACCTGCAGCCCCCTGCTCTCCCGGCCTGGGTCTCCCGCAGGGGCTGAGCTGGGGAGCCGCGCAGCCCAACCCTTCAGACAGACACGTGTCGATGTGGGTGTCAGTCACGCAGACACAGGATCGGTGCTACGCCCCCAGCTTTGCAACAGTCTCTGGGAGGTAGTGTGCCAGACCCCCGCGGGGTCTCTCTCTGCCTCCAAGGTAAGCCACTGGGCCTCGGGGCTCCAGCTCTCCTACTGCCCCCCGTGAGCTCTGCCCAGCGCGTCCCACGGAGACAGACCCCTGGCAGAGACTTGTGCACTCTGCGAGTCTGCGGGGACTAATGCACCCAGCCAGTATTTGCAGTGACAGTCAGGTTTATTAGTCAGCTGGACACAGCCTGGGAAGGCCTTAGGTTAGCACAGAGAGATGAAGGTTAAAGCATCGTCCATTGTGGTCAGCCCAGCACCCAACCATGCTGCAGTGACTCCATGTTCCAGCTCTCGGTCTCTCTCGCCGACCTCCTTCCTTAGTCAGTTCCCAGGTGAGAGAGTCTCGACTTATCCCTCACCTCCCACCTTCCCAGCCCTTTGTTCTCGAGCTGGGGTCTCGGCTCTGCTTCCCTGCTGAGAGTGTCGATCCAGGAGTCACTGGAGCTGGCGTTATCTCTCTGGATCCTTTGTTGATCTGGGTCGATTTCAGCCAATTCTTTAATCACTCTATTCACTCCACCCAGACAGTGAGGTGACACTCACACACCTCTGTCTCCTGTCTTCCTCTGAGAACAAACGTAACCCTCCCCCCCCATCCCCTGGGTAGCCATGCAAAGTATAGGGGGAAACTGAGGCACACACAGGCTACAGAAAACTACTACAGAAAATTCTCAATTCGTCTCAGTGAATGCAAGTCCATGAAATACCACCTGCGTCCTGTGCTCAGTGCACCCCCCGCAGAAAGCGAAAGTCCGGGTAAAAGGGGGGTTCATCTCCACAGCAGCAGGGTGCAGCCTCGGGCACGGGCAGCTCAGACCCGGGCCAAGCAGGGTGGGCCTGTCGCAATAAAAGGATGCAACATAAACTAAACATCGCAGTGCACCGGCTGTTGCATCTGTGCAGCAACGCCCCCTACTGGGCAGTATCCGGAGCTTATAACGTCACAGATCCTAAGGCCAGGAGGGACCATTGCAATCATAGTCTGACCTCCTGCATAGCACACCCCACAGTAATTGCTAGAGCAGATGTTTTGGAAAAACTTCCCATCTTGATTTTAAAATGGCCAGTGATGGAGAATCCACCACGGCCCTGGGTACGTTGTCCCACCGGTTAATGACGCTCGCCATTAAAAATGTACCCCTTATTCAAATATACACCTTACTGCCAGTCTGGCCACTGTCCTGTTGTGGGTCACTGAAGCTGGCGGGTGGAAGCACCATCCTTCATGTAGGACGGCTGTTAGGAACAGTTAAAGACGTCTATGAAATCACAGCCTGCAGCCCTGACAGGCCCGGGTCGCTGCCCAAAACAAAGACACGTGTGAGACCACTTGGCATCTGCACTAGGTGGGAGAGAGGCGTGGGTGGGTATTGTTTCAGCAGCGCGGGGTGCTTGTGTGGGTGAACAGGAGAAACACCACGGAGACAGACAGACGGAGCAGAAAGCCAGCGACAGTCTGAACAAGCACTGAGCACGGCCATGGGAAAGAGCTTTTGGGCAGAGCACTGGCTCTAAAGGGGCTTAGACCTGTGAGCGAAGACACTGTCTCCTGCTGTTTGATTCCTGCAGCGTTCAGGAGAACAGGACTCTGTACAGTCTCTGTAAATAAACAGGGTTGCATCCAGCACTTGACTCCCGCATCAATTTCTCCTCCTAGCACAAACAGCTCGCAAGACCCCCAATGCTGGCTAACTGCTTGAGTGCAAAGGGGAAACTGTCCCTCTGAGATCTGCAATGCGAGGGCGGATTTCCTACCGGCCCGGGCAGTCCCACTCCCACCTCTGCACACTTACTTTCCCCTCCTCGTCTGTGGTTGCTGTTGGAGCAATCGAAGCTCAGGTTAAACCGTAACCAGTCCCTGTGCGGAGCATGCTGCCCAGGATCAATACTAACCAGTGATTAGCGCTCCTGTTACCCAACTGGGCTCCATCTTCCCACAGCTCTGATGAAACCTGGCCATGTTCATCTGCCCTCCGAATCGATCAGGTCACCACGAGAGCAATCTCAGGGGGAGGTCAGAGGTCACCTGGAGGCTGCCGTGCCACGGGGCTTGGGGCAGGGGTCAGGGCCCGCTTCAGAGGAATGAAGTGAGGCCGCCTGTGAAATTAGCTAAAGCAGAGAAACAGCAGGCGCTGGTTGCCATGGTCACCTGGTGGTACTCTGCTCGGGCTTCCCAGCCGCACCGGAGGGAGCCCGCAGGGTCCAGCGTGGTGTGGTAGCTACAGACAGTCGGCCAAGAGCTGGAACAGGTCAGGGGTCTGTAAGAGACCTACAGCCATAAACACCACGAGCCGTGGTGGCCAGCTCGTGGGGGGAGTGATAAGGCCACGGGCCTGTGGGGCTGAAGGGGAATCACCAGCTGCTGGAGAATTACAACCGCTTGTAGCAGCGGGAGGCTGCAACCACCAGGGGGTGATGGCCACTCAAACCCCAGTAGGTCTGCCCTAGCACTGCCCCCCCCCCCATGCCCGTGCCCATGCACACACGTGCACACTCGCCCCTGTGCTCACACCGTGAGCCAGTGTCCGGACTAGAACCCAGGAGTCCTGAGCCGGGGTGCCCTGCTCTGACCACTAGATAACGCTCCCTCCAGCAATGTCACCTCCCCCCGCAGAGCCGCTAGCAACTCTCCATTGGAAACACCAGGCTGGCTGGGCCAAAGTCACCCCGGGCCCGGGACAAGGGGTTTGGGAAATTCTCTGAGCGGGTGCAGTTCCGTTTAGAGCCACGTGCCCGTGCAAACCCCTTTCGTTCTTCTGCGGAAGCGGCGACCCTGCGGAGGGCCCTGGCGTGGCTCTATCTGAAGGCAGGGTGGGGGCAGATGACCCACGGCCGCTGCTGCTGCAGGATTTGTGTTGGTGCTGCCCTTGTCAGAGCTGGGACACTGAGCCGGCTGGGCCCCGGGTCTAGTCCAGGCTGGCCACTGCCATGGCCCCAGGGCGGAGATTCAAAGCCAAGTCCAGCACTCGCCTCCATCAGCCCTGGTTGAGTTTCAGGGGCTTTCTTGGCATGGGCGTGTTATTGGCCTGGCAGACCAATGAGTGCCAAGGTGGGCGTTCTGAGGGACCCTGCCACATGGCCAGCGATCACGTGGGCGTCAGAAGCTCTGGTGGCACTGCCAGCGACGGTGGCACGTGCTGGCTGCCCCTTTGAGGTGAGCTGGGCTCAGCCATGCCCCTGACTTAGCAGCGGCTCCGGAGCCTCACCGGTGAGCTGGCAGTGCTGGGGTTAATTTGTGTCCCCCAGGGGGGCGCAATGGCCCCCGCTGCGGTGGGGAAGCAGGAAGAGCACTACCCACATAGAGCTGGGAGCTTAGGGGTAGCGGGCTCGGGACAGCTCCCTGGGAAGGGCTGGGAGGTTGGGTCTGGCTGCGGGAGCAGGGGTAATCCTTGTGGTGGGGCCCCAGAGGAGAGAGGAGCCCTGGGGACCAGGGAACGAGGCAGAAGCCCAGGAGGGGTGGAAGGCCAGCAGATGTGGGAAAGGCCAGGGGGGGTCAGTCCCCTGCCAAGGCGGAGGAGCTGAAGAGGAGCCCGGGGGAGGGGGGGCGAAGAACTGTTCGGTTTAGAGCTGCACCCCGGAAGGGACTGACCTGTTGTGTGACTTGGCCACCGCGGAACCAGAGAAGCCACCAGAGGGGTGGGAGGCAAAGCCCCCGGCAGTGCTGCGTCCGGGCAGGAGGGGGCACCCTGGAGGGGAGACGGGTGCCGCACAGATGGCCATAAAGTGACTATCCAGCCAGACCCTCTCACCCACCGTCCCACAGATCGACCCGCCAGGTGGCCATGTCCCTGGGGGTTTGTCAGGGTGACGATGGTCTGAAGGGGAGTCCAGAGCCTGGCCCGGCTGGTGAGCAGACGCCCCGGTCACCACAGCCTGCCCTGCAGCGCAGTGACGAGCGGGGAAGGGGGACCCCTGTGATGCGATCACTGACCCCCCACCCCAACTCTGCCAGTTCTCCTCACTCCCGACCCACAGCCCCCTGCTCGCCCAGCCCTGGACTTGCCCCCACCAACTCTGCCAGTTCTCCTCACTCCCGACCCACAGCCCCCTGCTAGCCCAGTCCTGGACTCCCCACTGCCCCCCCCAGCTCTGCCAGTGCCCGTCATTCCCAACCCACAGCCCCCTGCTAGGCCAGTCCTGGACGTGCCCCCACCAACTCTGCCAGTTCTCCTCATTCCCGACCCACAGCCCCCTGCTAGCCCAGTCCTGGCCTCCCCCCTGCCCTCCCAACTCTGCCAGTGCCCCTCACTCCCGACCTGCAGCCCCCTGCTAGCCCAGCGCTGGACTCAGGGCTGGGTTAAGACCTTTAGAGGCCCTAAGCACTGAAAAGATTATGGTGCCTCCCCATATGTAATTCAAAATAAAAACAATACTATACTGTAAAATAAAATTTTATTTTTCAAAATGACACAAAACTTACATCTATGCTGAAATTAAAATAGCTTCTTTCTAGATTTTCTGGTTGCAAAATTCTGGATAAGTTCATCGAAGCTGACTCGACTAAGCATGTCCGCTTTCGTACACAATAGGGAAAGTGAATCAAGTCTGTCCTGACACATTGTTGTTCTCTGAGGGTTTTTTATTCTTTTCAGCTGAGAAAAAGAGCGTTCTGCGGAGCAGTTAGTAATCATCAATGTTAGAAAAATACCTCGTGCGAGCTCTACATTTGGAAATACACATTGTATTCCGTCTTTCAGTATTGTGTCATGAAGATCAATGTGACTGAATTTCCTTTTTCCTTTTTCATTAAACTTTGCGCGCATATAACAGTGGAACTGCCGAACTTCTCCACAGAGATTCATGTTCAAGTCAACAGGGTATGATGACTACCTCGATGCTTTTTTTGAAATATCAAAAATCAATTTAAAAAAAAAAATCTCATTTTTTTTGGTGCCCCCTGCTTTGCTGGTGCCCTAAGTGGAAGGGCCCTGGCCCCTTGGCCCCCCTGTTCCAGCATCTCTGCAGTACTACAGATATCAAACGGGGGTGGGGGGTGGGGGTGGATTTGAGCCCCATTCCCATTCCAAGGGGGAGGGAGATCTGTGGGGAGGCAAAATGGCCACCTCACTTACTGGTGTCCATCCCCAGGGACTCAGCAAACTTCAGCCATGGGACCAGCCTGGCACAACCGTGGCCCAAATTGACCCACTGGGGAGAGCTCTGGGGCTGGGACACTCTGCCCCTGCCGGACGGGGAACTCTTGCGGTGCTGGGGACACATGCAGACGGCGAGGGCAGTAACCCCTAGCAGGCCCAGGGGGTCTCACCACATCCGCAGCGTGTGTGCGACGCCCAGGGCCTGGGGGCATCAGCGATGCTGAGCCCCCTCCACTGCACCCTTCTCCAAAGGTGGGGCAGCATCATCACTGGGATGGGACCCGGGGTGCAACCTGGACCTGGGGTACTGCTGTCCCCCCTTAACTCTCCAGCCCGGGTTGTCATAAGAACGGCCAGACTGGGTCAGCCCAAAGGTCCATCTAGCCCAGTGTCCTGTCTGCCGACAGTGGCCAATGCCAGGTGCCCCAGAGGGAATGAACAGAACAGGGAATCATCAAGTGATCCATCCCTTGTCGCCCATTCCCAGCTTCTGGCAAACAGAGGCTAGGGACACCATCCCTGTCCATCCTGGCTAATAGCCATTGATAGACCTATCCTCCATGAACTTATCTAGTTCTTTTTTGAACCCTGTTATAGTCTTGGCCTTCACAACTGTGACGAAGTGGGGGTTTTTCTTGTTTTCGGTGGGGTTTCAATGGTTTGCATGAGGGGGGGGTGGGACTCAGTTTCCCTGGGTGTTACTGGTTTAATAAGGTGAGGGGAGAGGGAGTTTGTTGTTACAGAGGACCGGAGAGGGAACTGGGGACCACAGCCAATGGCCTGGAGGATGGATACTCCAGCGACCGGTGACCTGAGACCCCGACCCGGAGACCCAGCTCAGGAGTTGCAGCCGGTTCTGGCCAGTGGGCGGACAATGGGCTGCAGAGTGAGGACCCAGTGACCTAACCAGCCGGTTCCAGCCAGAGGACAGAAGCCAGGAGAGGAGGCCCCGGTTTATGACCCTGTTTATCTGGAGAGAAGACAATGGACAGAGGCGGGGCCTGGGACCAGTGATCTCAGATGCCCAGCTGGGAAGCAGGGGGGCTCGGGGCTGGAGAGGGGG
>NW_020665349.1:1461968-1462727 GCF_002925995.2 Terrapene triunguis
GCCCATTCCCAGCTTCTGGCAAACAGAGGCTAGGGACACCATCCCTGCCCATCCTGGCTAATAGCCATTGATGGACCTGTCCTCCATGAACTTATCTAGTTCTTTTTTGAACCCTGTTATAGTCTTGGCCTTCACAACTGTGACAAAGTGGGGGATTTTCTTGTTTTCGGTGGAGTTTCAATGATTTGCATGAGGAGGGGGTGGGACTCAGTTTCCCTGGGTGTTACTGGTTTAATGAGGTGAGGGGAGAGGGAGTTTGTTGTTACAGAGGACCGGAGAGGGAACTGTGGACGGATGGCCTGGAGGATGGATACTGAGACCCCGACCCGGAGACCCAGCTCAGGAGTTGCAGCCGGTTCTGGCCAGTGGGAAGACAATGGGCTGCGGGGAGAGGACCCAGTGACCTAACCAGCCGGTTCTAGCCAGAGGACAGAAGCGAGGAGAGGAGGCCCCGGTTTACGACCCTGTTTCCCTGGAGAGAAGACAATGGACAGAGGTGGGGCTTGGGGCCGGGGATCTCAGATGCCCAACTGGGAAGCAGGGGGGCTCGGGGCTGGAGAGGGGGAGCAGGCAGAGCCCACCTGGATGCAGGGAGACTGGGATGTGCTGGGCTGAGGGAGGCCAGGCCTGAGGCCCTGAGAGTTTCCTGTGCTGTGTTCAACTCTCAATAAACCCTCCTGTTTTATGCTGGCTGAGCAGGGCTGGCTCTAATTTATTTGCCGCCCCAGGCAAAAAAGAAGAGCGCCGCCCCCCCCCCCC
>NW_020665349.1:1462827-1489913 GCF_002925995.2 Terrapene triunguis
GAAGCCCCGCCCCCTCTGAGCACCGTGCCGCCCGAAGCCCCGCCCCCCTGAGCGCCGCGCGCAGAAACAAAAAAAAACCCCTCCAGCGCTGCCCCGACGAACCAATAAATAAATAAATAAAAACCCGAGCGCCGCCCCGCCCCAAGGTGCCGCCCCAATCACGTGCTTGGTCGGCTGGTGCCTGGAGCCGGCCCTGTGGCTGAGAGTCACTCCGGTCTAGAGAACAGGGTGGCATCAACCCCTTCGGGGGGTGGAGGACTGGGGGGTCCAGAGCGAGTGGGCTCCCTGAGGGGGCCCACGGCAGAGACAGACGTGCTAAGGCTCAGAGAGGTGCGGCTCCAGGAGGTGGAGGGGCCTCACCCCGAGAGAGTGGACCGCCAAGAAGGGCTGTCGCACTGAAAGGGGCACCCCCCATGGACCACACGGGGCCAAGAGTGGGCACGATCTGTGAGTCCGTGACAACAACATCCTCTGGCAAAGAGTTCCACAGGTTCACTGTGCGTTGTGTGAAGAAATACTTCCTTTTGTTTTAAACCTGCTGCCTATTCATTTCATTGGGTGACCCCTAGTTCTTGTGTTATGAGAAGGAGTAAATAACACTTCCCTACTCACTTGCTCCACACCAGTCATGATTTTATAGACCTCAATCATATCCCCCCTTAGTCGTCTCTTTTCCAAGCTGAAAAGTCCCAGTTTTATTAATCTCGCCTAATATGGCAGCCGTTCCATATCCCAATCATTTTTGTTGCCCTTTTCTGAACCTTTTCCAATTCCAATATAGCTTTTTTGAGATGGGGCAACCACATCTGCACACAGTATTCAAGATGGGGGTGTACCATGGATTTATATAGAGGCCACATGATATTTTCCATCCTATTATCTCTTCCTTTCTTAATGATTCCCAACATTCTGTTCGCTTTTTTGACTGCCACTGCACGTTGAATGGATGTTTTCAGAGAACTATCCGCACTGACTCCAAAATCTCTTTCTTGAGTGGTAACAGCTCATTTAGACCCCATCATTTTATATGTATAGCTGGGATTATGTTTCCAATGTGCATTAATCAACACTGAATTTCATCTGCCATTTTAATATATGGAGATATACCTATCTCATAGAACTGGAAGGGACCTTGAAAGGTCATTGAGTCCAGCTCCCTGCCGTCACTAGCAGGACCACATACTGATTTTGCCCCAGATCCCTAAATGGCCCCCTCAAGGATTGAATTTACAACCCTGGGTTTAGCAAGCCAATGCTCAAATTGCTCTTCACAGTCTGCCTGGGTCTTAACTATCTTGAGTAGCTTTGTATCATCTGTAAATTTTGCCACCTCACTGTTTACCCCTTTTTCCAGATCATTGATGAATATGTTGAACAGCACAGGTCCCAGTACAGACCCCTGGGGGACACCACTCTTTACCTCTCTCCATTCTCAAAACTGACCATTTATTCCTATCCTTTGTTTCCTGTCTTTTAACCAGTTACCGATCCATGAAAGGACCTTCCCTCTTAGCCCATGACAGCTTACTTTGCTTAAGAGGCTTTGGTGAGGGACCTTGTCAAAGGCTTTCTGAAAATCTAAGTACACTATATCCATTGGATCCCCCTTGTCCACATGCTTGTTGACCTCCTCAAAGAATTCTAGTAGGTTGGTGAGGATGATTTCCCTTTACAAAAACCATGTTGACTCTTCCACAGCAAATTATGTACATCTCTGTGTCTGACAATTCTCTTCTTTACTATAGTTTCAACTAGTTTGCCCGGTACTCAAGTCAGGCTAACCGGCCTGTAATTGCTGTCTCTCACAAGCTTTCTTGTAACAAGCAGCAAAGCTCTCCAGGCCTGGCCCGGGTAAGAGTGGCCCAGGGAGCCCAGCAGCTATGAACTCTTCACTTGCCCAAGGTGGCCGGGCCTGAGAGCAGCCCCTGCCTCGTGTAGGGTGACCAGACAGCAAGTGTGAAAAATCGGGACGGGGTGGGGGGGGTAATAGGAGCCCATATAGAAAAAAGCCCCAAATATCGGGACTGTCCCTATTTTATAGGGACATCTGGTCTCCCTAGCCTTGTGCCCCCCTTCACCACAGCTGCCTGAGCGGCTCTTCACCCCCGAGGCTCCACCCCCAGCCAGGCTGGAAGGCGGAGCCGGGTCGGGGTAAGAATCGCATGGGAAGCTGTGGCCCCTCCACCTGCCCTAAGTGGGGACACAGGCTGGGGGCTATTCTTGCCCCCCCATGGCAGTTGGAGGGGCCTGGGCTCCCCAGACCAGCTTCTGGCCTCAGGGGCAAGAGGGGGGCAGGGGTGGGGCCATGGAGGGGGCAGGGCCTCATGGAAGACTCCATTGCCCCTTTAGGAAGACTCCATTGCCCCTGCTGTGGGATGTGCAGCACAGATCACACCGGATCCTGGCCTGCCTGGCCTCTGGGCGTGACTTCCCCATACCTGCTAAATTGGAAAGGCCCCACTGGGGACTGAGGCCTGGCATGCCAGGCGCTGCCCACACCCACCATGATGTCCCTGCCCCCAAGGGCTCAGTCGAAATACACTGTGGGGGAGGAGGGGTCAGGGAGAGGCAGATGAGGCACAGAGAGGGACAGTGACTTGCCCAAGGTCACCGGCAGACAGGTCTCAAACCCAGTTCTCCTGACTCCCAGCCCAGTGCACCGCGCAGATCATACCGCCCCCTTCCTGCCTCTCCCCACAGCGGTATCTTCAGCCTGCCCCGGAGCCAGGCGGGTCCCCAAGGGGCTTTGCTGACATTCGGGTAGGAACCTGCGCAGCACCCCCCACAGGCAGGGGCTATACTTGCAGTGAAATCCAAAGCCAGAGTTTGTTCCGGTTGTGCGTGGAGGCAGTTTTGCACAAAGCCTGCACGGTCCTCACGCAAGGGCCTTTCTGAGTGAAGCCAGAGAGTGGGCTGGAGAAGGGGGGAGGGGTCGGGCGCTTCTCTGCTCTCCTGGCACAGGGACAAGGGGACAGGTCAGCAAAGGTGGAAGGGGGCAAACTGAAAAGTGATCCAAATGTTTACTCTTTCGTACCAGGCCCAGATGGCCTGTGGGACTCACAGCCACATGATACAGAGGCCGAGAGCTGCGCAGGGTTCAGAAAACATTCTATCCAGAGTGACAAGCAGCGGGATCACAGATAACCAGGAGCTCTGGAGGTGCCACAGGGGCTGGGGGGGGGTGGAGGGGCTTCCTGGACCTTCCTATGAAGTGACCGGTGCCAGCCACTGAGCTGGAGCCCTGGGCTGACCGGGCTGATCACATGCATGGGGAGGAATCCAAAACTCAACCAAAAAACACGGCAGGACCTTGGGGCACCCCCCCGTCCTGCTTGCTGGGTCTGGCTCCTGGCCCGACCCTCAGGGCCAGCCAGTCTGCAGTGGGCTCTGCGGGGAGGGAAGTGCCTGAAGGGGTCGTGGAGCTGTCCTGCTCTGGGGGCAGAGAGAACCCCCCAGCCCCCCACCAGCGCCCATCCTAAACCTCAGCACCATCCTGGCTCCCACTCGACTAGTTCCCCCCCCCCCGCCAATTATGGTGCCAGCAGGAGGTGAGAGCCCAGCATTGATTGACGTCTGGTTACTCAGGAGACAGCAGCCGGCTCCCCCCACCCTACGCCCCCCCCCCCAGGGGGGCAGCTCCTCATGCCCCGGCCCTGAGTCGCCTAATGAACGTGCTGGAGGCTGAGGCCAGCCCCGGGACCACATGACGCGCCCGGGCCCCACCGGAGGCGCTCGCCACTTGATTAACCATGCTGGGAACTGATTGGCGGTGACAGGCCGAGGTGAGACCCCAATTATCCGCTGGATCAATCTCCCCATCCTCAGCCGCGCGCCAGACACGCCGGCTTGTTAGGCTCGGTTAGCCCTGCTCCCCAGGGAGCCTTTCCGAGGCTGGGCTGCCTGGCCGCTCCGCCTGCCCTGGGGGAGGGGGCCGCAAAGAGCCCCCAGCAGCCGCACGGGCACCAAGTTCCAGTCACTTGTCAGCTATTGACCTACCCGCCCGCGCTGCACAGGGCAGCTCCTGGCAGGAGCAGCCACGGGGACACTGCCCCCAGAGACACACACCGACCCCTGGGCATGTGCACTCTGCACCCACCCCCTGTGCACACACAGCCAGCCCCCCAACCTGTATTCACGTCGCCCCCGGCATCCCATACCCACACCCACCATCACTCTACACACACGACAATACGTCAGCCGGAGATTGCATCGCGCTGGCCAAGGGAGGTTGCTTCGTTATCCCCATTTTAGAACAGGGGAAACTGAGGCACAGAGCGATGTGACTAGTCTAAGGGCTCCCAGCAGTAAACTGGGAACAGAATCCTGGTCTCCTGAGTCCCAGCCCAGTGCTCCATCCGCTAGGCTGCACTGCCCCCCCCCAAGCATGCTACTTTCCCTGTGCACGGCTGTCAGTGCATCCCGCTGTACTTCTGCCCCCACAGCCTCCGCGCATCCAGCCCTGGGCCTCCCCACGGTGTGCGCTACCCCAGCTCTGCCCAATGCCCCCCCCTCCTCCCGGCAGCCCCTGCTAGCCCCGCTGAGCAGGAGCAATGGCTAAGGACCCCAGATCCAGACCCCTTTGGGGGTGGGCCCAGCGCTGCCTCAGAACATCACTAATTATGATGCGTCCAAACTCAGTCTCCCCTGTGACCCGTGCACGGGTTAGAAGCCAGTTCTCCAAGGGCTGGCACAGAGCCACCCTGGCTCACTACACACTCCTGCCACGCTGTGCCCATTCCAACCCCCAGAGCCCAGGCCTGTCCGGGGCAACACCTGGGCACCTGTGGGCAAGGCTGGCACATGTGATTGGCAGCAGCGTCTGGGCGCTGCACGCCATTGATTTCCCAGGACCTTGCATGCTCCAGCCTTCCACCGCTGCCCCGGGGTCTAGTACTTGGAGCTGGGGGGAACTAGCAGCCTGGAGTTCTGGGTTCTAGTCCCAGCTCGGCCACGGACTCAGTGCAGGCGTTGGGGCCGGCCCTGTCCCTGCTCTGTGCCTTAGTTTCCCCTTCTGTGGAAGGGGGATTGTGACCTGTGGGCCGAGCTATGAGCCAGTGGTTAGTACGCTCCGGGCAGCCGGTGCCCCTGGGGAGCCTTGCTGGGCCCACTCAGCCTTCAGCACCCGGGCAGAGGCCAGCACCCACCAGAGAGGAGTGCGCCCCCAACTTGGCAGACTTACACCAGGGCTGGCTTTGGATTTTCTTCTTGCCGGGACTGGTGCCTGCCCCCGAGCCCTGCCCCCGCCTGGGGCCTGGAACAGGTCTGCAGGCAGGTGCTGAGCCATTGAACACAACTGGCTCCAGAGGAGGCAAGGGGATGTGGCTGCCCCCCCAGTCTGGGCACCCACCCCAGAGTCCCTTGCAGCGTGGCCAGTCAGTGTCCAGGGACAGCTCTGCTCTGACCCCCCAGGGGCACCGGAGACTGCACGGTGCTGGGCAGCGCTTCCCCCAGTCACTGCCCCTGGCCTCGCCCAGCCACCTTTTAACCTGGCTCCTAGATTTTACTCCCCCCCCCCCCCCGAAACCCGGCCCCCTCCTCTTTGCTAATTACCCAGGCCACACTCTGCACTGGGGATAAAGGGCGCGAGCCAGGTTATTAGTTTTAAATAGAAACTGCTGGGCTCCTGAGGCTTTCATTGACTTCAACGGTGCATCAAATTAGCTGCCGATCGAAGGCTGGGGAGGTGGCGGAGGTGTCTGCAGCCGGCGCCCCAACCTCTGCTGGCTCCTGGCTCTGCTGTGGGCTCTGTCTGCTGGCCGGACTCTTCCACCCGCCTTCGTCAGGGACCCAGGGGGTCTGCAGGCTCAAGCCCACAGCTGGGCAGCTCAAGATCTAGCTCCTCTGTCCAGCTGTGCACGAACTCTGGGTGTAAACGGAGGTGCCTCCATGCCCCTCGGTGCCTCAGTTTCCCCCCATCTGACAGGGACCCAGCCCACAGGGCGTCGTGAGCCTTCAATTCAGCCGTGTCTGAAAGCACCCCACGTGCCCCGGCTGGAGGGGAAGGGTTTTGCCATCTCAGCTCTGAGGTACAATGGAGGGAGGGAGCAGGGGGCACCCGGTGCCAGCTGTTTGGACTGGGATTCCCCAGCAGTGACTTGCAAAGCGAGAGAATAGGAGGGGAAATGCTGCAAAACCTTCCTCTTCCAACGGGCCTTTCCACCAGGAGAATGACACTCCCAACATCGACACCCCCAGACCTCAACCCTGACACCCCCTCGCACCCCCAGACCGCACTCCTGATACCCCGTCCACCCCAACCCTGACACCCCATCCACCCCCAGACCCCAACTCTGACACTCCCGTCCCCCCCCAGATCCCAGCCCTGACACCCCCATCCATCCCAACCCTGACACCCTGTAACAATGCTGGTTCTGGCAGGACACAACTGAGAGTGCCAATTCAGGACAAATTGCTCAGAGCAGGGCAGTTACAGCCCAAGGCTGGGGATCCTTTGCACACCAAGGCACCAAACCAGCCAGCCAGAGAGGACTTCGGTCTCATCCCATTGGCTAACCACAAGTCACACAAGCAATTCCCTTAGACACTCCAGTTTCCCAGTATCACCACCAACACCACTTCTTATGGGGATGAGATGAATGGTTATGAAAACCAATACCCCAGTAAAAGAAAAAAGGTTCTCTCGATCCCATAGGACCAAGCCCCAGACCCAGGTCAATATACAAGTCAGATCTTACCCACAAATCACACTGTTGCCAATCCTTTAGAATCTAAAATCTAAAGGTTTATTCATAAAAGGAAAAAGATAGAGATGAGAGCTAGAATTGGTTAAATAGAATCAATTCCATACAGTAATGGCAAAGTTCTTGGTTCAGGCTTGTAGCAGAGATAGAATAAACTGCGGGTTCAAATCAAGTCTCTGGAACATCCCTAGCTTGGATGGGTCCTCAGTCCTTTGTGTAGAGCTTCCATTTGTAGCAAGGTCCCTCCAGAGGTAAGAAGCAGGATTGAAGACCAGATGGAGATGAGACAATTGCCTTTTATAGTCTTTTCCAGGTGTAGGAACACCTCTTTGGCCTTACTGTGGAAAATTACAGCAAAATGGAGTTTGGAGTCACATGGGCAAGTCACATGTCCATGCATGACTCAGTTCTTTACAGGTGGCAGCCATTACTCACACGCTACCTTGAACGTTCCCAGGAAGGCTTCTTATGTGGATTGGAGTCTCCCAGGTCCATTGTCAGTTAAGTGTTTCTTGATTGGGCACTTAATTTGCAAATTCTTTTCTTAAGAAGCTGACCAAATGCTTCACTGAGGCTACTTAGAATCAAAACACATTGAGATACCAGTACAGAGCCAATATTCATAACTTCCGCTACAAAAATGATACACCCAGATAGACAGCATCATCCTAACCAGCCAACCAGAACCTTTCCATAGACACCTCACATGACAACCTTAGTACAATATTTGCTGCAAATATATAACAGTGGTTGAACCAATGATCTATACGGTCACAGGTTATATTAATAACGTCACACACCCCCAGACCCCAACTCTGACACCCTGTCCACCCCAGACCCCAGCCTTGTCACCCCTGTCCACCCCAACCCTGACACCCTGTCCACCCCCAGACCCCCAAACCCCAACACCCCCATCCCTCCCCAGACTCCGACACCCCCAGACCCCAACCCTGACACCCCCTTCTACCCCTAGACCCTGACACCCCCAAACCCCAACTCTGACACCCCCATCCACACCCAGACCTCGACATCCCCAGATCCCAACCCCAACCCCTTCTTCCGACATCCCCTTCCACCTTCAAACCCCAACCCCTGTCCACCCCCATATAGTAGGAAGAGAGCCTGAGACATACGCCCTTGTATCAGAGGCCTGGTATGAGGACTGAGGCCTGGGCTAAAGTAGTGGTCAAAGCTTTTCCTGATATTAAACAAAGATAAACTGTGAGCAAGAGGCAGGCCCTGCTCACAGAATCGGGCAAGAACAGGGCTGATGTTGCAGAAACACACGTTCCTAAGAAGTGCTAGGCACAGAGTGCTCACGCAAACACACCCCAATATCAAGTGGTACCAGAACATCCCAGTATCGAGGATGGTACAAAACCATTCCCCAAGGAGAACAGGAACACACTGACCCCCCCCTAAAAGATAAGGTCAGGATGACAGTCCATAATAGAGATGTTTTAATCGAGCCAACATGTACAAGGAGATGGGTGATAACTACCCACGTCAGGGGGCAGTGACTAGCTATGTCAGAGGGGCAGTACTAACTTGTTTGTATCGGGGTATAAAGATGTATGTCAAAGGGAGTGTCTTTGTCCAGCCGAGGGGGGAACGGAAAGTCCCGCCGTTCACTGAGCTGGTCCATTGTCACAGACATATATGTATTAGTCCGGTAGGGTCTGCGGGATACTAGTACTGTGCTTTGTCAACAATAAACCTGGCCTGGTGCCTTCGTCCCTTGACGGATCTTGTGGTCATTGGGCGGTTCGCTCGAGGTCAGTTGTGCCGTCTGTCTGCGCAGGGCTGGGGCAGCACGCAGGGAGAACACAAAGAGAACACACACGCATGCAGCCGAACACCTAACCACACCCCAAACCCCAACACCCCTCCTACACCGAACTCCGACATCAGCACCCCACCCACCCACCCAATAAACCCAACCCCCAGGGAACCCCCCCACCACATTAAAAAATGCTCAAAGCAAGCAACCTAACACAAACTGACCGACAAAAATGAAATCCCCCCCCCCATTTCACCCCCCAGCAGAGTTCTCACCCCAACCAGGGAACAGCCACAGACTGCACCAGGAAGTGCTATGGGAATTGCCCAAATGCCACAGTGATGGGCAGCAGGGGAAACCCTAAGATCGGTGGCTGGGGGTGGGGAGCTGGAGGGAAGCCGCTGGTTGTGGGGCTGGCAGTGGGTATCCCGCCCCATTGAGCCCACTTTCTCCACCACTTCCCAGCTGGGCACAGACGCTGCCCCTCTGGGAGTGCCCCAGAGCGCCCTGCCCGCTGGCTGGAGGGGAGCTGGACTTCGCCTAGCGCGGAGAAGAGGGAACTGAGTGACGTCTCCAGCCCCCCACCCAGGTGGCCCCTCCCGTGGGCAGAGGTAAGGGGGCTGGCGCAGGGAGAGGGGCGGGCCAGAGGTGTCCGTCCGTGGGTGAATCAGGAGCAGGCTGAGCTGTTGGTGCCGGGCTCCCACCTCCCTCTCCCTTCCCTGCCAATCGATACCCCCCAGAGCTGCCTTGGCACCATTTCTCAGCAGATAACGTGGGAGAGGAAACAGCCCAATCTGGCGTGGCGATCGATGCCCGGGCGGCATGTGGCAGCCCCGGGGCTCTGGCAGGGCAGGCACTGGCTGGCGCTGCAGGGCCACACAAGACGTTTTGAAGCACAAACTCGGGACTTGAGGGGGTGGGGGGTGGAATGGGCCGTGCCAGCAACGCAGCCCCTGCACTGGGGTTGGAGTGGGGCAGCACTACAGAACAAGACAGGCAGGCTGCTAGAGGGGTCAGGGCCATAGCAGGAGGGGGCACTGAGGGGGCAGTGTGCAGGGACAGGCCACCTCCCCAAACCCAGGCGCCCCAAGGCGTGGTACCGGTGACGCAGCACCGTCGACTGGTGCTAGGGGCCGCTGTGCCAGGCTGCTCAGACACCCTCAGCCATGGCAGTTTCAGTGCCCTACGGGGTTCTGCGTGTGGGGCTGTAGTGATGCCGTGTTCCACGCCAGGGGTGGGTGCTGTGCCCCCTGGGCAGCTGAGACAGAGCCCCTCCCCCTTCGCAGGGGTGCTGGGGAATGCTTTGAGATCCCCATCCCTTTGTGGAAGAGCTGCCAATCATTATTCAGACCCAGCGAGTTCTCTGAGCGGCCGCGGTGATAGGAAAACACTCCCCCCAAGCAGCGCTCGTTCGTCCCCGGGGATGTGCTCGGATGCATGCGCCCAAGGCAGGGAGACACCCTGGAGGGTGGTTTTCCCTGCCAGCTTTGGAATCAGTTTCCCAAGCCGGCAGCATCTCCGGAAAGGGACTGAGGTGCAAAACCTGCCGTGGGACAGACACAGAGCACGCCCCATGGGCGCATGGCCAGACGCCAGCTAGCAGTGGGCACTGGGCCCTGCTCCTCAGGCACCACCAGCCCCGGCCTGGCATGCGAGCCAGAGGAGTAGCTGCTAACGGCCAGCGAAGGGCAGTCGCCGCAGCCCGGTGCGGGAAGGAGACGTGATCCCATGCACTACTCTAGTGTATTCCCCAGAGGGTCCGGGTGGGTGGGCTGCAACCAGGGCTTCAGGAACTAGGGGTCGCTTTTTATGGCAGTGAAGGTGAATTTAGTAAAGCGGTATTGCACCGCCGTGGGGTCGGCTCTACAGTTTCCAGCGTATCAGTGAAAGTCACCTCTGCTCCTTGCTTCAGATTCGAGTCTCTCGGGGCCCAAGGCCCAGGGGCAGTGACCACCCAGACATTCACCGTACACGGCTGCTCCATTTTACAAGTGTTATTAAAGGTACAGTTAAAGTTACGATTACTCAAGCCTGTAGAAATCCTATACAGAGCTATGCACCAGTTCCCGGCCTCCGAGGTAGACTTAGGGTCTGCCGGGCCTCTCGTGGACTGATCCTCAGTAGAGGGATGGTTCCTGCTGGAGTTGCCCATGGGGAGCTCAGTTTTGCTAAGCTGGGCCTCCCCTTTTAATGATGTGATTGTGACTGTCCCTCGTGAGCATTTACACAACTAGTGCGAGGCGCGCCCTCTCGCCGGGTCTCCCCAACATCCCACTCAACTGGTTAGTGGCGAGGTAATACTCACAATGGCCTGCAGGTGGCAGCATCCCTTCACCATTGCCTAAAGCTGCTGTGAAATGCACTTGGGTCGCTCATCCGACTGAGGAGCGTGTGCACTCCAGTGTGAACTCACACGTGCGTGTGTGTGTGTTTGCGTGTGCATGTGCGGGTGTGCATGCACATCTGTCTGTCAGCCTGTGTCTGCATGTCCCTGTGCCCCCCTTTTGCAGGGTACACCCCAGGAGTCTGCCGGCAGCCCCTTGCCATCCCACAGGGGGCCGTGCTGGGGCCTTTGCTTTGGGGACGGAAACCCCCTTTAATGTGCTGCAGCCTGATGGCGTTTCCTTCCGGTGGGCGCTGCGCCCGGCCCAGGCCCAGAGGAGAGAACTCAGCCCCAGCTGGGCCATCCCCTAGGCTCCTGGCCACGCCTGCTCTGGCCTGTTCACTGACACACGCCTTCCTTTCCCCGTCCGCATGGCCCAGGTGTGCTGCTCCGAACCAGACACGTTCCCAGCCCTAGAGAGGGCTATTGGCTCCTTGCCCCGGGGGACGGGAGGCTCCCAAAGCTGCCCCGCCTTTTGGTAGCCCCCTGGCACTGCAAGCTGACCTCTAATGTGCTGTAGGCTCCTGGGCGAGCCTAGGGCCAGCTGTCACAGCAAGGGCCGTGCCCGCAGGATTTCCAAACGAGGAACCGGCCTGGCCTGGCCCACCCTGGCCTGGGGAGACTCCTAGAGCAGAGGGCTTGGAGTCTCTGCACCAGTGACCCACAGGGCAGGACCCAGAGCCAGCGAGATCCTACTTGACAAAGACCTGCCGGGGGTGGGTCTGATTGCCAGGCGCCTGTGGTCTGTCCGTCCCCGGGGGTCAGAGGGACAAGGTGTGGGGGGGTGATCTCTTGTGTTGCACCAACTTCGGTGGGTGAGAGAGACGCGCTTTCGAGCCACGCAGAGCTCTTCTCTTCCCCCAGCGGAAGTCGGTCCAATGAGAGAGATCATCTCTCCCCCCTCATCTCCTGGCACCCACATGGCACCTCCCTGGGGGCATAATTCCCGCCCAGCTGGATGGACACGCACTCGCTCTGCTCAAGTGCGCACCCCGGGGGTCAGGTAGCTAGTCCAGCCCGCTGCCAGGGCCGCCACGGCCACCCTGCTAATTTCCGGCACTAGCTCCAGCAGAGCTCTCCCCAGGACGTCTGGCTGAGCTGGGAGTTACGCCTCCCAGCTACCGTGCAGATGGCCCTGCTGAGGCCGCCTGGACGTTCTCAGAGACAGCCAGGACAGAACTGACGGTCCCCGGCTCCGAGAGCACCATCCCTGGCCACTGGAGCTAAGGGAGACTCTCTCCTAGCTGCTGCTCCGGGGACTATGAAACACAGCTGAGTTCTGGCTGGCCAGGCACTGCCATCCCTCTATAATGCATTGCCTGCCTGCGGACGATAGCCCAACGCAAGGTAGGTTGGGTAGCGCTGGCGCAGGAAGCCACAATGGGCCACTTCCCTCAAGCCAGTCAGACCCCAGTGCCCTCACAGCCCTGGCCTGCGGGGGGCTAATACCAGGGTGCTGGGAACAAAGCTGAAATGACCCCTTCACTCTGCGGTGCCGGGCAGGGCCCAAGGGCAGCGTCTCTTACTTGGGAGTCAACATGGTCAAGAATCAGCTGGTGGGTTTATTCCCCCCGCAGGCCTGAGCCCCCTGCTTGCTCTGGGAAGGGTGGGCAGCAAGCTTTTCCACATGGGACAGGCTCCCCCCTCCCCGAGGCGGCTCAGGGGTCCGGACGTTAGGGTAAGTCCCAGGGGAAATGGCTTGTGGGGAGCACCGGGGCCCGAGGTAATTCCCCCTCACCACTGCCACCCCCGTCCGTGCCTCAGTTCCCCCAGCGAAGGACTTTGAGGTCCTGTGAGAGGACGGATTCTCCTGCAGTGAGCCCAGCCTGGCTCGGGCTGGCAGCAGGGCTAGAACCTGCCCAGCGGGCTCAGGTCTTGCGGAAAGCACTGGGCCCCAGTGTTAACAGCACCACGCCACGGGAGCTCCTGGGCACTGGCAGAAACGCAGCTGCCTCCAACGCCCACCCCGGGGACAACGGAGGGGAAGGCCGGGGCAGGAGCCGGGCGCCCTGTCAGAGGTCAGCGGGGGAGCTACAGGCCGTAACTAAACACCACCCCGGCACTGCCGGGCAGCTGCGAGCCTGACGATCGTCCCCACTCGGGGACTCCAGGCCCTGCCGCCCGTGCACAGATCCACACTCACATCGCTTCACGGACAGGAGCTGGGAAAACCCAGCCCCTCCAGCTGCACCTGAGAGAAACCCCTTCTAGAGAGCCCAGGCTGTGGTCCCGTCAGCGTGAGCACGCTGGGCAGGGTCAGAACTCGGCTGGGAGACCCGCCTGGCCTGACTGCCATGGGAGAGTGCCCCTTGCTGCAGGGAGCTGGGTGGGTTATTCATTACGGCACCTTCCCACTGGGGCAGCAGTGAGCCAAATGCCACCGCCAGCGGGCACTGCACTACCCGGTCTGATTGCTCTTTGCATGACAGCAGGGCTGGAGGATACCTGAGAGCAGGCCCCTTGGTGCTGGGTGATGCACAGACTGGATCTGGCATGCTGGTCAACTGACCGCCTATTGTCTAACCACCGTCAAGTATTGTCAACTCTGCCAGCAAGAATTCCCCGATACAGGCAGCAGCCTGCCTGCCTGCCGACCTGTCTGCCTGCCAGCCTTTCTCTGATGGCATCACGGTGCCAGTATTCTGGCATTTTTTAGAACGTCAATTCATTGTTTCCCATTTCTCAAGGTTCAAACCACTCGGCCAAGCACCTGGGTTTTGTAACTCGGTGGAGCGCAGAAAGCCAGGCTCTGGTTTGTTACTGTTCTAACAAGTTGGTGCTTCAAAATACTGAACCATTTTTGACATTCGTTGCCGAGTGAATGGACTGATTCTTTTTGCACCGGTCAAATGCCCAACCCTAGCGAGAGACGGTTCCTGCACCGAGGAGCCTACAGACAAGGGGTGAAAACAAAAGCACAGACATCATGCAGGGCGTCAGTCCCAGGGCCAAGATTTGAATGTAGGTCTCCTGAGTCCCAATCCAGGATGCTAGCCACTAGACCACGCTGCTCCCCTGACCATGAACCCTAGAACAGAGCCTGACCCTTCATGGTCATTAAAGAACATTTTGTGTTCACCCTGGTTAAATGGCAGTATGGCTCGTTACGCTCTGTCTCCCGAAATCCCCTGTGATTTCACCTAGGAGACTTTATTCTCCACGCCCTCTTAAGCTGGGATGTGCCGTTGCTGTGCCCTGTTACAGAGCTGCCCTCTGCCACCCCAGAGGTGGCTGCATTTCTGGGCTGGGCAAAGCAACCCTTGCATTCAGATTTAAGATTGTGGGACGTTAGGTGCTGCAGAGATGATGATGATGATGATGATTATTTAGGAGGAGGGATAGCTCAGTGGTTTGAGCATCGGCCTGCTAAACCCAGGGTTGTGAGTTCAATCCTTGAGGGGGCCACTCAGGGATCTGGGGCAACATCAGTACTTGGTCCTGCTAGTGAAGGCAGGGGGCTGGACTCGATGACCTTTCAAGGTCCCTTCCAGTTCTAGGAGATGGGATATCTCCATTAATAATAATAAAAAAAAGAGATTCAGGGGCACTATAATTGCTGGGTTAACTAGCAGGAGCTGAGACACCCTCAGTGCCCAAGGTGGGGTGGGCGACGTCGCCATGCCCAGGATAGGGCGAGGAGGAGAGCGCCCCACAGCTCGGGGCTGGACGCCACCATGAACATTCACCAGCCCAGGCATGACTCCCCCTCACCTGCCCTGGTCATGGAAGAGCCGGATGCTTTGCCCCATCAACCCCACCGCGCCCTGGAGAGGAGAGCGGCACCCCGTGCCCAGCCCTCCATGGATGCCCGGCGCTGTCCGAGACCCCAGCCTGCGGGACTGTGCTGGCTTTGGAAACAATCCTCTCGTCCATCGTTATGGGGGGAGGGGGGGGAGAATCCATCAGGGCTTCCAACACAAAATCAAAGCAGGGCGGATATTTACGGGCCATAACTCCCCTGCCCTTTCTGCCCCCTCCTGCCCTGCCCAGCTCTGGTTATTGGCGCCGTATTGACCCGTGTCTCCTGCCCGCCTCCCCGTCAGCGAGGCGTCAGATGAACGCGGCAGCAGCCAGCCGGGGCCGCCTCCGTCCGGCGCTGACAGCGGGAAATGCGGTCGGCTTTGTCCCCACGTCAAGCGAGCCCAACAAGCTGCAAATCCTGGTGAGGAAACAGGCCTGTATGTCCCACAAACCTAGGCCTAATTAACCCAACCGCTCAGCCTCTAATTAAGTCATCTTCTTCCTCTCAAGCCAGCAGCGCCTCCTGTCCACACAGCAGTCCTGCTGCCTCTGTCACAGGCCTTCAGAGACTACAAGTCCCAGGATGCCCCTCATCTCAAGGTGGCGTGTGGCATGCTGGGAGCTGTAGTCCCCATTGCCTGCGCCTCTAGCCAGAAGAAGGGGGCTGTGGTTTGGGGCAGAACCTGAGCAGATGTGCAGGGTTTCCTGGGCCCCGCCCCTTTAAACGTCTCAGGACTCTAGCTGCACGCAGAGACAGTGGCCATTTTGTTGCTGCATGTTACAGAAGGAGATGTACACATTGTGCTCTCCTGTGGAAACTGTGTGTGCACGTTATAGCTACCAGTGGGGTCCCAGGGGGGTTCCCTGCCCTGGGTTATACAGGTCTATCTAGAGGACCACAATAGTTCCTCCTGGCCTGTGAACCCACACAGCTTCAGGGGGGGGGATTGAACCAGGGACATTCCCCATTAAAAACAAGAGCTTCTGCTATTTGAGTTACAGGAGCAACTCCCCTACCCGGTAGCAGCTGCAGGCTGTTATCCTCTGTGGCCCAGCTTGGGCTGCAACACCCCAAGCAGCAGGCGCGCTGTGTATGGAAAGGCAGGCGCACATCAGGCATGGCCTAGTGTTACGCTCGTTGCCTAGCAGTGTGGAAAAGCCACCAGGAGATGTGGCCTGCAGGACCAAGGCATCTCTGGTGCTGCTCCGGGGAAAGATTCAGGCAGAAACGAGGGCTCATGTTTGCTTGCACAGGCCTGGTATCGTTGTCCATGTCCTGGTGCTGCTGAGCTCTCTGGGCCTGCCCTGCCCCCAGAGGCACCCCTCTGTGGCACTGGGCCCCGGCTCCCGGTCCCCATCTGCAGGGGGCACCCCGGCTCTGCGTGAGTGGGGGGGCAGAGCCAGCTGGTGGGGGCTCAGACGCCATTTGATGATGTCAAGGCCAGGAGGCCCCAGACTAGTCTGAGCCGCTCCGTGACCCAGGGCCCAGACCCTCCCTAGCACTCACCGCATGGAGCGCTACACGCCTCACCCAGACTGCCCCTTCTCCCGCTAGCGCTTTGCACCGGGGAGATTTCCCTGCCGTGCTGCCCCCATCCCTTGGCCCCGAGTAACCCTCAACAGGATCCCAAAGCAGGTTCTGCGCCGGAAAACCCTGGACCGGGCCCTGCTCCCATTCGGGAGGCATCAGCCTGGGCAGCACGTCTCGTCTGACCCATGGACCTCACCCGTAGGGAGGCCAGAGAACAGCGGCTGCACGTTTCCCTTCAGCGCTCCTGCCCAGGTCCCGCCACACCCCTATGCTGTGCTCTTGCCCCCGGCCTGGCCAGGATCAGCCCAAAGCCTGGCCTAACACAGCCCCCTCACACACACGCTGCATGAGCTGATTCCAGCGAGCGGCCGTGTCCCACGGGTGCCCCGACGCAGTCCCAGCACAACAGGGCCTTTGCCTTTAACGCTCACACGCCCCACGTCGCCTAGCCAGGCTGGAAACAGCTGTCGGGCTCTCGGGGCTCCCCCCAGGCAATATTACCATGTAGTCGCCCCAGCCGTTCGTAATGCCTGAGGGTCGGTCTTGGTTAATCTCAACCTCCTAGGTCCATAAGACTGGATGTGGGCAGCAGACAGCGGCCCGCAGCCTGGCCTGGCACCATCCTGAGGCCGTCAGTGGGGTACTCGAGGGACGCAGCCCCGTCGGCAGCTTGCCAGGAACCCCCCTGAAAGGGAGCAGCTCGGCACCCCTGGGGGCTCCAAGTCACCAGGCAGGTGGAGAGATCCCCTGAGAGTCGGTGTCGTCTCAGCTCCAAGTCCAGCCTCCCCTGTCCACGGGCCCTGGGCTCAGCCCTCCTCCATCCTGACCAGAGGCCTGAGCCTGGAGCAGAGCAGGTGAAAGCCGTGGGGCCCACGTGACTCAAGGCTCCCGTTAGGGCTGGGCAGCAGGAGGTGTGGGCCGGCTGTGGGTGGGGCAGGGGTAACCCACGGGTGAGGGGGGTGATGTGTCCAGTCCACAGAGGCTCTGAGTCTGGCTCAGCCCGAGCTGTAGCTGCTTGGGCTTTTCGCTCCGGGGTCCCCGGCTCAATGCCCGCTGCGCTGGGGCTGCAGTGAGGAACGCCCCTGCAGATCCGTCACCGGGACGGCTTCCTGCCCCGTCCCAGCCAGGGTGCCTGCTGGAAAAAGCCCTCTGGAGAGGGGGAAGCTGGAGGGGGGGGGGTGAGGGGCACCCCGGGAGCGTGGAAGTCGCTGCCTGCTTGGGAGGAGGTTGTGAGGCCTACTGGGCTGTAAAGTGCTTTGAGACCCCAGAGGGGCAGCACTGGGGGTGGGTACGACCCGCTGGGCCTTTCCTTTCCTGGCTTGTTGGCGGGTTGGCACTGCTACTGGGCTGGAGCATTGGGCTGAGTTGCCAGCTTCCTGGCCCATAGCTCTGGGGGGTGTCTCCTGCCCGCATGCGAGGGGATCACAGCCCCGGGGGCCTGTGACTGTTAACCGGGCAGAGCTGCAGACTGTGTGGTGTACGGCCCCTCCTCGCCCCGGGCCCCTCGGAGGGACCCCTGGGGACCGCGGCCTGGCCTGAGCTATTGAGCCGATTATCTCGCTGCGCCCGGTATGGATTTGCCAATCCATCCGCAGGAGGCGTGTGTTGGCTGATAACAGCCAGCTCGCTACACAGATGCAATCACAGCGTGGCCAAAGGGAATCCAGCCAAGCTGGGCTTTATCCTCGGGACTGGGCCCCCCGGGGCCCGCCCTCCAGGGGACGCAGCGCTGCCTAAGGGGCGTGCCTCCCCACCCCTGCTGCGCCCTGAATGGGTGTGATTTGCTAGCCTTGTGCTTGTCTTCCTGTCCCGCTCCGGCGGTTGGCCCCAGGGACTATACCAACCTACCACTGCTGCACACAGGGACGGGCTCTCCATTGGCTCCAATGACAGAGGCCTGTGCTTTTGGCCTGGAAAGTCCCAGGTGCAGTCCCCGCTGATGGGAACAGCATGCGATGGATGCGGGGGGGGATGGCATCCATGCCTTGTGAAATGTTCATACGGCCACGCCCTCCTGGACCAAGGGGCCCTGCTAACGCCCTGCAGCAGGTGCCCTGCTGTCCCTGGCCTGGGCTCCCACCACCCTTCTGCCAACGCCTCTCAGTAACTCCCCTCCTGGCGCCGTCCTGCCAGGACCGAGGCGCTGCTGAACATGGGCTGGTTCTTGCCATGTGGCCCGGTTTGTGCTCGGGCCTGAGAGACCAACAGACCCGTCAGCACGCTCGACCCGGGCTGGCCTTAAACCCAGATCTCTGGAGAGAAAAGGGAACAGAAGGGGTCCCCGTCCCAGCACCCTGAGCGGTGTGGGCTTAGCCCCCTCCTCACCGCCACTTTGCCCCCGGCAAGGAGGCACCCTTGGGAGACCTGCGCCTGACCTGATGCTACGGTGCCCAGACCATGCCCAGAGAATCCCGGCCCGAGGGCAGGTGGCACGGTGGGTACCGGGAACGCCAGACAAGACAGGCAGCTGAGAGCTCAGTGAAAAGCAGCATTTTTATTGTCCGAACGTGCTGGAACTCAGAGCAGCCGAAGGAAAATGTCTCTTTTGTCTTTTTTTGGTTACTGTTTATTTGATTCCCCTGAGCACCACAATCCAGCTCCCACTGAGTGCACTGGATCAACTCCGAACCCTACGAGAGAAGAAACTGAACGGAGGAAAATCAAGAAACCTCGGAAAGCTTCACACACAGCGAGCGAAAGCGGCACAGCCTCTAACCCTAGCAGCCTAGCACAGCAAAGGAAGAGCTCCTAGCCGAGAACAGACAGACAGACAGACAAATAGACAGAAGTAAGATCATTCTCTGCTTCCTTTCCCCTTCTCCGGGTGCTACTGGCCCTACAAAGTGAAAGCCAAGTGCCTGAGGCACTGGATCTTTGGTACAAGAGCTTTGAAAGTCAACCCACACCCTGGCTCAGTCCGGTTCCCCGTCCTCCAGGGCCAGTGGAACGGCACCGTGACTGTCCATCTCTTCCAGCGACACCGGGCGCGGATGCAGTGCCCACCACATCACAGCAGGATGGGCCAGACGCAAAGCTGGCAGGGAGGCTCAGCCCAGCTGTTGCCAGGCCCGCCCTGGCGCCGGCAAGCTGGGAGCCGTGGCATGACACATCCGTTCCTTCCCGCGCTGCCACTGGGAGGGGAGGCAGCTCTGATGGGAGCCCCGGGGAGCACAGGAGGAGAATCGTCTTCAGGGAAGAGGGCATCTTTGGTCAGTTGCAGGATTATTATCGTTTGGGAAGATGAAAAGGGGATTCAAACCAGGAAGCGCCCGTGCCCACGGCTCTGAGGCTGCCGAAGGCTCCGTGGCCCTCAGCTGGGCACGGCTCTCCTGGCCTCGCCCTGCAGTAGAAAGCACTGAGCTTGCAAAGACCACTCAAGCCAGACTCTGGGTGTCCCCCCACCCCACCCCCAGCACCCTCCGCCAGCCTGGCGGTTGGCACATCCTGGCACACACTGAGGTAGACGTGAGGTTAGATCTGCTTGTTCCCTTCTTTAGTACCATAGCAATTTACACGTGCGCAAATGCCCCCCCCAGCCCTGGGCGAGGCAGCGAGTGGAGGGAGGGAAAGGAGGCGGCATCCCGCCGGGCTCCCCAAAGGGCTCTGGAGTCACGGCGGGCAAGGGCCCTGCAGGGGTAGACGAGGTAGCGCCGTGTGCGCCCCGCCTGGCTGCTTCTCTCTTTGCATCTGTACACAGTGAGATATTTGGGGGGGTCTTTGCAGCCAGGTGGGGGGAGGGAGTAGATGGGGCAGCAAACCCACAGCTGGCATAGGGGGGGGGCTGGATCTCAGTGCCATGATGGTGACAACAGTGGGACAAACTGGGCTATCTGCTCACCAAGGCTGGCCTCCCCTAGACTGGCCCCCTCCTGCACTGCATGCTCTAGACTCCGCCCACCACCTATGCCCCACCCTCCCCTAGACTCCGCCCCTTCTCAACACATTCTGCCCCTCCCACTAGCCCTAGCTCCTCTGCCCTGCCCCCAATCCCCCCCAACCAACCGACCTGCTTCAGATCCTCCCGTCCCCACCTTCAGTGGGTCCAGCTCTCCTCCTGCCCCACCCCCGCCATCTCCCCAACACCTGGCTGCATCCCCCCCACCTGAGATCCCCCCACCCCAACACACTGGGGCCATCTCTTCTGCTCCCCCCCCATCCCAGAGACCAGGTGCTCCCCCCTCCGGTGCCTCCCATGTTCAGTGCAGCCCCCGCCCTGCAGTGCTGAGGCCAGGCCGTGGGGGGCGGGGTGGGGCTCTGCAGGCGATGGGGGAGGAGGGTGGGTTACAGATTGGGGGAGGGGAAATGTCCTGCTTTTTTAATATCACAATTTCAGGGGCAAAACCCCATTTCCCTCCAAGCCTTACCCCGCCTCTGCCTGTGGCTGGAGGAGGCACGGATCCTGCGAGCCCCGGGGGAGGTGGGCAGGAGTCTGGTGAGGTTTGGCACCAGGGGGCTTGGCGGGATCTGTGCCGAGCTCACCAGCGGCTGCTGAGACCCACGTGCCCACAGCTCAGCGGGCACAGCCGGGCGCCTTGGGGCTGGGGCTTCCTGGCTCAGGTGGGTGCTTTGAGGTAGCCACTTTAACCCCTTGCACCTCACGGTTCAGCTTATCTAAGTGCCCTGCTCCCCCCACCTTTGGGGGCCTTGTGGGTGGAGGAGGGGAGCACGGGGCAGAGGGGCCAGCGCAGTGCAGGCCGGCAGCTGTGGCCCCCCGACGCCACGGGGAGGGAATTCAGTAACGAAGCTGAAGGCGACTTGCGAGAGGAGGGGCAAAGAGCGCCTAGGAGCTGCCTTGCACTGGAGCCCAGACACCACTGGGGGGGGCTGCTGTTCCCAACTGGCCCCCAAACAGCCCCCCCCCCCCCGCCTCCCAGGGCCGGAAAGGCTTGTGTGCCCAGGGTTGGCTGAGTCCATGAGGAGCGTTGTGGCCAGTGCGCCAGCCCCAGCCCCACACATTCCCCTCCCCCGCCCCCTGCCGCCCGCTCCCCCTTGTCCTGCTCTCTGGCCTGGCCTCGGGGCCACCCTGGCTGGGAGCGTCTCCAGCGACAATACACGTCGTTTGCCAAGGATGAGCAGGGAGACAGGATTGTGTGTGAGTGTGCAAGAGGGGTGTGCTGTGTGCGCGTGCGTGGGGTATCACACGTGAGTGTGTCAGGGCGGTGTGCATGCAGATCCCGCTGCCCCGCTCAGTGGCTCGGCCCGGACACATGAGCAGCCACATTCCCCCCCACCCCCGACACTTTCCTGCTAAGGTCAAGTCCAAGTGTGTGCAGTGAAAGCCAAAGTACTCAGCGCTCCCAGCCCGAGCCCCACGGGCCAGGGCAGCCCGGCCAGAGCCCCTCACCCCACAGCAGCCCGGCCAGAGTCCCACGGGCCAGGGCAGCCCGGCCAGAGCCCCACACCCCACAGCAGCCCGGCCAGAGCCCCATGGGCCAGGGCCCCTCACCCCACAGCAGCCTGGCCAGAGCCCCCCCGCCCCAGGGCAGAAGGGGTCTTGCTGAGCCAGAGGTGGGGGACACGCCTGCAGACGGCATGTCGCGGGCGCTCCCCTGGACTTTGACTCCAAGTTGCTTTATTACTGAGGGGGCTGGCGGGGTGGCAGCGCGGGGCCCTCGGCGTCTCTCCCTCCCTCACGGCGAGGCGCTGGCGGGAGTGTGACTGCGTGAGGAGGCCGAGAGCCGCTGGTTCTGTGCGGGCACCGGGCTCGCCTGGCCGTGGGAGCTCCTGCTGCTGTTGCTGCCGGGTGCCCCCGGGACGAGGGGTCTGCGGGCGAACAGGACACCTGTGGGAGCAGAGAGACACAGGGTGACCCAGCACGCCCCCGAGGGCACCGCAGAGCCCACGGCATGGGGATCGGGCACCCTGCCTGACACCCCGGGGCACGGCTCACTCCTGCTGCCCACTGGCCGGGAGTCCAAGGCCTGCAGCGGGTGGCCGCTCTGTGAGCCTGCCCACGAGCCCTGGTTTCCCGCCTGGAGCGCAGGGCTAGCCCCAGCCGTGCGGGACGGGAGGGGGTCTGTGTGGGAGCCAGTGGGCACAGGGACAAGGCAGCAGCCAGGCCAGAGGCGCTGTGGGAACTGCTGCCTTCGTTTAGGGTTATTATCAATGACTGTCGCCCTCGGGTCCCAGCAGAGCTCAAGGCCCCGCTGTGGCAGGTGCTGCACAGACACAGGGCCAGGGCCAGTCCCAGGAAGGGTGGCAGGGGTGCCAGGCCCAGAGAAGGGAGGGGACTGGACCAGGGTCACCTAACTAGGCAGTGGCAGCGCTGGGGATAGAACCCAGGTCTCCTGGCACCCAGGCCGCTCCCATGGGCAAAGCCCTCGCTGGTGCCACTCCACCGACTCCCCGCTTGGCCCAGCTGGGCAGCTGAGCAGGGCCCACACGATCCCATCACAGGCCAGGGAAAAGCAGAGCCGTGCCCCAGCTGGCCCAGGCGCCGGCGACGCCAGGGAGAGCCCTGGACTCCTGGCAGGTGCCCGCTACAGCCTCTCACTCCGCCCGTCGTAGCCGGGCTCGGGAACCCAGACGCTGCGAGCAGAGGATGCCAGGCCTGCGACGTGCCTAAGGATCATAGCCGCCCAGAGGAGACAGAGCCATGTGGGGGGCAGGGGGCCGGAGGGGGCCCTGGGACATCTGCAGCCTGGCCCTGGGAACACCCTGTCAGGGCCTCTCCTGTGCTGGCCAGGGTCTGGGGGCTCCCTGGCTAGCCCCCCCCCGGCTCCTCGGGATTTGAGGCCACAGGCCTGTGACAGGCTCAGCCGGATTGGACAGGAGCAACTGGGGGCCGGGGTGGCACCAGGGCAGGCGGAAGCTCCTGTGCTCGCAGCAGCGCGTTGGTGCCAGCGTGCAGGTGTGGGGAAAACCCACCCCGCCACCTCGCCGGCAGCCACCGCTGGCATCAGCGCCCGGAGGAGAGGAGCTGGGGGCAGCTGCCGGCCAGCGTCAGAGGCACGTGTGAGCTGCGAGGAGCTCGGCCCGGGGGCCCACAGCCCACGTCGAGTGTGGCAGGCTTTCGGGAGAACCAGGATCTAGGCAGGGAGGGATCGTCAGGAAGCCAGGACCCTTCTCCTGAACTGTCCCTTTGCTTATTATAATGGAGATATCCCATCTCCTAGAACTGGAAGGGACCTTGAAAGGTCATCGAGTCCAGCCCCCTGCCTTCACTAGCAGGACCAAGTACTGATTTTTCCCCAGATCCCTAAGTGGCCCCCTCAAGGATTGAACTCACAACCCTGGGTTTAGCAGGCCAAAGCTCAAACCACTGAGCTATCCCTCCCATGAGTTGCTCATGCGACTTCTCCCTGCCTGGCGCGAGAGCCCCACCTCCCGTCTCTGGCTGTAGAGCTTTCTCCTGCCCGGCCTCTGGCTCCGATTTCTCCCTAGTGCCTGGTGCTTGGGCCCGGCCTGGAGGCGAGGCGCCGTGGGGGACAGCTGGGGTGTCAGGCCAGCAGGCTCCTCAAGGCAGCCGAAGGATGGTACAGACACAGGGCTCTTATCGGCCCTGACCTTTCCCGATAGTTAAATATTTAACTGCTGTCAAATCCAGCTTTCTATTTTAATTGGGGCAGCTCAGCATGGCTAGGAGGCATCTCCAGGGGGCAGCGGGGTGACCCACTTAGCCAAAGCGGGAACGCACACTTAAAGGGACAGGCCCCAGGTTGTATGAAACCTTCCCAGCCGCTCCCAGAGGGGCTCTCAGCCCAGGGGCTGTCACTGCTCTGCTCAGAGACGGAGCCTTGATCCATTGCAGGGCACGAGCCGGAACAGGGTGGGAGACTCTGGAGCATTCCGGCTCCCCGTTGAACTCCGCACCCTCGGCTCGTGGCACAGATCTGTCCACGCCTGCATCTCTGCTCCCAGCCACGCATGAGAACATGAGAACGGCCATCCTGGGTCAGACCAATGGTCCATCTGCCGCCAGTGGCCGGGGCCAGGTGCTTCACAGGGAATGAACAGAGCAGGGCAATTTAAGGAGTGATCCATCCCCTGTCGTCCACTCCCAGCTTCTGGCAGTCAGAGGCTAGGGACACCCAGAGCATGGGGTTGCAGCCCTGCCCATCCTGGCCAATAGCCATTGCTGGACCTGTCCTCCATGAACTTATCTAGTTCCTTTTAGAACCCAGTTATACTTTTGGCCTTCACAGCATCCTCTGGCAAGGAGTTCCACAGGTTGACGGTGCGTTGTGTGAAGAAATACTTCCTTTTGTTTGTTTTAACCATGCTGCCTATTCATTTCATTGGGTGACCCCTGGGTCTTGTGTTATGTGAAGGGGTAAATAACACTATGACCCTCAGCAAAAGCACCCATTGTATGGCACCCATTGCTGCAGTGTCTGGACACGCTGGATGTGGTTTAGATTAAAGGCCGGGGATCTAACAGTGAAATACACCCCTGTGCAGAGCGTCTGGTGCCCCTTGGGGTGCCGGTGATGTCTGGGGTGCGTAGCCCTTCTGCCAGCCCACTGCCATGAGAGACACTTTGCCAGCGGCTTTCATGGATGGACGTTTGTGGACCGTTGAGATTCAGGGATCTCGGTTCCATTCCTGGCTCTGGAAGGTGAGTTCTCCAGCGGGCACGCGCGGGGGAGCCGCCGTCCACCGCCTTGGCTGCAGCATAAGTCCGTCCATCTGTCCGTGCCAGTCCCCCTGGCTGTGCAGTGAGTCCCCACCCCTACGCTATGGCCAACGGATCCTGCCGTAATTAAAGCCCAGGCCTCCAGGGCTGCTCCCCACTCCGCCCGCCGAGCGCCCTCCACCGCCGAATCGACTGCGGCTCACCAGGGCAATCTGCAGCTCTGCCTCCCCGCCCCCGCCTGCCCGGCGTCGGCCCTGCCACTTCATTACAATGGATTTTACTGTAAAGACATCAGATTGAAGGAAAGACTCGCCGGCCGGGCAGTGGCTATAACTTATTGGATTTCCTGGCCGCAATTACATGGGCCGAGCAGCCCTTCTATTTACCTGTGTAGACAACTCCATTTATTTCTATTGACATGTTGATGCTGCTAATGCCGCTGGTGGACAGGTTCAATGCGGTCTCCTGTCTGTCATCTGGGGGAAAGGAAAGACCGATATGAGCATTAAGAGAAACAGAAACGAGACAGGCCTGCCTGGGAAACACAGCTAGTGGGATGGGCCCCCCACCCGCTCCAGCCAGCTGGCTAACCCCGTTGCCTCTCCGGGTTAGCAACTGGGATGTTTTCCTCCCCGGTTTTGGTGGGGCAGAGGGTGGGATCTCGCAGGGCCTTGCTGGAGGAGCAGTTCCCATCACTCCCTTTGGCTGCCGCGTCTGTTGGAAGGGAGAGTCTCGTCATGGCCTTGGGCACAAAGTCACGTGGTGCCGCCTCGCACGATAACGTCCTGGTGTCACCAGGCAACAGCGATAGGGTTTGACAGGCTCCCCCAAAAGTGACATCCCATGAGCAGCGCCAGTGGGACGCAAGATCTGGTCATCACAGCCCGCCCCCTATCCATCCATGTCTACCTCTCCACTTTTCATACGTACTCCTCTCGCTGTCCATCGATACGTACCCATCTATCTGCCCGTCCATCCAGCTATAGGTACCCCTCTGCCTACATCCCTAGCCATTCATTGGTATGTCCTCCCTACCTCCTCATCTATACGTACCCTGATCCATCCATCCCTCCGTCCATCAGTCCATTCCCACACACCCCCTTCTATCCACCCATCCCTCTGTCCATCAGTCCATCCATCCATCCCCACATGCCCCCATCCATCCATCCAACCATCCATCCCCACATGCCCCCATCCATCCCCACATGCCCCCTTAGATCCATCCATCCATCCCCACATGCCCCCATCCATCTATGCATCCATCCCCACATGCCCCCTTCTGTCCATCCATCCCCACATGCCCCCTTAGATCCATCCATCCAGCTATAGGTACCCCTCTGCCTCCCTCCCTAGCCATTCACTGGTGGGTCCTCCTTACCTCCTCATCTATACGTACCCTCATCCATCCAGCTATAAGTACCCCTCTGTCTGTCTGTCTACCTTTCCCAGACCCGAAGAAGAGCTCTATGTAGCTCCAAAGTTTGTCTGTTTCACCAACAGAAGTTGGTAAATAAAAGATATCACCTCCCGCACCTTGTCTCTCTGTCTCTCTCCATCTGTTCATAACCCCTATCTAGCTTGCTGTCTCTACATCGCCCATACCCCTCGATACAACATACGTACTGTACCTCTCTGTCTATCCACCCACATGTATCCCTCTCATTCTAGATCAGACGTTCCCCTCTCGTGAATCCATCGGGGGGTTGGATTGTGCCCACCGCCATGATGCCGGATCACAAAGCCAGGAACATGAGGTGGCCCCCGCCCCGTCCCTCTGCTCTAGACCGTGGTGTTCGCCCCTGGGATGGGGGGGAGGGGCGTGCCAGCAGTTGTGCTATGGCTGGTGCCTGCAGCAACGTTACACAACATGAGCCCCATGAAAACCCGGCTTGTTTCCCACCCGGATAGGCGGGAGAGCCGAGCGCAGGGTCAGACATCCCACGGCTGAGCGGCGTGGGTGTGACTAGATGAGCGGCTCTGACTGAATCTGTCCCATGCAGGGAAGAGCTGGACTGCGTCCGCTCAGCCGGTCTCCACTGCACTCCCCCCTTCGAGCTCCAGGAGATCCAGCCCTCTCTCCACCTGCTGCATGCCCCCCTCCGCAGAGCGGCATACTCCAGGAAGAGCATCTCTCCCGGAGGGATCCTGCTGGGACTCCAGGCTAACAAACCCACTGTCCCTAAACACCATGCAGGGCTGCTGGGTCAATACTGACTCGCCCGCACGGCCTGGGTCCCCCCTCCACACAGTGAGCAGCCCCGATCCTGCTTCGCTTCAAACTCAGGGACACGTCACAGCCCATGACGGTGCAGCTGTACAGGCAGTGACAACGTGCCAGCCAGTGAGGCTATGATGCCTGGTACTGCCCCTCCCCC
>NW_020665349.1:1490313-1499674 GCF_002925995.2 Terrapene triunguis
GGAGATGGCGAGGGCCGGCACGGGGATCTTCGGGGAGCCCAGCATGGCCGGGGTGCCCACGGGGGAGTAGCTGAAAAGCGCCGTGCCAAAGCTCTGCCGGCGCCCCTCTCGCCGGTTGCTGTCTATGGCGGCCTGGAGCTCGCCGGGGGAGCTGAGGGCTCGTTTCTCACATTCGTAGGGGTACAGGTATTTCATGTATCTGGAAGGGGGTGGGGGCGAGGGGGACGCAGAGGGGGATGAGCCCCTGGCTGTGATTGGTGGCATATTCCACCCCTCCCCCCTGCCGGCTGAGACAGGACCCCGGACTGGTTAATGATCCCATGTGGTTCACAGCAACGCTCCCATCCAAGGACAATGGCTCCCAGCCCCACACACCCTGTGCTCAGCTACGCAAGGCCCATAGGCGCCCACAGAAAAAGTAGCAGGTGCTGAGCACCCATTGGCAGCTAAGCTGCCCCCTCCGCCCCCACCCCACCCCACCCCGCCAGCGCCTCTCACCTGCCGGCGACCCCTCTGAGCAACTCCTCCCCCTCCCTCCCAGCGCCTCCCACTGGAGCTGCGGGAGGGAGGGGGAGGAGCGGGAACAGGGTGCACTCGGGGGAGGAGGCGAGGCAGGGGCTTGGGGGAAGGGGTGGAGTGGGGGTGGGGGCTGGGGCTTGGGGGAAGGGGTAGAGTAGGGGCGGGGCCTGGGGCGGAGGGCGGTCGAGCAACCCCTGGCTAGAAGGGAAGTCGGCGCCTATGGCAAAGCCTGTCTGGCGTTACCATTAATGACTGGGTTGCACTGTTGCCTAGGCAGTCCATTCAGCATCAAGGCCCCACAGTGCTAGGTGCTGCACAAACTCGTGCAAATCCACAAGGGGCAGAGTTAAGGTTAGGTGGGCAACCTTAACCCTGGCGTTTACTGACTTTTGAGCGATTCCCTTGGCAGCCTTGATGTTCTCTGAGCCACCCCTGGTCCTTCGGATCCAAAACCGGCGGCCTCTACTACCTGAGCTAAGGGAGAGTCCCCGCGGTGGGCAGAGGAAGGGCCTTCAGCGTCCCTGTGGGACGGCCACCAAAGGGCAACATCGTGCACACGCAGGCCATTATCCGTCATAACGACCACACCATCATCACTACTGCACCGGGTCAAACCTCCTGCGGGGAGCAGGAGCCACTGGGCTGGCACTGGGAGTGGGTCTGAGCACAGGAGTGATCCAGCTACCACCAGAGAGGGGTGGGACCCCCTCTCCAAAGCCTGCTCCTCCCAATCTGGCTCACTCCTTCCCTTAACACCCCCTTACCCACCCTCCAGACCCTGCCCCCTTGGCACCCCCCAGCCCAGCTCTCTCCTGCCCCCGTGCAAGGTGGCGGCAGCTCACTGCGTGCGGAGTGTGAACGCCGCGCTAGTGATGGACGTGGGGAGGTTGAGGCCTTTGGTGATCTCCCGCCAGATCTTCTTGTTGATCACTTCGACCAGGCCGCCCTTCTCGGTCACCAGCCGGTACAGCGTGTACAGGTCCAGCACCTGCTTGGCCATGATGGGGATTCGGTTCACTGGAGTCCCTTCAAGAGACAGAGACACAGAGAGAGAGAGAAAGGGTGCGAGTGAAAGAGAGAACGCGTTTGCACCGGAGAGCACGAGGGGGTGTGTGTTCACGTGTGTGCCAGGCAGAGAGAGGGAATGCAAAAGAGAGAGAGAGAAAGGGGGGCTGTCCGACATACACCATCACCGCCCGGCTTGGCTGCTTCCCGGAAAGAGCCCGCGGGCACAGTCAGTTTCACGCTGGTGGGAGAAGCTGGGCAGAACCAGGGGAAGCTCCCCCCCCTCGCCCCCAGCAAGACCCTGTCTGGGGGGCAGTGAGTCCCTGGTGGCTCTGTCAGCTCGAGGGCGCATTAGTGCTCGCTGGGCCAGCTGGTTCTGTAACACGGATGCACACGGAGCTAGAAACGGGGCTGAGATCAGCTCATCACAGCCTGGCTCTGCTCCCCGGGCCGGACGGGAATCAGCGCCCCCCAGAGGTGAAAAGCTTTAGAAGCGAAGTCCCCGTAGGGTGCCCCCCCCACAACGAGGCAGAAGGCGTTCGCTCGTTCCCAGCCCCCTTCCCTGGGAGGGCAGCCTGTAGGGTAATTGCACGGCTGCTGGCTCAGGCAGGGGGCCCAAGGGGACGAACCTGAAATGTCACCAAAGAGTCAGGAGTGAAGTCACGGGAGCAAACCCTAAAAAGGCCCGGATGAAAAAAAGTAACTTTGCTCGGCTGCTGGAGCTTCCAGCAACCCCACGTCCCAGCAACAGCCCCCAGCGCAGGGCACGAGAACGGCACGAGGCCGAGGGCGGGAAACTTGGCCAGAGCCCAAAAGCCTCCTCCAGTCTGGCAGCTCTGGTACAGATTGCAACCGCCATCCGGTTCAATGCTGCCTCAGGCCTGTGGGCACACAGAGCTTGGCAGGTGGCTCTGCGCAGCACGCCAGGGCCACGCCGAATCCCGCAGCGACGGCAGCGACGGCGCTCACCTCCTCCTGCTCCAGTTCTCAGCCGTGTGCAGGGTTTATGAGACGCAGTGGAGCAGTTCCGGCTCTGACCTGTAGAGGGCAACGGTGCACACGCGAGGTGTGGAGAACTTGGAGGCGTTAAGTCAGCGCAAGGTGACTTTGTGTTAGCCACGACTCGAGTCACACGGTAAATGGGGCGGCCTCAAAGCACACAGCTGCGGAGGCTGCAATTCCACGGGGCGGCTCCTGGGGACTCAGGCTTTGCTCGCGGGGGGAGCAGGTGCTAGCGGGACCCCCGGGCTAGAAGAAGAGCTGCATTATGTCCCATTGGGGGGTGTCCCTCCTTACCCAGAGCCGCTCCGGGCTCCGGGGCTGAGCAGCAAAGCTTGGTTCTGGAACCAGAGCTGCATCAGATCATTCTCCCGATCCGGACGGGTTTGATCCAGGGCTTCTGCTTGGCCCAGACAGACCAAAGACGAAGAGCTCAGGCCCTGCCACATGGCTAGTAAGAGATTCCTGGATCTGACCCAGGAGCGGGACTCCAGCAACGATTCACGGCAGGCTAGAAGCTGCTGGCGGATCCCTGCCACGGACGTCACGGCGTGACTCGCGAGGGCTCTTTGCCAAGTGCCCTCCAGGTCCCTTTGCCAAGTGCCCTCCAGGTCCCACACAGCCGGGCTCCCTCTGCCCGCCTCGAGGACTGAGCCAAGCGCCACGGGAGGCTATGGGGGAGGGACCAGGCCCTTGGAAAGCAACCGGCATTGTGGCTACGGGCAGCGGAGGCTTCGGGTGTCCCTAGGCACCAGCTGGGACCCCAGGCAGCCCTGGACTAAGCCAGCCCAGCTGCCCCTGGTCTCAGCGGTGACACTCAGTAATGCCAGGGCTGGATTCGAGCTAGCAGCTGGCCGTGCGGGATGGCAGGTCACAGCTGCAGAGCGGCGCGGGCGTGGGAGCAAACAAAGGATCGCGAGGGTGGGGTTCAAAACCTCAGTCTCCTCCTGACGCCGAGGGCGTCTACACAGCTCACCACGCCGGGCTCTGACTCAGGGCTGAGTCAAGCCCCCCTTCCGTCCACACACAGATCAGTGTGTCCTCGGGCCCTGCCAGGGGGAGGGTCAAAGCCTGAGTCCCGCCCGCTGGGACAGTCCAAGCCCTGTCACTTTGCAGTGTGGACGCAGCTCAAGACGAGACCTGTGCAGTGCTGAAAGGCCATGGTAGCACGGCTGGGAGCCCCCGTTTATGCTGCCGTGTGGACGTACCGTTAGTGCCCTGCTCTAACCACTCAGCCACACACCCTCCCCACGACAGGCCGAGAACCCAGGCGCTCCGGCTCCCAGTGCCCGGTTCTAGCCCCCGGCAGGAGAGGCTCGCTGGTGCTAACGTGGCGTGTGGCTCTGGGGCAGAGCGGCTGCTCCCTGCCAGGCCTCTCTCCGCTTCTAAATTGAAATCAATTCCAATAACCCTGCTGCATTGACAGCTCCTCCTGCAGCGCCCAGGGCTAATTACTGTCCTCGGCGGCCCCCCCGGAGCCCCCTGCAGCCCCACACCAGCCCTAGCCCCACGGCATGGCACAGGTGGGATTTACCCTCCCCGCTGCCTGCTCTCCACCCCCGCAGCAGGGATCACAGGGCCCCCGCCCCTCTCTTTCCTCCATCCAAGGGGATGCCCCAGCCTTTCAGAGCAGCCGCTCCCGCTTGCCCAGCCCAGCTCCCGGCTGGAGGGCTCCCTTGAGGGCCTCCCCCCGGGTCAGGGGCTCTGGGGCCTGACCCGCCCTCATTAACCTGGGCTTTGCCTTCCCAGTTTTACGGGGCTGCCTGGATTTATGGCTGGAGCCCTCAATAGGCAGCGAGAATTACAGCTGCTCTGATGGGGAGGGCAGGGGGAACCGAACCAGAGCCCCACGGGCCCTGCCATCACCTGGGCCTTTGCCCACCCTCCCCAGACCGCAGCAGGGGGGTGGCTGGCATGAGCTCCCGAAAATAATGCACCTGAGGGATGGGGGGAACCCCTGGCTGGGGGAAGGGACTGACCGAAATCCCCATCTGCTAGGAGTCTGGGGGAGGGGTCCCTGGGGTTCTCCTCTTTCTACCCCCCCAGAAGCTCCCCAGCATGTTCTGGATTTTCCCCCTAGGAGAACTGGGAGCTTCTCTCTCCCACTGGGCTGGGGAGCGAGTGGTCAGCAGGGTCACTGCAGAGGGAGGTGAGACCTCCCTCCGCCCCCCAGGTGTGGCGCTCCTGGTCCCTGCTGCACCTAACTCTTGATCCCCCATGGTCGCGGTCAGCTGGGATCGGCTGCCGGGCTGGGGAGGGAGGGGGGGGGCTTGGTTGTGCTCCCATGATCAGAAAGCTCCAGCGCTAAGGAGTGTGCCCCGGTCTGCATCAGTGCCCCGAGTCCCCCCAACTCGGCTGGGCCACGAACCCAGGGTCGGCCTCAAAGCTGGAGCAAGACCCAGGAATCCACGTGGGGCTAAACTCCCCTGAGGGCCTGGACGGTGGCAAATATCACCTTGGTCATGAGTGTCCCCCCTCCCCAGGATCACAGCCCTCCCTGCCTGGCCCCTGGATTGGCACGCTCTGGCTGGATCGCAGCACGGGGAGAGAACAGCAGCTGAGACGCAGAGGTCACCCACACACACACCTCACGGAGGCTGTGCCCTACGTGTCCTAGAGGGGTCGATGGGTTTGACAGTCTGCCTCCAACAGGGGCTAGCGCCAGATGCTTCAGCAGAACATGGGAAATCTCTGTAAAGCGCCTGTAGCAGCTGAGGAAATTCCTTCCTGACCTCAGTTACCGGGGATCTAGCTGTGCCCTGGGACATGAAGATTCCTGGCTCCTGTAGCTTTATTCACTCTAGTAATTATTTCCTTACTAACCTAACTGCAGAGGTGGCTCTTATTAAAGAGACATCTAATTCCCTTACTGAATCTTACTGTTTGTCTCCATAATATCATGAGGCAGTGAGTTCCACAGGCTGACTTGATGTTGTTTGTAAAAGTCCCTCTCTCCCCCATGAGCGTTCTTGCTGCTTTCCAGTAGATACCACCTCCAGATGTCACTGTTAGGAAAGAAACCCCCCTCCCCCATGTTCTTATCAGAGCCCCGAAAACACCCCTTTCCCCAGCCATGTGGCATCATGTCTCACTGTTCTTCCGCCTGTTGACGGCCAGTGGGACACTCTGCAAACGCTTTCCTACAGATGGCCAGAGGGCTGCGCCATGGAGCATAGGCTCAAGGCCAACAGACCATGGACCAGCGGTTCCCACCTCTTTGACCTCTGGCAGGGAGGAGCCGTAGGGCACTGACGATGGTATCTGACCCTTGCTGTGTTGCTGCAGGTTCCCTGCTATCCCTGACACATGCACTCCTCCCCAGGGCCTGTCACGGGGGGGGCAGAGGGTAAGTCCTGCTCCGGACCGGCGGCCCTGGAGAGCCAGGCCCTGCATGGGCCCGGTCGTAGCGGGACCAATGAGACCAGCACAGCCAGGGGGGCTGGGGAAGCAGATGCCCCAGTTCAGTGTCACGCAGGATCACACACCGTATCCAGACACGCAGCGAGAGCCGTGCACCCCCCCATCGCAGTGCAGGGCTCGGGCTGCCGACCGACGCGCCCGCCCGCAGCGACGCCCCCCTGGCTTCCACACTTTGCAAACTCCGCGCCGGCCGCTCTGTGTCACGGCGCCGGCTGCCGCTCGGGGAGAAGGGTCCCAGATTTATTCCCTTCCTTTCTTCGGGGCGGGCCGCGGCGCGGATCGAAAAGCCATCCATTCCGCTCGCCGAGATGTCACAGGCGCGCTCGCCACCTCAAACGAAACCGTCACTCACGGCAGCTTTCCCGCAGCCCTAATTTATGGCCCCGATATTGGCTTGGCTTCTTCTCCTACGCCTGAAAAATGAGCTCCCTTTCTTCCTTTACTGCCGCCATCGAACTCTGGTGTCTGGGTGATGGCAAGCGGCTTTTGTTCGTTCTCCCCGTCTCGCCCTGCAAGCAATTTTCTCCGTGCTGCAGCCGCGCTGCTCAGCTCCCCCGTCCACGGGGGCGGCAAGCCCCCTTCCTTGTGCTGCCCCAGCACCGGGGCCTGCCCAGCCGCTGGCGTCCGGGACAGCCGGGCACAGCCCAGTGCAGTGCGCCCCCGTGCCACCCCCATGTGCCCCACGCAGCAGGGGCTGGGAGCAGGGCTGGCGCAGAGCCTTTGGCCAGGGCACAGCTGCCCGGGGCCGGCTCTGCCCGCTTGAGCCCCTTAGTGTGACAGAGACTTGGGGGGCTTTACACCGGGGGGTTCTGAGCCTGGTTACCCAGCAGCGCGTGGCATGAGTCCACGGCAGGCTGAGACCCCCTGCCTGATCTCACACCCCGACCCCTGACCTGACAGCCTCTCCAGCCTCTTCCCTTCCACCCCCCATGGCAGGCACGGGGGGGCTCCCTGGCCGGCTCTCCCCATGGCAGGCCGTGGAGTGGGGGGGGCTTGCAGGCCGGCTCCCCCCACGGCAGGCCGGGCTCCCTGCACTCCTGTCTCCCTGAGGCCAAGCGCTCTCTTGGCCATTTCTGCCCCTCGCCTGTGGGAACGGCACCTGGGAAGTGGGTTTGGTGGGTCTCGGTCCCGGTCCCCAGTCCCCCCCCAGCCATCTCAGCAGAGGGGCCGAGGCAGAACTCCCCTCTCCCCCCAGCCACGGTCCCCCCACCTGCCCCGCTGCCCAGCACTGGATTCGTGGGGAGCAATGGAGGAGAGTAGGATGCAGGCGCGATCCCTGTGGGGAAGGAGGGGGGGGGTTCCTATCTGAGATCACCCCCCCCACACAAGGGGTTTTCACCCAGCCCCCCACCCCAAGCACTTTCGCCAGCCCCAGCCCCTCGCATCCTCCGATCCCGGGGGGCCGAGCTCCTGGGGTCCTGCCTCAATAAGCACTAAAGCAAACACGGCCTGTTTGCGACCATTGATGGTCCCTTTCCTCCACCCCCCCGACAGCGCTGGGACTTTTCCTTTCTCATCCCCGCCCCCGCCCCCGCTAATGAAAATGGCTTTTCATTAATCTCGGGGCCCCCCCGCCGAGGCGGCCGCTGCCCCGGCCCCGGGACAAAGGCACCTGTCTCCGGCCCCCCCGAAGAGTAATGGCGCTGGCTCGTTTGCCGGAGAGCTCCACAAAAGCCCATTCAGGAGGCGCAGCCATTGTGGGGCTCCAATTAGCTGGGGATTGATTTACGGCGAAGCATTATCGGCAGGGCCCCGTGCTTGCCTCGGCTGCGGCCTCGCGCCGCTCGCTCGGGGACACGCCACGGACGAGGGGGCGGCGGGAACAGGCGCCGGGGGGGCCGCCTGTCCTGGGACACGGACGCCCCTTGCCGGGTGGGGCATTCATTGGCAGAGCCCCCCCTGGCCCCGCAGTGGGGGCCCGGGCCTGGCTTGGGCTCACTTTCAGGCCCCGAGAGGGGGTGCTCCTTGGGGAGACACAGCCACTCAGGCCCCTCCCTCTGAGCCAGTACCGCACCTGTGCCCGGCGTGGCGCATGGGACGCCGCGTTGCCAGGACGGGTCATTAGGGGATACGCCTCAGGCCTGAGCTCAGCAGTGCCCTTACTTGGCAGCTGGGGGCACCCCCCTTTAGATGGGACGTGAAGCCAGACCCTGCCCAGCTGTGCCCACTGATCTGGAGCAAAGCTGTTCTCCCCGGTGTCCTGGCCACATTCACAGCAGGGCGAGATGTGCCGCCTCTCTGGAGTCCTCCCCGCAGCCTTTGCTGGCATGGCTTGTTCCTCTTCTCCTGGACGGGTGACCGTGGGCCGCGCTCCGCTCCAGAGGCGGCTGCATGGATCCAGGCCACTTTGGGATTTCAGGCCCACCTGTGTAACTATGCTAGCATGGACGGAGTCATTGCACCTCTGGTTAGCCACAGAGCAGGGCCAGCCTGGGGTCGCGGCAGGGCCAGCGGGGATCATGGTGCGGGAAGGGGGCAGCCTGGGCTGGGGGGATTGTCATGGGGGTGAGGAGGCCGGATGGATGTGCGGGCGGGGCAGTCATGGGTGGGTGGATCGCCCTGTGGGGAGGGCGCAGTGCCAGCGGAGGGTGCACCTGTGGGCACCAGGCCCTCTGAGCGCCACGCGCCGGGTGCTGCAGTAACTCCGCGGTGATGTCCCATTTTTCACCTCGGCTAATTTGGTCCGTCCCGCTGACAACTGAAAGGGGCTTAATTGCTTAGACAGGCAGTGAGCAGAACACATGTTACATTTCATTACGGCTGACGGTGGCCACATCAATCCGCCGCGTCCCACCGGGCGAGGCGCTCGCGAGGCAGGGGGCTTGGGCTGCCGCTGGCCTTTCCCCAGCCCCATCTCACCCCAGCTCCTCCGTGGGGGGGTCAGCACCACGGTCGCCCCGAGGGGGACCGGCACGGGGCAGGCAGTCGTAGCCCCACTGACTCCTTGGCAGCTGGGAAGGAGCCGGCGTGTAATACAGGGAAGCACAGCTGACTGGGCAACCCCCTGTGCCAACCCCGCCCCCCCCCAGGCTGCAGGGGGCGGCGGGTCCCGCCCCAGGCACTGGAGGGGATGGAGACGCATTTCGTGGCTTTGGGCCACATAGTCCCCTGCACGCTTCACTGCGCCATTGGAGGCCGCAAAGCCCAGCAGATCTGCCTGTCCCCCCCGGGGCGAGGAGGGAAGGGGGAGGGAAAGAGACAGTTCCCCACAGCTCCCATCCCTGCTGGGTAGCTGGGAGCACGTCTGGGCACTACAGAGCCGCGTTCAGAACCAATAAGCACCCACCCGCCTGTTCCCACGCACCCGTCTACCCGTCCGTCCCCCACACGCTCCCTCCGCCTGTCCATTCTCACGCATGTCCCCTTCAGTTTCCACCCGTCCGTCCCCACGCACACCCCCTCCGCCTGTCCATCCCCA
>NW_020665349.1:1499684-1532175 GCF_002925995.2 Terrapene triunguis
CCACCCGTCCGTCCCCACGCACACCCCCTCCGCCTGTCCATCCCCACGCACGCTCCCTCTGCCTGTCCATCCTCCTGCATGCCCCCTCCAGTCTCCACCTGTCCATCCCCTGCACACCCCCTCCGCCTGTCCATCCCCACGCACGCTCCCTCCAGTCTCCACCCGTCCGTCCCCATGCACACCTCCTCCACCTGTCCATCCCCACTCACGCTCCCTCTGCCTGTCCATCCTCCTGCACGCCCCCTCCAGTCTCCACCTGTCCATCCCCTGCACCCCCCCTCCGCCTGTCCATCCCCCCGCACGCCCCCTCCAGTCTCCACCCGTCCGTCCCCAGGCACGTCCCCATGCACGTCCCATCCCCCCATCCATCCCCCCCTACACCTCATCCAGTCTCCACCTGTCCCATCCACCTGTCTGTCCCCCACGCATGTCCCGCCCCTCACAAGGTGACCTGAGGCACTGGTCTCTTTCCCAACTGCAAACACCTCTCAAAATCTGATCTGGCTTTAACCCACAATCCCCCTTGGGCACAAAGGGCCAGTCTGTGCAATCCCAGCCCCTCGGCATGGGGCAGAGAGCGGGGCTTTATTGGGATGCTGCGCCAGGCACACCCACGGGGACCGGAAACGCCCCACAGTGCCTGAGGTGTCTGGGTGTGAATGCGTGTGCCCGGGCACTTCCCCCCCCCCGCCCCACAGACGTTGCCAGGGAAGACGGGACTGAAGCTCCCTGCTGCCCTCCGTGAGCAGCGTGCGGTGCTTGGCAGCGGCTGATTAATGATGCTCGGGGTCAGAGGGCACCTCTGGGGTCCCTGACCTCCCCTGGCTAATGAGGTGCAGAGCTCCGCGGCCCAGATTGCCTCTGCAGCAGGCCGGGCGGGAGAGCTCGCTGGGGGGGAGAGCGTCCGGGATGCAGAGCGACGCGGGGGGTGGGTGTGTCTCTGGGGTGGCGGGGGTTGGGAGGGACCCAGAATGGATCAAGGCACAGAAGGACGCCCCATGAAGTCGGGGAGCTGTCAGGCAAGGGGGTGAAGCCATTTCTTGCAAACAGCGGCTCCCTGCAGCGTGGATCCCAGCGGGCCATGCCCAGGGGTCAATGCACCAGGCAAAACCAGCCTCCAGCCCCAAACCCGAGAGCATTGAGCTGGTCCCCAGCAGGATCGGCTGGATGGGAGTGGAGACGGCTGGTCTGACATCTCTGGTTTTTATTTAACCCTTTCTGGAGTGGATTCCATTATAATCTTCAAACTGCCCTCCCCTCCCTTGGCCCCTGCGTGCTTACGGGTGTTCGTGCTTGGTTGGGGAAGCCCCTCCCACATGGGCTGTTTCCATTGCTTTGACAACCATCTCTGCCAACCTCACACCCCAAAGCACGTCACAAACATACCCGTGAGATGCAGTCCCCTCTGGGGTGGAGCACAGCAGCTCTGACAGCACACAGCAACATGACACACATGCTCAGCCACTGTCTCAATAACTGCAGCAGTTTCTGGGGGACAGTGAAGAACTGAAGCACAGGGGCAAATTAGGGTGGCACAAACTGGCAACTTCCAGAGTTAGAACTGGGATTAGACGCTGAGGTTAACTCCTGGGAAAAGCACCCGGGGTTTTAAATAAGGTAAATAGTGGTGTCCCCCAGGGGTCTGTACTGGGCCCAGTCCTATTCAACATATTCATCAATGATCTGGAAAAAGGGGTTAACAGTGAGGTGGCAAAATTTGCAGATGATACAAAACTACTCAAGATAGTCCCAGGCAGACTGCGAAGAGCTACAAAGGGATCTCACAAAACTGGGTGACTGGGCAACAAAAGAGCAGATGAAATTCAACCTTGATAAATGCAAAGTAATGCATATCGGAAAACATAACCCCAACTCTACATATAAAACGATGGGGTCTAAATGAGCTGTTACCACTCAAGAAAGATCTTGGAGTCAGTGCGGATAGTTCTCTGAAAACATCCACTCAATGTGCAGCGGCCGTCAAAAAAGCGAACAGAATGTTGGGCATCATTAAGAAAGGGAGAGATAAAAAGACAGAAAATATCATATTGCCTCTATATAAATCCATGGTATGTCCCCATCTTGAATACTCTGTGCAGATCTGGTCGCCCCATCTCAAAAAAGATATATTAGAATTGGAAAAGGGTCAGAAAAGGGGAACAAAAATGATTAGGGGTATGGAACAGCTTCCGTATGAGGAGAGATTAATAAGACTGGGACTTTTCAGCTTGGAAAAGAGACGACTAAGGGAGGATATGATAGAGGTCTATAAAATTATGACTGGTGTGGAGAAAGTAAATAAGGAAGTGTTATTTACTCCTTCTCGTAACACAAGAACTAGGGGTCACCCAATGAAATTAATAGGCAGCAGGTTTAAAACAAACACAAGAAAGTATTTTTTCATGCAATGCACTGTCAGCCTCTGGAACTCCTTGCCAGAGGATGTTGTGAAGGCCAAGACTATAACAGGGTTCAAAAGGGAACTAGATAAATCCATGGAGGACAGGTCCATCAATGGCTATTAGCCAGGATGGGCAGGGATGGTGTCCCTAGTCTCTGTTTGCAGAAGCTGGGAATGAGCGACGGGGGATGGATCACTTGATGATTCCCTGTTCTGTTCATTCCCTCTGGGGCACCTGGCATTGGCCACTGTCGGCAGACAGGATACGGGGCTAGATGGACCTTTGGTCTGACCCAGTCTGGCCGTTCCTAAGGAAGGCAGGGGTCTGTTCTGCATGTCAGGAGCCCAGCACCCACACCCAGGCAGCAGCTTGTGTGACTCAAAGGGAAGTGCACTCCTTCCAAGTCATGGAACACCATTCCCAGAAACACCCGTCTGCCTCAGGGGCGCCCCCAGCAGCCGCGGGCCAGGCCTGAGTCGGTATCAGTCATGCATCGTAAGCACACAGCAGGGCTACAGCCAGCCCGGCCATTGGTTCCAGGCCCACTGACTATCGTGTAGACATGGGCCAAGAGGCTACGCTTCCTTGCCAGTCGGCTTTGGAAACGGGCCTAACCTTTCCCCCCACCATGCAGCCTGCTCCACCCCTTTACCAAAAGCAAAGCGCCACCCGTCCCGTGCCGCTGCTCCCCCGCATCTGGAACGGCTCATGTGGCGAAAAGCACAAACCCAGAGACAAACTGTCCATGTTAAAGGGCTGACGAGCCCCCCCGTCTGGGGGGAGGCCAGGTTCCAGCCCCACTGGAGGGCAAGGAAGGGGCTGGCAAGAGGAGAGAGCCCAATAAAGCAGAGTCCAGGAGCATCCGACCCGCTTGATGCACATACAGGAGACACGTCACCTGCGTTCAAGCTGCGTTGTCACGGGAGAGTTCAATCTGAGTAACGTACGCGGGAGGTCTCAGGCTGCCAGTACTAAAGTGTCCTCGGAACTCTATAAATTATAGACGACAATTCTCTGATTCACAAAGTGCTGCATCCAACAGGGGAATTCTATAGTAGGTCTCGTCTAGACAGATAAAGAGGAAGTGATCACAGAACTAAAAATTACTGGTCGCTTAGGTGCAAATGATCATGACTTGATTGCATTTGTTATGTGCAAATAGAACAAAGTCCAGACCAGTGATGTATATATACTTGGTGCCTTGAAAGGGCCAATTTCACAATGCTGAAAACAATTATGAGCCAATCAGCAGGGAGAAGGAATTTAAACAGAAACATGTGAATAATAATTGGAAGTTGTTTAAGAACATTTTACCGGATGCCCCAAAACCACAATCAAGAAAGATGGCTGCATTCGTTAAAAACAAAAACAAAACTCCAACTTAGAGCTGAAATGAAAGCAGCTGTACATATAAGACAAATGGAAAAAAGGGGAAGTTAATAGGAATGAATATAAATTAGAAGCTAGGAATTGTAGAAAATTGATAAGGGAAGCAAAAGGATACAAAGCGACTGCTATGGCCCCCGGAGTTACGGACAATAAGAAGGTGTTTTTTTAAGTGTAGTAGGAACAAAAGCAATCCTAGTAATGGTATTGATCCATTATTAGCTGGAAATAGTAGACTGCTCAATAATAATGCAGAAAAGGCAGAAGTGTCCAACAAGTAGTTCTGTTCTCTATTTGGGGAAAAGGCAGATGATATATTCATATGATGAAGGTGAAGATGATGAAATACTTTTTATCCCAACAGTGTCTCAGGAGGATGTTAAATAGCAGCTAGTAAAGTTAGACATTTTTAAATCAGCAGGTCTGGGCATCTACAGGTTTTAAAAGAAACGACTCAATTAATGAAGAATTATAGGTGAGTATTACAACGAATACCAATCAACATAGGTTTTTATAGACATAGACTGTGTCAAACTAACTTGATATAATTTTTTGGATGAGATTACAAGTTTGGTTGATAGAGGTAATAGTGTTAATTAATGTACTTTGTTTCCTGTAAAGCATTTGACTTGGTACCATATGACATTTTGATTAAAAAACTAGCACAATACAAAGTGAACATGGCACACACTAAACGGATTAAAAACTGGCTAACTGATAGGTCTCAAAATGTAATTGTAAATGGCGAACCCTCGTTGAGTGGGTCTGATTCTGCTGGGATCGGGTCTTGGCCCTTCGCTAGTTAACATTTTTATCAGTGACCTGGAAGAAAACATAAAATCGTCACTGATAAAATATGCAGATGACACAAAGGTTGGGGGAGTGGTCAGTAAGGAAGAGGGCAAGTCACTGATACAGAGCCGTCTGGTTGGCTTGGTAAGATGGGGGCAAGCAACCAATATGCATTTTAATACAGCCAAAGGTAAGTTCTTACATCTAGGAACAGAGCATTGGCATAGTCACAGGAATGGGGACGCTATCCTGGGAAACAGGGACTGGGAAGAAGACTTGGGGATCATGGTGGACAATCATGAGCTTCCAGAGCAACACAGTGGCCAGAAGGGCTCAGGCAATGCTGGGATGTATCAACAGGGGAATCTCCAGTAGGAGCAGGGAGGTGATTTTCCCTCTGTATCTGGCACTGGTGCGACCGCGGCTGGGATCCTGGGTCCAGTTCTGGGGCCCACAAGTCCAGGAGGATGTTGAGAAACTGGACAAAGTTCAGAGAAGAGCCACGAGGATGCCTTAAGGACCAGACAGCATGTCCGAGGGAGAGACGCAAGGAGCCCGGTCACTGAAGCTTAGCAAAGAGAAGGTTACGGGGTGACCCGCTCACAGTCTGTATGTACCTACATGGGGAACAGAAGTTTGATAATTGGCTCTTCAGTCTAGCCGGGAAACATATTCATAACATGATCCCTGGCTGGAAGCTGAAGCTGCACAAATTCCAACTGGACTGCTAGAGCCATGAGATTGACAAGAAAGCCGGCTCCTGGCTCCCCAGCCGGGCTGCTGCCGGGTCTCCGCTCCAAGATGGGCTGCCACCCAGGTCCTGGCTTCGGCTACTGCCCAGGTCCCCCGCTGGGAGCCCTGCATGGTCCCGGCTCCCTGCTCCCCGCCAGGAGCACAGCAGCTGACCGGACTCCGGGCGCAGATCTACCCTGCTCCCGGGAGGCAAGAAGCCAGGGGGCAGCTGGGGTCCCGGTGGGGAGCGGCACGGAGCTGAGAGCCCTGGCTCCTAGCCCCCGCACTGCCCCTCGTCCGTGGGTGGAAGTGCTCCGGGTGAGGGCGCGCACCATTGACCCAAGGAGGGCAGTGTGGACGTGAACCACACCAGTAATTACTGCAGTGGCTGTAAGTCGGCCTAACACAGACCTGCCGAAGGAGGTGACCCCGCGGGAGCTTCGTTAGTGGCTAAAGCAGACTCCCGCATGGGGAGGGTCGCTGAGAAAACACCCGAGGGCAGGGTTTGTGGTGGCACCTGAAGCCAGGCTGCAGGCAGGAAGGGGAGGGGAATCCAGGGCAGAATGCCACTGTTGGGCAGGAACGGGCGCAGGAGACCAGGGCGAGCTGGGGAAAGCACCAGGGGATCCCGAATGGGCACAAAGGGCCAGAGGCCACGAGTCGTGTCCCATCAGACAGAGCCGCAGGACCCAGCGAGCCTGGAACACCAGCTAATGACCGCAGCTCCAGCCCCGCCAGCCCCACAAACCAGCTCCGGGAACAGCCTCCGAGGGGCCACATTTGAGACCCGACTGCGATCGACAGGCTTCCTGGACAGACGCTCGCTGTCAGCCGGGATCGGACGGATGCCATGTGCCGCGGTGACCCTGCGTGGCAGCTGGGAAGGTGCTGCCCCCCGTCAGATTGTGCTACGCAGAGGACTGGGGGGGAGGTGCCCATGGGGCGGGTTGATGTTTCCCTGCTCGGTCACTTACACCTGTGCAAAGTGGGGGGCACCGTGCATGCCTGCAAAAGCCTCACTAATTTTGGGGCTTCCATTGGGGAGCCCAAGCGGAGACCCCTGGAGCTGCTCAGTCAGGCACCCAAAGCTAGTGGCCCCGATTTCCCCAAGCCTCGACATGCCCAGCTGGGAGGGTGACGTCAGGCAGCGACAGCCCGGGGGGGATCTGAGCCAACAGGGGCCCTTCTGCTCAGCTAGCCTGAACCCCATCGCGCTGGCCAGAGACGCGACCCCGTCACTCACGCCACCGGCCCAACAGCGCCTGGCTCCGTACAGCCGACGTTTTCGGGAGACACAATCAGACTGGGGTTAAATCCGCCTGGCACGTCCACACTGCACTGAGCGACGGGGGCAGGGCGGTGGGGCTCGAACACTGCCGTGGAGACGTGCGGGCTCGGGCCGAAGTGAGTCCAGCCCCGGTCCTAGCGTCTACACTGCAATGGACATTCCCCACGGGAGGGAGACCCCGGCTGGGCCCCGGCGAGTTCTTCCAATGGCCGATTCCCTCCTCGTTACTCATTTGCACCGTATTTCCAATCGGAACGTTCTAGATTCGCTTTCCAGGCAGACGCTGGTTCTCGTTCAGCCTCTGCCTGCTAGTCCAGCGGTTCTCCACCTGCCCCATAGCCTTCCCCCATTTGTACGGCTTGACGGCCTGGCGTGAGCCAGAGCCAGTGCCCCCACCACAGGGGGCCAATCGGCGGGGGGGCTCAGAGCTGAGCCCACTGCTCCGTCCAGATACGAACAGTCGGGGAACCCCCCCACCGGCAACTGGAGGGAGGAGCAGCAAGCTGAGATGCCCCCCCCGGGGGGGCAGAGGGTAAGGGGTGGGGATTGGCTTGGAGATAAAGTGGGGGGATTGGGGGACCTGGATTAGGGTTGCGGCTCTCGCTGGGGGGACGGTTATCCAGCCCGGATCGCTCCTGGAGCTCTTCTCCGAGCCATCGCCAATACTGCACCCACCCGTGGGGACGTGGGCACCGGGCCCGCTCAGGGTCTCCCCGACGCTGGAGGCAGAGGGAATCCGCCCTCCTGCTCTCACACCCGCCTCAGTTCTCCCCCAGCCACACGGAGCTGCTCCGGAGTCACTCCCGCAGCGAGTGTGAAGAGGTTCACAGGGCCGGAGCAGCGCCAGGGGCCATCCCTGCCTCCCAGCCCAGGCCAGGCTCCTCTCCTGCTCCGCAGGGCTGGGGTCAATCAGAGGAGGAGGGGCCGGGGGTGCAGTGCCAGGTGTCCCAGCTGCCCCATGGGCAGGTGGGGGGAAGGGCCGGGCACCCAGATCATCCTCAAGAGGCTCCTCTGCCCATCACCACCAGCAGGGGGCGCCGTGTAACACGCCCGCCCCTTCCCCCGGGGCTGGGAGTCGACCCTGGTGCCACATGGGGGACACGTGGGGCATCAGCAACCCCCCCACCCCTGAGGGCATTTACCAAGAACGGAGTTAGCTCCCCCCTGCTCCCCAGGGCGGGACCCAGGCAGTCGTTGGGTAGGTGCACACCCCTCCCCCTGCACCACACACACACATACACACACACAATCCCGTGCATGTGCACACACTCCTACGCCTCCACAACCACACTCACAACTACCACCACGTGTGCACAACATACACAGTGTACACAACCCCACTCCACTGCAGAGGGGGTCTGTGCCCTCCCCACCCAGCCCCAGGCAGCCAGCAGGCCCTGCTCCCCACCCCAGGGGCTGGCCAGGGGTCCACAGGGGAACAGGAAGAACCGGTTTCACAGCCCTGCCCTGCCTGGGCAAATATTGTTGGTAGAAAGGAAGGAAATAAATAACCGAGCCTGGTAAAACTCCTGCCCCCCGCCGCACCCCCGGGCTGGCACCCACAGCCAAGCCCCACGACCCAGCCCTCTGGCTCGGATCATTCACCTTCGCCCCCCATTGTGGGCAAGACCATCCCAGGGCCAGGAAATCGCATTTCCTCCCCCAGCCGATGGAGTGGGGCCTTTTCCCCTGCTTGCCACCCCCGCAGCGCGTCCCCCTGCTCGGCTGCTGCTCCCAGTGAGCCATTCCCAGGAGCTGACACCCCGCACGGCACAGGCAGCCGGACACGCTGGGGTAGGTCCTACATAAACACCATCGGTTTGTTTATGGGCTCCCCGGGAAAAGGCTGGGGGGCTTTCCGTGTGTGCGTAACACAGACAGAAAACGTTCCCAGCGCCTCCGCCTCTCCCCCATTAGGGGTAGCGTGGCTCAGGGAGTAGGGCACCAGACTGGGAGCCAGGATGCCTGGGTTCTATTCCCAGCTCCACTGCTCACGGGCTGGGCCAGTCCTATCTCCCCTCCCACCCTTCGTCCATCTCAGCTGCTTAGGGCGGTAAATCCCATTCTGCACGCCAGGCAGTCTCGGTGCATCAAGATGAACAGTAACAGAGAGTCCTGTGGCACCTTTAAGACTAACAGAAGTATTGGAGCATAAGCTTTCGTGGGTGAATGCCCAAGCAGGATGAACTGGACTCTAACGTTCATAAAGAAGAACACGTGGGCGAAATCTGGGAGGCAGGGACTGGCTCTGTGCAGCGCCGTGCGCAGCGGGGCCTGGGTCTCCGCTGGGACGGGGATGGACGCTCACTGTCTGCGCAGCAGCGAGTGTGGATAGGGCCCTATAAATGCAGCCATACCCCACGGAGTCAGTGCCAAGGCACTGGTGCCCTACGCGGTTTGACGAGTCCCACCCAGGGTACGTCTGGGCAGCAGGGCCGGTGCAGCAAACTAGGTGGCTGCCTAGGGCGCCTAGTGGTTGGGGGCGCCTAAAAGCCTGCTCAGGCGAGGAGGTGGAGTGGAGGTGAGCTGGGGCGGGGGGCTGCCCGCAGTAACGGGGGGGGGGGCGCACAGGGGAACTGCTCCCCGCCCCAGATCACCTCCACTCTGCCTCCTCTGCTGAGCACACAGCCCCCGCTCCAAGTCTCCTCCAGTCGGCGCCGCAAGCCTGGGAGGGGAGGAGAATTAGAGCGGCGTCGGCGTGCTCAGCGGAGGAAGCGGAGCCGAGGTGAACTGAGGCGGGCTCCCCAGGTGGGGTTAGCTGCCGCGGAGGGTGGGGTAGCTGCTGTGGGGGGGGGCTCCCCGGGCGGGGGGGGGGGGGGCGGGCCGCGCGGGGGGGGGGGGGGGGGGGGGGGGGCTGCCGCGGGGGGGCGGGGTTAGCTGGGTGGGGGCCACAAGATGGAAGTTTCACCTAGGGCGCGAAACTTCCTTGCACCGGCCCAGCTCGGCAGCAGCTGGCGGACGTCCCCAGGCAGCCGCCAATTTCAGTGCCTCATGGCCAGCTGCAGTAGACGCAGCCCTGGAGGGCAACAGGAGCTGTGCAATGGGGGCTCCGGTGCGGGGGCTCCGGTGCGGGGGGGCGTCCCAGGCAGAGCCCGCCGGCAAACCCCGAGCGTATCCTCGCTCTGGACTCGCAGGTTTGCTGGGGGGGCCTGAGCAGGGACTCGCTTTGCTCCTGGTTCTTCCGAGCCTGCACCCTGTGCTGGGCTGGGGCGGGGGGGCGGACGCACACTGCCGGGGGCTGGGATTGCTGAGCAGCATCCCCAGAGGGGCACGGTGCCCTCATGCCCCCAGCCTTGCTAACGGCTAACGGGGCCAGCTAACGCCGTTCTGTGCTATTCCAGAAATCCCTGGCCTTAGCACCTCCTTACAAGCGCGACAACCAAGTTCAATTCCTTACACGCTGCAGTGTTATCGGGGGGGGGCAGAGGGGGGGAACTGGGCCGCGCACTCTGGGGTGTTATCATGGCGGGGCTGGGCTGCTTGAAATATTCTCTGGCTCCATTCCAGCCCCCTGGCAGCCTAATCAGCGACCAGACGATATCCCAGCCTGCAGGGACCACCCGGCGCAGTCCCTCCCTTCCGACGGGGCTCTGGAGCCTACGGGAAATCACTGGAGAACAACCATCAAATCGTTGCTCCGGCGCCTTTCACCCCAGGCGATACGGGAACCTTTTGCTGACGGCCTCCCTGGAGGCTGACGTGCAGCCAGCTCTGGGGTGGAACGCGGCTGCTGCTGAACGGTGCACAGCAACGCCGCGTGTCATGTTAGGACAAGGAGAGCAGAACGACATTTCTGGTGCGACTGGGGCTCGGGTCCCTGACTCAGTTCTCCAAGGGGCTGCCTGGGGGCGGCGGGGGCTAGGGCCGCCCAGCCCTTCCCGGCGGGAGATGCCCACTCAGGCTAATGTGCCCTCATTACTCGGGCGCTCTAATGGAGACGGAGATGGTTGGCAGAGATTAGCGATTGTGTCCGGATGGGCAGACAAATGAATGCCGGCCGGGGGGGACGCACGGAGCGCGGCAGGAGAGTTATCGGTGCCTGTGCCGGGATCAATGCTATCACCATCCCCGGGCGCGGGGCCGGCTCGCACAGGAGCTGCTCCCCGCTGTGGATTTATAGCCATCGACCGGGCCGGCCCCCAGGAGCAGCCCCCGCGGGATTCGATCCCTGGCTCGATTTCAGGAGCTGCACAAAAGCCCCAATCAGCGGTGCACAAAGAGAGGCCTGCGGTTAATTAGCGCCCGTATCTCAGCCGGGCCAAATGGAGATGGAGTTAATTAGCTCTGGAGAGAGAGATAATGAGCCCCACGCAGCAGCTCATCAATCTTGTGTCCTGCGCTGCCTCTCCTGGGCACCCAGGGCTTGGAGGCAGGGCCCACGCGGCTTCCTGCCCCCCGTCTGCCCCCCAAGCTCCCCAGCCTCCGTTCGGCCCCATGCCGTGACCCCACCGTCAGCCCCATCCCCCAGATGTGCCCCACGTCCCCGGCACCAGCGCCCTCGGCACGCTCACGGGGCGGGGGGGGGGGTCAGCAGTAGGAGCCAGCACCAGGACTTGGGGGGCAGGCGGGGAGGGGCTGGTTTCTAGTGACGGCCGCCGAGCCCTGGGGAGAGCAGCTGCTGGGCAGGTCCTGACCGGAGGGGATGGGAACAGGCAGGCCCAGCGGGAGGGGGTGGCACGTCCCGACCTCGGGCCTTTGCCAGGCAGTACCTGTGCAGCTGGGGGCAGGGGGCGAGCGAGGGGTTCATCACAGCCACAGGGGGACTGGCCAAGGGGCGGAAATAGCCAGTCCCCTTCCTGCACCCCCCCGCCTGCCTGTGCCCCACATGCCTGGCACTGCAGCCGACACTCCCACCCCAAACGCCGCCCTGCGGGGAATCGCCCCGGGCTGCCAGCGGCTGAAGAGGCAGCCACGCAGTTCCCATTCTCTCCAGCAGGGGGCGGCGGCGCTCCCAGGCTCACCCTGGCCATGGCCACTACATGACCCAAGCTGGCCGGGTCTCAGCCCAGAGGCCATTTCCTGCCCCACACCAGCCACAGACCAGGCGCGCTAACCCGGCCCTGCACTGGCCACCGGGCAGAGCCCAACCTCGGACTGGGCCGTGAGGGAGGCCAGTGAGGGGCCGGCTGGGCCAGGCAGCGTGTGGGGGGGTCAGAGCACCCTCCCCAGCACGGAGCGATACAAGGCGAGGGGTATTTGGGGCCCCCCTTTAGAGCCACCGAGAGCCTGGCATGGAGCCCCCCCACGCCGCCCCGGAGGTCTCACTAGCAGCCAGGCAGCCCCTTCTCCCGGCCAGCCCCTTAATTAGCACGACATTAACCTCTGCCTGGGGCTCTGCCGCATCGAGCGGCGTGTTCATTAATCCAGCCGCCAGCAAAGGGCTCGAATTAATACAGGCCAAGGCCCCCCCGCCCCCGAGCGCTGGGGAACCTTTTAATTGTTCCAGGGCTGGCTGGGGGGAGGGAGGGGTCAAAGGTTAAAGCATTTATCGAATCATCTCAATTGCTGGGGCTTCCGATCCATCCCGCCCGGTGCCGATAACGGAACCCGCCGAGGACTGTGAATATGGCGCAGCCGAGCGCCCCAGCCCGCGCCAGCCCTTCGCGGCCACTCCGCACAGCTCCTTCCCCATGCTCCGCCGGTGCCCCTCACTCCGGACCCGCAGCCCCCCAGCTCCGCCGGTGCCCCTCACTCCCAACCCGCAGCCTCCCAGCTCCGCCGGTGCCCCTCACTCCCGACCCGCAGTCCCCCAGCTCCGCCGGTGCCCCTCACTGCCGACCCGCAGTCCCCCAGCTCCGCCGGTGCCCCTCACTGCCGACCCGCAGCCCCCTGCTAGCCCAGCCCTGGGCTCCCCTCACAGCTCAGCTGGTGCCCCTTAACCCTGACCTGTAGAGCACCCCAGTCGATCATAGTCCAGGAAACCCTACCTTTGCCCCCTCATAGCCCCTGGCGAGAACCCCTCTGTGCCAGACACCATTCTATCCAGAACAGGGGCGACAGTGGAACCAGCCAAGGGATCGAGGTCCCCGTGGCCCTCCCAGCTCCGACACCACAGGCGAGCCCCCCTCCCCCCCAGGAATGCAGCAGCTCCTCCTGCCCCCAGAACCTCAGAGCAGAGCCAGCAAACGGACCCGCATCCTGTGGACGCCTCCAACCCAGATCCGAGAGCCTGCAGCCAGAACCAGCAACATGAATCCGGCCCCGTAACGTCCCCGCCGCAGCCCCAGAGCCGGCCCCAGCCAACAGAGCCAGCAACGGATCTCAGCTCCAGAGCGACCCCAGGGGGCACCTGTCTGTCCAGACTTCCACGGGGACTTGTCCACTGCTTCCCTTTCTCCCCACAGGCCCTGCACCCCTCCACCCCCCAGAGCATGAAGGGTCGTCTTCCCGCCAGCCCCATGCCGTCGATTAGACCGAGCGGGGCAGTGGCTGAGGGTGGGTCCGGAGAACTGGACTGAAGCTACCGCCCAGTGTGAATGTGAGTCACGAGCCCTCCCCACCCCCCCATAACGCCTCTCTGCAGCCAGGCTCCCGGCCGGGGACCCCCAAAACCGCGGCCTTCCCTTACCTCTCTTCTGCATGAAGCCAAAGAGGTCGTCCAGAAACTCCTTCCGCTTGGGGTCATCGTCCAGTTCGTAGAGCTGCGGGCGGGAGAGAGAGACGGCAGGTGAGCAAGTCCTAGTGCAAACACACGCGTCCTGCAGGGGGGCGCTGGAATGGACTGGGTAGCACGTGTGTGTGAGAGACACCACTGCCCTCTGCTGGACAGCATCGGAGCTGCTCCGCTGTGTGTCATAGGCCCCCTCCTGCCAGCAGAGTCCCCTGTAACTGACGTGGTGGGGGGATCTGGGTTCTGGCCTCACCTCTGCAGCCCCCATTGGATGTGGGCGAGGCTGATCAGGAGCCTCCTGTATATTCAAAGTCCTGGCTCCCCCCAGCCAAACAGCCCCGGGCAAGAGACTCCGTGCCCCAAATCTGGCTGCGGTCCCCTTAGACTCCCAGCTGCCTGCGCCGATCGCCCCACAGAGGGGCTGGCACATCTCTGGGACATGGGGGTGGCTGTGGGAGTTTGCCTGGTGTCTCTCTGGGTGGGAGGTTGTGCGTGTCTGGGGTGTACTTCCAGGCCCGGGGCTCAGTATGTGCTTGGGGTGTGTTTGCCCCACAGCCACGTGCCCAGGCGTGACCCACGGTCGTGTTGCACGGCTGATCTCTCGAGATTCACGAACAACGTTCCTTTGCTCGGTTCTCTTCTCTGTAGGTTCTTTTCACGCACCCATCACTGCAGCGTCTGGGCTCCTTCCAGTTGTTGCACCAAGCGAGGACTGACCCCTATCTGTGCAGCAGCGATCCCTCCCGGCTGAGGAGAGCGCCCCCCTGTGGCACAAGCTCCTGTGGGGCTCGGGCTGCGAACGGGCCTCAGGAAGCACCTGCAGGAGGGGCCCCTGGGGACAGTGCTGGGGGCCCAGCTGTAACCAGCCCCAGGGCCAGGAGGGTCTCCTGGCCCGTCATGGCCCTTTCCGCCCGGGGAGCTGTCGCTGATCCCCCGACCCGGGACTGTCCCCAGCAGGCACCGATGACCCTGTCCACGAGCAGAATGGGGGAGCGAAGTGCTGGCTGCAGCCTGGGGGCCCGGCGGCTGGTGACCAGTGTTCAGCCCCCCCCATCCGGCATCCATCTCCCGTCCCCTCCTTCACCTGCACGGGGAGAGCTGGAAAGATGGACCAGCTCCCACTGACCTTTAGAACATCACAACGGCCACACTGGGTCAGACCAAAGGTCCATCTAGCCCAGTATCCTGTCCACCGACAGTGGCCGGAGCCAGATGCTTCAGAAGGAATGAACAGAACAGGACAATTCTCGAGTGCTCCATCCCCTGTCATCTTGTCCCAGCTTCTGGCAGTCAGAAGCTAGGGACACCCAGGACATGAGGTTGCATCCCTGACCATCTTGGCTAATAGCCATTGATGGATCTATCCTCCATGAACTTCTCTAGTTCTTTTTTGAACCGAGTTATAGTTTTGCCCTTCACAACATCCTCTGGCAAGGAGTTCCACAGGTTGACTGTGCTTTGTGTGAAGAAATACTTCCCTTTGTTTGTTTTAAACCTGCTGCCTGTTAATTTCATTGGATGATCCCTGGTTCTTATATTATGCGACGGGGTAAATAACACTTCCATATTCACTTGCTCCACACCAGTCATGATTTTATAGACCTCTGTCATATCCCCCCTTAGTCGTCTCTTTTCCCAGCTAAACAGTCCCAGTCATTTGAATCCCCCCCCCCGTATGGAAGCGGTTCCGTACCCCTAATCCATTTTGTTGCCCTTTTCTGCACCTTTTCCAGTTCTAATCTGATTTGGGATGGAGTGACTGGAACTGAGGCCGTATTCCAGGTGTGGGCGGACCATGGATTTATATAGAGGCAAGATGATATTTGCTGTCTTATTACCTATCCCTCTCCTAATGGTTCCACAAACTCCACAATATTAACAACCTCCCCCAGAACAGCGTCCTGGCCACCACGGATACGCCAACATCCCTCTCCATGATGGCATCGCTGCCTGCTTCAAATATTTACAAGACACAGGACAGGCCCCAGCTCTCCCCCAAACACATCGCCAGACTCATCCGTTTCACCCTCACCCGTGACAATCTCACATTTCACAGCCAACCCTCTGTCCAAGCCATGGGAACTGCCGCGGGCACCAGGAGGGCTCCCCAGTGTGCCAACCTCTCCATGGGCACCTTGAGGAAGAATTGCTGGACAAATGCACCAGGAAACCAATGCTATTCCTGAGATACAGCGATGATACTCCCTCCGAGATTTCTACCACGACTTCAACCACCATCACCCATCTATCAAACTCTGGAACACGCCCACACCAGCATCAACTTCCTGGACCCCACAATCGGCTTCAACAATGGAACCCTATTGACAACTGTATACCAGAAACCCACAGATCACCACACCTACCTCCACAGATCCAGTAACCGCCCCAGACACACCAAGAAATCTGTTCTCTACGGCCAGGTGCTCAGATACCGCAGAATGTGCTCCGAGGAGAAAGTCCGGGATACACACCTTAACACACTCAAAACTGCCTTTGCCGAACAAAGACGCTCCATCAGAGAAGTAGATCACGTCATGGAACAGGCCACCCAAATACCTACTTCAACACAGAAATAACCCCCCCCTTCCCGCACACCCCGAGCTGTCACCTCCCACCCCGCACTGGACCCCATTCGGGGTATCATCAAACAACGACAGCCCACACTCGATGGGGACCCGATCCTGAAAGAAATGTTTCCTAACTCCCCTCGTCCGGCTTTCAAGCAACCCTCTCCAAACTCATCATCAGAAGCAGGCTCCCCACAGACCAGCTCACACCAATTCAAAGCAGCAACAGACCCTGCCCGAACAAGAGATGCAAAACCTGCAGCCGTAGCTCCATTGCTACAATGATCAACACCCCCCACAACACACTTTTCGAGATCCATGGCTCCTACACACACCTATCACAACACGGGGGGTACCTCATCCAGTGCGTGAAATGTCCCAGTAGCAACTCTGTGGGTGAAATGAGACAATCACTGCAAACGCAAATGAACTCACACAGAACTACAATAGGTTGAACAGCACTTGGCCCAGTACAGATCCTTGGGGAACCCCCCCACCATCTACCCTTCGTCACTGTGAAAACTGACCATTTCTTCCTACCCTTTGTTTCCTGCCTTTTAACCAATTACTGATCCAGGAGAGGACCTTTCCTCGTAGCCCATGACTGCTTAAGAGCCTTTGTCCAAGGCTTTCTGAAAGTCCAAGAGACACTATATCTCCTGGATCACCCTTGTCCCCAGCTTGTTGACCCCTCAAAGAATTCTAACAGATTGGTGAGGCTTGATTTCCCATTAGAGAAGCCATGTTGTCTCTTCCCCCATGTACTGTGTTCATCTCTGTGTCTGATAATTCTGTTCTGTACTCTGGCCCCTCCTGTCCTGAGGTGACATGTACCCAGTCACTGTGGGGATTGTTGAAATCCCCCATTATTACGGTGTTTTCTATTTTTTGAGCCTCTCTTAGCTCCCTGAGCATTTCACAGTCACTGTTGTGGTGAGGCTGGTCAGGTGATCGGTAGTATATTCCCACTGCTCTATTCTTATTATTCCAGGATGGAATTTCTATCCACCGAGATTCTGTGGGAGTTTTCTTCATTTCAGATTTTTACTCTATTTGACTCTGCTTTCTTTCACATCTCGTGCCACTCGCCCGCCAGCGTGACCGACTCTGTCATTTCTGTCGATTTTATACTCTGGTATTATCGGGTCCCATTGATTATCACGTTTCTGTGATGCCTGTTATATCAATATCATCATTTAATACCAGGCGCTCAAGTTCACCCATCTAAGTATTTAGACTTCTTGCATTTGTATACAAGCACTTATAACATCTGTCAATATTTAGTTGTCTGCCTTCGTGTGATGTACTTGAATGGGGCTCTCTTCAATTGACTGTTTTTCTTAGTTCCTGGCAGTACGTTATCAACTTCTATCCTCTCCTCCTTACCAGGAGACAGAGAATGTGTTTCTCCGGGCCTGTCGGCTTTCCCCGGTTTAAAAGCTCCTCTATGACCTTTTTAATTTGACATGTCAGCAATCTGGTTCTGTTTTGGTTTAGGTGGAGCTCATCCTTCCTGTACAGGTTCCCCCTTTCCCAAAAGTTTCCCCAGTTCCTAATAAATCTAAACCCCTCCTCCCTACACCATCATCTCATCCACGCATTGAGACCCTGCAGTTCTGCCTGTCTAACTCGCCCTGCGCATGGGACTGGAAGCATTTCAGAGAATGCTACCATGGAGGACCTGGACTTCAATCTCTTACCTAGCAGCCTAAATTTGGCCTCCAGAACCTCTCTCCTATCCTTCCCCATGTCATTGGTACCTACATGTACCACGACCACTGGCTCCTCCCCAACACTGCACATGAGCCTGTCTAGATGTCTTGAGAGATCCGCAACCTTTGCACCAGGCAGGCAAGTCACCATGCGGTTCTCCCGGTCATCGCAAACCCAGCTACCTATATTTCTAATGATCCCTCCACTCCCCCGTTACTATTACCTGGCTCTTCCGGAGGGGTGGCCTCAGGGCGAGAGGTTACCACGACATCGTCTGGAAGCAGGGTCCCAACTATGGGATCGTTTCCCTCTGCTCCAGCTTGGCTTCTCCTTCCCTGAGACTTTCCTCCTCCTCAACCGCACAGAGACTGTCAAGTGGGGGAGTGGGACAACTCTGCTGTGCCCCAGAAAGTCTCCTCTCTGCACCTCTCTGTCTCCCTCAGCTCCTGCAGCTCAGCCACTCTGCTCTCCAAAGCCCGTACACGGTCTCTGAGGGTCGTGAGTTGCTTGCACCGAGTGCACACCTACGCCACCTGCCCACAAGGCAGGTAATCCCACAGGCTGCATTGAGTGCAATAACCTGGACACCCCCTGCTCTGCTGCTGGACGTCTGCCCGCATTAGCTTTACTCTTGCAGGGTTATTTGGGGTGTGGGGGGGTTAGGTGTATCTGCTCCCACGTTCCCACTCAGAACCCCTCGCAAGACTCCTGTTTGCTGGCTCCAAACCATATCGAGCCCTGTTATCCCGGCTCCGGGAGACAAAGGCCCTCCCCACAGCCGCGCAGGGGGCGGGCTGCTGGTGTGGCCCCCCCGGGAAGGAGGTGCAGGAGGGATCCCTGGAGTAATGAGCGGAACAGCCAGTGCTCCTGAGAGCCGAGGACCCCAACAAGCGCCGGCACCTGATGCTGGGGGGTGTCACGTGCAGGGAGCCCTTCAGGGCACAGCCCTCGGGGCACCTCAGCTGGGGAGATCTGCAGATGCCCAGCCCCCAAGTCCCAGGCCCTGCTCATTCCCAGCTGTTCCCTGGGTGCTGCCCTCCACCTATGCCCAGTGCCAGGCCCTCTTTCACTGCACCATCAAAGTCTCCAGGGCTGAGCCAACGTCCTCCAGCGCAGACCCTGCGTTCCTGGGACATGGAGGATGCTCTGGCACAGAGCGAGCTGGGAAGGGGGACCCCCAGCCCGGGGGAGGATTGTGTGGCTCCTTCTCACCCCGGGACCCCCGCACTGGAGCCATTGCTCACCCGCCTTGGACAAGGGGCAGAGAGAGGAGCAATCGTCCAGGGGACGGGGGGACCCGCAGCCAGCGCCAGGCACCTGCGCCAGGCACCTCTGACCCCTGGCGTCTCCTCTCGGTGACGCTCCCAAGCTGGGGAAGGGAAAGCCCCAGGAGCTCTGACGTTGCTGCTGCTAAGCCGCCTCCGGTCAGGCCCTGCCTCCCTGCCCTTTCCCTGCCGCCAGGCAAGCGGGTTAGCTCCCTGGGCTCCAATAATTGCAGGTGAATCCCGTCCCGGAGCGCTCGGCGCTGAGATTCCCACGCACCCCCCTGGTTAACTAAACACAGCTCGTTAGCTCCGCTGTCGAGGCAGCCGAGCGCAGCCGCTGCTCCACGCGGCCCTGGGGAGCGGGCACGGAGCCAGCTGGAGATGTGCCAGGCAGCCCTCGGCTCAGCTCCAATTAGCTGCTCCCTCTCGGCCCCTCGCGCTCTCAGCCACGCGGGGAGCTTTCCGGGGTCCCTAGGAAACACAGGCTGGAAACTTGGCCGGGCTTTGCAGAGTGGGAGAAGGAGCCCAAACATCCCCTTTGGCTGAGGATCCCGCGCCCCGGAAGTCCAGGGCATACGTGGAGGGCAGGCTCCAGCCTGAGATGAGCAGCTGTTCAGTGCCCCCGGAAGGGTCTGGGGGGTTCTCGGGGCGGCACAGTGCCAGGGCGGGGGCAGGTCACACCACCAAGAGGTGCAGCTTCGCTTCGTGCAGTCCCAGGCACCCGGCCTGGCCTATTTCCGTCCCACCTCCAGGAGAAGTGGGAGCAAAGGGAACGCCAGGCTGGGCTCCATCCAGCCCAATGCCCCGTCTCTGCCCAGTCCCACCAGCAGCGCCAACTGAAACTGACCCAGGAAAACCACACGGGGGACCCAGGGCCACCTGAAGGATTCAGGGGGCCTGGGGCAAAGCAATTTCGGGGGCCCCTTCCATAAAAAAAGTTGCAATACTATAGAATACTATATTCTCGTGGGGGCCCCTGTGGGGCCCAGGGCCTGGGGTAAATTGCCCCACTTGCCTCCCCCCCGGGCGGCCCTGGGGGGACGAGCCTGTCTGCTTGTCTGACCCGAGAGATGCAAAGTACAGAAAAGGGGAGGGGTGAGGAGGCATCAGCTGTGAAAAGCAAAGGGGAGTCGTCAGTCCCCACCCGTCACTGGCGTTAGTGCCACAGCGCAGGGGAGCTGGTCGTTAGCCGTACAGGGAGGGACACACCCGGGGTTGGGGCGCTAACCTAGGACTCCAGAGATGCAGGTTGAAATCTCAGCTCTGCCGCTGACTTCCTGTGTGACCCTGGGTCAGTCACTGAGACCAAGACCCTCAAAGGTCTTTAGGCTCCTAACCCCACTGATTTCAGCGCACACGGGTGAGAGCCTGGCCCCAGTGCCCCATGGGGAGAACAGTGCTACCTGGCCGCATAGGGAGGTTGTGAGGTGCTCAGATCCTGCAGGGGGCGCTGTACGTATCCCAGGGAGAGAGAATTTGGTTCGATGATGTGAACTGTCACCTCTCTCTAACACAGACCTGACAGACTTCAGCAAGAACCATCCTACGACGATCCCTGCTCCCCTGCCCGTGGGCAGCTTTCATTCTTTCAGGCTTGGGGCTGCAAGGAGCTGGCTGGTGCAGATGCTACCATTGCCCCCTATGGGACAGGATGAGAACTGCACAGCTGCGGGTCACAGGCCCTATATTGCTCCCAGCGAGGGACGATTCACTCACCTTTGGCACAAGGGATAAAGGAGACCAGTGCACTTGGGGCAGGCGGAGCTGAGCTATATTCCTGCTGTGTGAATTTCTGGGGCAGGCGCAGCTCAGTGACCCCGGGCAGCTGGGGGCTTGTTACGGGGCTTTTTCATTGGCTGCTGCCTCCCATCATGAGGTGGTGCAGGATGGGGGGAGGGGTAGCTCAGTGGTTTGAGCATTGGCCTGCTAAACCCAGGGTTGTGAGTTCAATCCTCGAGGGGGCCACTTAAGGATCTGGGGCAAAATCAGTACTTGGTCCTGCTAGTGAAGGCAGGGGGCTAGACTCAATGACCTTTTGGGGTCCCTTCCAATTCTATGAGATAGGTATATCTCACAGGAGGCCACATAACAGCTCTCGTCTGCACTAAGAACATACAACCGGCCAGACTGGATCAAACCAATGATCCGTCTAGCCCAGTATCTGTCTGCCGACACTGGCCAATGCCAGGTGCCCCAGAGGGAATGAACAGAACAGGAAATCATCAAGTGATCCATCCCATCAGCCACTCCCAGCTTCTGGTAGTCAGACGCACAGGAACATCCAGAACATGTAGTTGCATCTCTTGACCAACTTGGCTAATAGCTGTTGATAGACCAATCCTCCATTAATTTATCTAATTCTTTCTTCAAACCAGTTATACTTTTGGCCTTCACAACATCCCCTGGCAATGAGTTCCACAGGTTGACTGTGCGTTGTACGAAAAAATATTTCCTTTTGTTTTAAACCTGCTGCCCAATAATTTCATTGGGTATCCCCTGGTTCTTGTGTTATGAGAAGGAGTAAATAACACTTCCTTATTCACTTTCTCCAGATCAGTCTTGATTTTACAGACCTCAATCATATCCCCCCTTAGTCGTCTCTTTTCCAAGATGAAAAATTCCAGCCTCAATCTCTTTAATCTCTCCTCATACGGAAGCTGTTCAATATCCCTAATCATTTTTGTTGCTCTTCTCTGTACCTTTTCCAATTCTAATATATCTTTTTTGAGATGGGGCGACCAGATTCGAGGTGTGGGTGTACTATGGATTTCTATAGACACATTAGGATATTTTCTGTCTTATTATCTATCCCTTTCCTAATGGTTCCTATCATTCTGTTCGCCTTTTTGACTGCCGCTGCACATTAAGTGGATGTTTTCAGAGAACTATCCACAATGGCTCCAAGATCTTTCTTGCATGGGAACAGCTAATTTAGACCCCATCATTTTATATGTAGAGTTGGGATTATGTTTCCAATGTGCATTACTTTGCATTTATCAACATTGAATTTCATCTGCCATTTTGTTGCCCAGTCACCCAGTTTTGTGAGATCCCTTTGTAGCTCTTCGCAGTCTGCTTTGGACTTAACTATCTTGAGCAGTTTTGTGTCATCTGCAAACTCTGCCACCTCACTGTTTACCCCTTTCTCCAGATCATTTATGAATATGTTGAATAGGACTGGTCCCAGTACAGACCCCTGGGGGACACCACTATTTACCTCTCTCCATTCTGAAAACTGACCATTTATTCCTACCCTTGTTTCCTATCTTTTAACCAGTTACCGATCCATGAGAGGACCTTCCTCTTAGCCCATGACAGCTTACTTTGCTTAAGAGGCTTTGGTGAGGGACCTTGTCAAAGGCTTTCTGAAAATCTAAATACACTATATCCACTGGATCCCCCTTGTTCACATGCTTGTTGACCCTCTCACAGAATTCTAGTAGACTGGTGAGACATGATTTCCCTTTACAAAAGCCGTGTTGACTCTTCCACAGCAAATTATGTTCATCTATGTGTCTGACAATTCTGTTCTTTACTATAGTTTCAACCAGTTTGCCCAGTACTGAAGTCAGGCTTACCGGCCTGTAATTGCCAGGATCATCTCTGGAGCCTTTTTAGAAAATTGGTGTCACGTTAGCTATCCTCGTCATTTGGTACAGAAGCTGATTTAAGCGATAGGTTACAGACTACTGTTAGTAGTTTTGCAATTTCATATTTGGATTTCTTCAGAACTCCTGGGTGAATACCATCGGTTTAGTTTGTCAGTTTGTTCCAAAACCTCCTCTAATGACACCTCAATCTGGGACAGTTCCTCAAATTTGTCACCTAAAAAGAACGGCTCAGGCACTAAAATTCCCCACAGATGACCACGGTTGACAGGTGACCGTGAGGATGGAACTTGCAGTGCTGCCATTAGACCTTTTCATAGAGTCACAGATTCCAAGGCCAGAAGGGACCATTGTGATCATCTCGTCTGAGCTCCTGGCCAGACCAGAGGGGCCAGAGAACACCCCCAAAATAATTCCCAGAGCGGATCCTTAAGAGAAACAGCCAGCCTTGAGTTAAAAATTGTCAGTGATGGAGAATCCAGCGTGCCCTTTGGTAAATTAACCATCGGAACAATTAACTTCCCAATTAAAAATTTACCCCTTATTTCCAATCTGAATTTATCTAGCTTCAATTGACAGCTATTGGATCGTGTTAGACATAAGAACACAAGAATGGCCATACTGGGTCAGACCAAAGGTCCATCCAGCCCAGTATCCTGTCTTCCGACAGTGGCCAATGCCAGGTGCCCCAGAGGGAGTGAACCTAACAGGCAATGATCAAGTGATCTCTCTCCTGCCATCCATCTCCACCCTCTGACAAACAGAGGCTAGGGACACCATTCCTTACCCATCCTGGCTAATAGCCATTAATGGACTTAACCACCATGAATTTATCCAGTTCTCTTTTAAACGCTGTTATAGTCCTAGCCTTCACAACCTCCTCAGGCAAGGAGTTCCACAGGTTGACTGTGCACTGTGTGAAGAACTTCCTTTTATTTGTTTTAAACCTGCTGCCCATTAATTTCATTCGGTGGACCCTAGTTCTTATATTATGGGAACAAGTAAATAACTTTTCCTTATTCACTTTCTCTACATCACTCATGATTTTATATACCTCTATCATATCCCCCCTTGGTCTCCTCTTTTCCAAGCTGAAAAGTCCTAGCCTCTTTAAACTCTCCTCATATGGGACCTGTTCCAAACCCCTAATCATTTTAGTTGCCCTTCTCTGAACCTTTTCTAATGCCAGTATATCTTTTTTGAGATGAGGAGACCACATTTGTACACCGTATTCAAGATGTGGGCGTACCATGGATTTATATAAGGGCAATAAGATATTCTCTGTCTTATTCTCTATCCCTTTTCTAATGATTCCTAACACCCTGTTTGTTTTTTTGACCGCCTCTGCACACTGCGTGGACGTCTTCAGAGAACTATCCACGATGACTCCAAGATCTCTTTCCTGATTAGTTGTAGCTAAATTAGCCCCCATCATATTGTATGTATAGTTGGGGTTATTTTTTTCCAATGTGCATTACTTTACATTTATCCACATTAAATTTCATTTGCCATTTTGTTGCCCAATCACTTAGTTTTGTGAGATCTTTTTGAAGTTCTTCACAGTCTGCTTTGGTCTTAACTATCTTGAGCAGTTTAGTATCATCTGCAAACTTTGCCACCTCACTGTTTACCCCTTTCTCCAGATCATTTATGAATAAGTGGAATAGGATTGGTCCGAGGACTGACCCTGGGGGACCACTAGTTACCCCTCTCCGTTCGGAAAATTTACCATTTATTCCTACCCTTTGTTCCCTGTCTTTTAACCAGTTCTCAATCCATGAAAGGATCTTCCCTCTTATCCCCTGACAACTTAATTTACGTAAGAGCCTTTGGTGAGGGACCTTGTCAAAGGCTTTCTAGAAACCTAAGTACACTATGTCCACTGGATCCCCCCTGTCCACATGTGTGTTGACCCCTTCAAAGAACTCTAATAGATTAGTAAGACATGATTTCCCTTTACAGAAACCATGCTGACTTTTGCCCAACAATTTATGTTCTTCCATGTGTCTGATAATTTTATTCTTTACGATTGTTTCGACTAATTTGCCCGGTACTGATGTTAGACTTACTGCTCTGTAATTGCCGGGATCACCTCTAGAGCCCTTTTTAAATATTGGCGTTACATTAGCTAACTTCCAGTCATTGGGTACAGAAGCCGATTTAAAGGACGGGTTACAAACCATAGTTAATAGTTCCACAATTTCACATTTGAGTTCTTTCAGAACTCTTGGGTGAATGCCATCTGGTCCCCAGTGACTTGTTACTGTTAAGTTTATCAATTAATTCCAAAACCTTCTCTAGTGACACTTCAATCTGTGACAGTTCCTCAGGTTTGTCACCTACAAAAGCCGGCTCAGGTTTGGGAATCTCCCTAACATCCTCAGCCGTGAAGACTGAAGCAAAGAATTTATTAAGTTTCTCCGCAATGACTTTATCGTCTTTAAGTGCTCCTTTTGTATCTCGATCATCCAGGGGCCCCACTGGTTGTTTAGCAGGCTTCCTGCTTCTGAGGTACTTACAAAACATTTTATTACCTTTTGAGTTTTTGGTTTTTTGGCTTTTTTTATTACATTTTTACACTTAATTTGGCAGCGTTTATGCTCCTTTCTATTTACCTCACTAGGATTTGACCTTCCTCTGCTAGACCGAAGAGCCCATTATTAAGTAGTTGAGCTCCATGTCGGTTCTTGTAGACTGAGATCAAGTCACCCCTTAACCTTCTCTTTGTTAAATTGACTAGACTGAGCTCTTCGAGTCTCTCATGCTAAGGCAGGTTTTCTAATCTTTTCCTCATTCTCGGGGCTCTTCTCTGAGCCCGCTCCAATTTCTCAACCTCCTTCTTGGATTGTGGACCAGACCTGGGCACAGGATCCCAGCCGTGGTCGCACCAGTGCCACACACCATCCCGACGGCCTTGTAACACTGGAAAGTAAAAGGTTTGGGACACACGGTCAGTCCCCTCTGCCCAGACTTTGCCCAGCACTGCCCCTCTGGGGGGATGTTTTCTGGGCTAAGGCAAAGGTGGTCTTGGCACCTGGCCAGGCGTTCAAAGGCCACGGCTGCTTTACACGCACCTTTGCACGCCTCTCTCTGCTGAAAGTGGCAATACAGGCAGCTGCCCTGTTTGCTCGTGCTCAGAGCTTCTGTGATCCATGAACAAAACCAACTGGTTCGCAATGAAAACCTGCAGCTGATCAGTTCTGCCCTGGGGCCAGAGGCGTGGGGACAGGACTCCACTCCTCAGAGCTTTCAACACTTCAAGCACCGCCTGCCTCCTTCCTCGTGCTGCCGGCAGTGCCTCAGGTGGGTGGAAGCCGGAATGTCTCATTCCCTTCTCACCACTGATGCTGCTTCTTCATTCCCCCCCCCCCCCGCCCCCGTTGGGCTCGGATACCAGACCTATCAGAGGCATCTGCTGCTCTGGTCAGTTCCACATTCAGAGTCTCATGCACTAGCCCAGAGGCGCAATGCTGGGGTTACAGGCATTGCAGGCAGCCGCTAACCGGGGAACACGTCACCCCCTTCCCTCCTTCTGCTGGTGCCACATCTCCCCACTGCCCTAGGGGCTGCTGGGGCCCCCCCTCCTCTCCCGCCCAGCTGGCAGACTCTGCTGGGGGGCGGAGGCTGATGGGCTGGAGAGGAAGGGGAAAGGCAGCGGTCAATCCGGGAGGCAGAGAAATACGCTCACCTGCTGCTTTTCCTGGGAGCGCTCCTGCTGCGGAGTAGGACAGCTCGGGCATAGCAGGCAACCCTGACTACCCACCGCCTGGCCCTGAGGTCTTGGGCAGGCAGGGATGGGGTGGGCGGGTGGGGGGTCCCTTGCTTAGGGTCTCAGCTGACTGGCACCCCAAGACGGCGGGCGTTGTGCGATGGGGCAGGACATTGGCAACGGGATTGGTCAAAATGCTGATCAATGTGCCATAGGGACCCGTCCTGGCCCGGCCAAGGGGCACAGGCTAAATGGGTCCTTTCCGTCTCTGGGTACTTCAGTGCGAGTGGTGCACCGTGTCCACACTCCTCCAAAAGCCAGCCAGCCACTGGCCTGTATGCTAGCGAGTACGCACACCACTGCTTGTCCAACTGCGTGTCACAGGCCCTGCACTGCTCGCGAAGATTCTCCACTGCCAGGGGCCCGTGCTCAAACCCCAATCACCCTGTGGCTCCGACATCATAGCCTGTCACATGTGGGGCACAATCCCCGTGCTGGGACTGGGAGTGGCAGAGGATGGGGAATGCACGGGTCAGATCCTGGGGGTGCCCCTGTGCTAGGCAGAGAGACCCCAGCGCAGCACCACAGCCAGGAATGACGCCGGCTCCCCACGCAGCAGTGCACTAACCACTAGGCATTCCTCCCCCTGGCTTTCAAATACTTCAAGCCGAGCTCCTGCCTCCAGCCCTTGGCTCCCTTCCAGCCCCACTGTGGTTTGTTTGGCTTCTCCTGCGGTGGATTTGTCACATCATTAAACCATGGCTAAAATCCAGCTAACCACTGAACTGGCAGCTTTCCCGCCGGCTGACTCAGACGCTCCGCTCCGAGTGATCTCCCGCTGGGACCCGACGCTGCACCCGAGGGCTGCACCCCCTCGCTCCCACCCACACTGTGACCCACAACTGTGCTAGAGACCCTCAGAGACCGATGGGGGTGGCGGGCTTTGGGATTCTGGGAGACGCCCAGATACCACGGTGATTGGTCTCTATAAGAACCTGGCTAGACAGGACAACTGGCTTGAAGACCCACCTGCTTTCCCACCACCCAGAAAACTGATCAACGATTTGAGCAACACTCTGGGTGATCCGCTCCCAACACAGCATGGAATCGGCTGGCTCTTAGCATGGCTTGGGATCGAGCAATGAGACTCCCTCCTCTTGTAGCACCCACAGGGCAGTGGCAGGGCACCCATCGAGCCAGGACTGAAATCTACAAGATGCCCTGGCTCTCATGGGTCCGTGCCAGACGCTCAGGCTGGGTAGTTAAAGAACCCGATGTTTATTTCAGTGCTGGGGACATGATGGCGTTACAGGTCTATAACCACCACCACCATCATCCTCCCGAGCTCTCATCTAGTGCTCATCGTTCCTAGATCTCAGAGCACCCCACAAAGCAGGTCCGACTCATTATCCCCATTTTACAGATGGGAGAACTGAGGCACAGAGCAGGGAAGGAGTTCCTCAAGGTCACCCAACAGGCCAGTGGCAGAGCCCGGCATGTCAATGCCAGGTCACACAACAGCACGTCACTCACTGTGAGAGGATGCCGTGTCCTCTGGTCGCCCCATCTCAAAAAAGATAGATTAGAACTGGAACAGCTGCAGCGAAAGGCAACAAGAACGACTGGAGGTATGGAACAGCTTCCATAGGAGGAGAGATTAAAAAGACTGGCACTGTTCAGCTGGGAAAAGAGACGAGTAAGGGGGGATATGATAGCGGTCTATAAAATCATGACTGGTGTGGAGAAAGTGAATACGGACGTGTTATTTACTCCTTCTCATAACACGAGAAGTAAGAGTCACCAAATGAAATAGGCAGCAGGAAGTATTTCTTCACACAACACACAGCCAACCTGTGGAACTCACTGCCAGGGGATGTTGTGAAGGCCAAAAGTATAACTGGGTTCAAAAGAGAATGAGAGAAGTTCCCGGAGGACAGGTCCATCAGTGGCTATTAGCCAGGATGGGTAGGGACACAACTCCTGCTCCGGGTGTCCCTAAGTCTCTGACTGCCAGATGCTGGGACTGGATGACTGGGGACGGATCAGTTAAAATTGCCCTGTTCTGTTCACTCCCTCTGGGGTACCTGGTATTGCCCACTGTTGGCAGACAGGACCCTGGGCCAGACGGACGACTGGCCTGACCCAGCGTGGCCGTTCTTATCGGTGGATGTGATGTCACAACAGAAGATGACGCACCCACAGCACATTGTGGTGCAATATCATGACAGGAAGATGGACCCAGCACAGGGGCACAGCTATCCCCCGGCAGGAGGACACAGAGTGGGGAGGCAGCTGTCACCAAGGGGGGGTGCTACCGTCGTGACCTTGGACACCCCGTCACATTGTGGGAAAGTCGCCCACCCTCATGCAGCGCTGCAGGCACCCCGGAGGGAGAGCAGGGCCACTGCCACATGAGGATCCAACCTCCACCCCACGGGGGCGCCACAGTCGTGGCACGGGATGCAGCTGTCACAGCAGGGGGATGCACCATGACCAGGTGAGCTCATTGTGTATGGCCAGGTGACCCCAAAGGGACAGGCTCTCTCCTCTGGGGGAGCAGACACGCCGACAGACAGCCCCATAGGGACGCAGCTCACTCATCGGCCCAACACGCATCCACCAGTCCTGGGACGCCAGCGGTCCGAGAAGCGCCTGGGCCCCAGTAGGCCTGGCTCCTTCCGACTGGCCCTGCTACAAACGGGATCTCCCCCAGCGAGCGATATCCCAGGGCGAGAGCGGCTCGGGCTCAGGCTGTGTGCTCTCCAGGGCGGGGGCGTGCGCCCGGCTCTGCTGTTGACTTTGTTTCCCTGGGAAAAGGCACCTTGGTTACGCTCAGTTACATAATGGGGAAGACCCAGGCGGCGGGAGCTGATAAGAGCTACACGGTCACCTGCCAGGCAATTGCAGGGTCACCGCGCTGCGGGGCGAGGGGCTGGGCCACGGGGCTGGGGGAGAAAGCCACCCCTTCCGGCCCGCGGACGCTGGGGAGGAAGAGGACTCTTTGCGGGGTCCGGGGAATTGCACAGCAGGGAGCTCCAGGGCAAACCCCACCATCACCCCGCAGCCTCGGAGGTGCGGAGAGATTAGCGGGAATGATGGAGGAAGAGCCCAGGCCAGAGAGCTGAACCCCTTCCTGAGCATGCAGCTCCTCTTCCCTTGCCCCCACCCGTCCCTAATTTCTGACTCGGGATGGGCAAACCCTGCAAGGAGAGTATCTGTGAGGGGCCAGCCACGCAGGCCTGGGGGAGGGCACTCTCACCTGGCTCACCCCCCTGCCACTAGACCACCCAGGGAAGAGCAGGGAAACTAAGGCAGGAGACAAAGAGCAGCTCCCTCACTCATCGACGTCCCAGGGCGGACGGTTCCCTACGGTCCAGGACGCAGCCCCTGCCCCGCAGCTCCGGGGGCACAACCAATCCACAGGGGCCTGGATCCCAAACCCCAGCTCCAGCCATCCTGCCGCTAGGAGATCAGGCAGTGCCCCAGCTCCTCGCACTCTGCTCGGGGCGTCGAGATCTGCACGGGAGCCAGCCCCTCTTGGATTCCAGGGGTGAAGCGGAGCTGAGAACTCACATCTGAACCCAGGTCCAGACTTTGTCCATGCCCTAAGCCGACGGCAGCTCTAAGGGTACCAGCCCAGGGGGCCAGACCTACGGGGCACCGGTTTCAGTGACTCTTCCGGTAACTGCAGAAGAGCGGTGTCCTGGCTTTGGGGTCATGGGACATAGGAACTGCCAAGATGGCTCAGACTCAGCGTCCAACTAGCCCAGTGTCCCGTCTCTGACACTGGGTCAGAGGAAGGTGTAAGACGTGGCATAACCTGCTAATAGAGACCAACTGAAGCCCTGAAGCAGGAGCGTTCCCATCCCTGCGTTCGCAGTTATAACTCTGGACAATCTAGTTATCCATACGAGTACAGTCCCTCTTTGTGTCTTGCTAAATGCTTGGTCTCAATGACTTCCTGTGGCATGGAGTTCCACAGTCTAACTATGAGTCTAAAGGGGCTTGATGTGAAATCATTAACTCAGACTGAAAGGAAAAGAACAGAGGGGGCAACAAGCAAAGCAGCTCTCTGGAGTGTGGTCCCGTTATACCTCCCAAGCAAAGCAAGGCTTGGATGGAAAACCACCAAGGGAAACGTTATGATTCAGTAGGGGGCGCTCTTGCCTGTGAGTCACTACTACACTGCTGGAAGTACCACCTCCTGGAGCAGAGGTAGAAAGAAAATCCCCCAGCAGTTTCCAATAAGAGGCATGATTCTGCTCTACTTTTTGGCCAGAGCTGTTGCGCAGTGTTGCTGTGAGCTGTTAAGCAGCTGCTGTGCTCCACCTCAGAAGTGGATGCATTTCAGTGGTGCGTGAAGAGATTCCTGTCGTGCGCACACAGACTTTGGGAAGCATTTGGGATGAAAGTTCCAAATCACAAACAACAGGTCCTAGAGCAGCTTCCATCCAAGAATCTTTTATTCCTTAACTCTCAGCACAACCCCTATTCCAGGTGAGGAAACTGAGGCACGGGGTGGCAAAGAGCCTGCAGGCCTTGCAGTGAGTCAGTGGCAGAGCCCAGGAACCTTGTCACCAAAACTGCTTCTCCAGTCACTAGTGCACCCACCCAAGCTGCTATTCGTACACTAAGGTGTAAACTGGAGAGATGCTCCCAACGCTGACCCTCCAGAGATGACTGGCAGAGAAGGAGGGGAGCAGAATCCCTGGGAGGCTAGAAATGACCCCATCCCTCTGTTAGCGAGAGCCCAGGAGTCAGCGGGTGAGGAGTGCGCCGGGTGAAGGGCCCGGGGCAGACTGCCTAGCAGAGCAGATTTTACTGTGCATGTGGGATTCTTTTCCATTTAATTTCTTTGTAAAAAAGTCACCCATTAAACGTTAGAGTTCAGTATTTACCCAGCCAATCCTGCTGCAGAGTGCAGAGTCAGCACGCCAGCCACAGAGCTGGGGCCTTGAGTCTGGGCCCAGGCCCAGGGATCCGATGGTACCGGGCTCAGAACCGGAGCCTTCTCTTGAGGCTGCCAGGGGCCAGCAGGAGGCTCCAAGGTTTAGCCCCCACCCCCAGTCCCTATGCTGGGGTCACCGACCGGCCTGGCCATGGAAGGCACACTCAGGTGCTCCTCTAAATGGAGGTCATATCTAGCGCCTTCCTCGCCGGGGTATCCAGGTGCTACCCAGTCCGTCACCCTGGGGCGGGGCAGGGCGACTCCACCTGCTCCGTTCGCTGGCGCTCTGTCTTGCCTAGATGTCAACGTCTTGAGTGAGGAGAATGTGTCTGGGCGAGGGCGCGGCTGTGCACATGGGTGAGGGTCTTGGCATAGGTGGGCGTGAGGGCAGAGCCCGGCTATACACACCCCTGCCGCACAGCATGGCCCTGCCAGCCCACTGCCCCGGGACTCGCTCTCTTGCGATGATTTACTCCCACACCAGAGTACTTAAATCGAGAGTCCCCCTAGGGGGGCTTAGTTATTAACTCTCCCGCCCCTCACGTCCACCCTTGCGCTGCATTAATTCCCACCGGCGCCTCTCCCAAGGTCCGGAGTCCCACAGCCTCCCCCGGGCTGGGTAATAATCCAGGTCAGTTTTACCCTCCTTGTTCTCAGGATAGCACAGCTCTGCTCCTGGGACGCGGCCATGACGCCAGCCAGCTGCAGGTCTCAGCTAACGTCTCCCCAGCCGGCCCCCTTTCCCCCCTCAGCCCTTTCCTCCCAGGCGTGGGGCGCTCAGCGAGCGAGGGGCATCAGCTTCGGCAGCCTCCTGCTCCCACTGCGACAGCTACTGCCGCCGCCTTCGCTGGAGGCGCCTTTCCTAGGCTCACCCTCTTTGGGCCGTTCTCCAGCGAGCTCTGGGAGCCGGGCCACGTGCTCAGGAGTCAATCAGCCGCCAAGCAGCCACTGGGCTGTTAGCTACAGGGGGGCCAGGCTGGGCTCCTTCTCCTCCGAGTACACTGGGCCCTCGCTCCCTAGAGGGGGCCAGCCACCCGGTGACAGGGAGGGGCCGTGCATATCTGAAGGTGTGTACCATGCACGGGTGTATTGTACATGCGTGTGCATGTCTGGATGTGTCGGTGTGTGTTGGCATGTGTGAGAGTGTGCACGTCTGTATGACTGTGCCTGTGTATCCGTATGGAGGGGTGTGTGTGTGTGTGTGTGTGTGTACGTTGGCGAGCCCAGCTGCTCTGATCTCGGGTTTATCTCCATGCTCCATGCGGTGCAGGGGGCCTTGTCCACGGGAGCCCCTGGAGCGGCAGGAAATGACCCCCAGCTCAGGGGCAGATGCAGGGGTGCAAGTGGGAGCTGCAGAGCCTGCAAGGAAACTCTCCGAACAGGAGCAAACCAGAGGCAGCTGGAGCCCCCGGGGTGGGGCTACACCGCCAGCCCCATCTCTGCTCTGAGACCCAGACAGGTATCCCTACGC
>NW_020665349.1:1532185-1544277 GCF_002925995.2 Terrapene triunguis
CTGCTCTGAGACCCAGACAGGTATCCCTACACCGCCAGCCCCATCACTGCTCTGAGACCCAGACAGGTATCCCTACGCCGCCAGACCCTATCACTGCTCTGAGACCCAGGCAGGGTCCCTGCCATGCCCAGTGCCTCCGCTAGTGATGGGGCTTCAGCTGCTGGTTGAGCAGCTGTGAAGACGAAGCCCTTATGGAGGCCATTCTCCTCTTGGAGCCAGTAGGAGATTGTCATAAGCCCAGGCTGCCTGGCGGCTCTGGGGCTGGGCCCAGGAGGAGCAGACATGCTCCCCGATCCCCGTGGCGACGATCAGCAGGAGCAGCAGCTAGCAGGCGCTCAGCAATAGTTACCTCTTCCCCTGGTGCATGGCAGGCCCGGGGGCGAGCCCGAGGAGGGCCGGGCAGCCATGGAGCGGGGAGCTGGGGCCCCTCACTAGCTCCGTGCCTGGGCGCTGGCCTGCGGATAAACAGCGGACTTTAGATCTGTCAGTCTGTTAACCTTCATCAGGACAAATATTTGCATTGGGGGAGGGGGCAGGGAGAGGGAGGTTAAAGGGGACTGTGCCTCTGGAGTTCCTCTGCCCGGGAAAGCCCCCGCAGGGGCAGCCATCAGAGCCAGCCGCTGGCCCAGGCGCCCCGCGGGGCGAGCCAGGAGCTGAAGGGCTGGGGGACGGCAGCCCCAGGGAGATCACGTCTGCAGAGGCAGGGGTGCCACTCCCCCACCTCGGTCTCCCCTCTGAGTACTAAGCAGACCATGCTCCCAGCCCCCCGCAGCTGTGATGCGGCCATGGCATAGCCCCTCCTGTGCCCCCTTGCATTGCCTTTCCCACCCGCTGCAGACTCCCAAGGCATTAGCATGTCAGCCGAAGCTTTCCCCTGAGCAGCCAGCCTCTGCCCACTTCTTGCAGGGACAGCCGCTGCCACTCTCCAGCCTTTGCCAAAAAATGGGCAGTTAGCCCCACCCACACACCGGGCTAAGCTGCAGCTGAAGGCTCTTCCAACCCTCCCACGAGTCCCTGCCCTCGAACAGCACGGCCCTTTTCAGCCACTGATCCCAAAGTGGGCACGTGCCAGCGATTACAGCTGGGCAAAGCCAGTAAATACTTGCTTGCAATGTGCTTCTGCCCCTTCCTGTGAGAGGAGCAGGTATGTGTGCCACTGCCCTCTAGTGCACAGAATCGGAACTGCTGAGCTCTGTGTCCTAGGCCCCCTACTTCTCACTGCTAAAGAAGCGGTGGCAGGGACTGGGGCAGGAGGCTCTGACTTCATCCCCTGCTGTGCCCGTGAAGTTCTGCATGACCACGGTATGCAGCACCGTGGCAACCGGGAAGGTAGCTGGGGCTTCGTTAACATATAATAGGAACGCGCCATTAACGACTATTAACTGTCGTCTGTAACCGATCATGACTGGAGGATAGCTAATGTGACACCAATTTTTAAAAAGGGCTCCAGAGGCGATGCTGGAAAGTACAGGCCGGTAAGCCTGACTTCAGTATTGGGCAAACTGGTTGAAACTATAGTAAATAACAGAATTGTCAGACACAGAGATGAACATAACTTGTTGGGGAAGAGTCAACGGGTTTTTGTAAAGGGAAATCATGCCTCACCAATCTACTAGAATTCTTTGATGGGATCAATAAACATGTGGACAAGGGGGATCCAGTGGATGCAGTGTACTTAGATTTTCAGAAAGCCTTTGACAAGGTCCCTCACCAAAAGCAAAGTAAACTGTCATGGGATAAGAGGGAAAATCCTCTCATGGATCGGTAACTGGTTAAAAGGCAGGAAACAAAGGGTAGGAATAAACGATCAGTTTTCAGAATGGAGAGAGGTAAATAATGGTGTCCCCCAGGGGTCTGTACTGGGCCCAGTCCTGTTCAACATATTCATAAATGATCTCAGAAAAGGGATAAACAGTGAGGTGGCAACATTTGCAGATGATACAAAACTACTCAAGATAGTTAAGTCCCAAGCGGACTGCAAAGAGCTACAAAGGGATCTCACAAAACTGGGTGGCTGGCCAACAAAATGGCAGATGAAATTCAACATTGATAAATGCAAAGTAATGCACATTGGAAAACATAATCCCAACTCTACATATAAAATGATGGGGTCTAAATTAGCTGTTACCACTCAAGAAAGATCTTGGAGTCATTGTGGGTAGTTCTCTGAAAACATCCACTCATTGTGCAGCGGCAGTCAAAAAAGCGAACAGAATGTTGGGAATCATTACGAGAGGGATAGATAATAAGACAGAATATATCATATTGCCTCTATATAAATCCATGGTACACCCACACCTTGAATACTGTGTGCAGATCTGGTCGCCACATCTCAAGAAAGCTATATTGGAATTGGAAAAGGTTCAGAAAAGGGGAACAAAAATGACGAGGGGTTTGGAACGGCTCCGTATGAGGAGAGAGTAATAAGATTGGGCTCAGTTCCCCATCCGAACAATGGAGATAACAGCCGTGCTCTGTCTCCCAGGGGTTCGGCTGGGGTAGATACGTTACTGATTGCGCAGTGCCCAGATACCATGGCAAAGGGGGCCTTAAAGGTACCTTAGGTACCTATTGCTATTCCCAACTCTGCCAGCAGCGGCCACTGCTGAGCAGCTTGCAGTTAAACCCCTGCCCCAGTAGCAGGGGTGACCTTGTGATCACCACCCAGCTGCTGGGCCAGGGAGGTTCCTTTCCCCGCCAGTGTTGCACTGAGCGGAGTGACGTAGGGCGGCCCCTTCCCCCCAGCTCTGCTACCCCCCCTCGGATCACACGTGTTTCTGGCGCGGGGGTTGTAAAATTCTCTGGCCCTCCAGCAGACGCCCCCAGCTTGGCACGTGGCCTGGCCGGGTTCCCAGCCTGACATGACGTGGGTTGCACAGGCCCAAGCGCATCCCCGGGCAGGCGGAGCTGCACCGGCCTCTCTGCCATTCCCCGCCCCCGGGTGAAGTCAGCCCAGCGCGTCAGCCGGTCTCGCGGCTCACCTCTGGCTAACCAAGCGCCGGTCGCTCCGGCTGTGCCACCCTTGGGCAGCCCCCATCTGCAGCCCCCTCGCTAACTGGTTCTGCAGGAGCGCTGGGGAAGAATGTGGGGAAGAATGCTTCTGAATAGCTGAGCAAGGCTGGTCCGAATAGCAGGCTGCCTCCCCACCACAGGTGAGTTCTCCACATCGAACGTGGCAATTAAATAAAGCCCCATGGCTGGGCTTGGATGGCTCAGGGGGCTGGTATTCTGTTGGGGGATGTCCCGCTCTGAACCCGTCTGACAGCTGTTTGGTGGCTTCTGTGAAATGGGGTTCTCAGTCCCGTCCCTAGTGCCCTAGCTCTCTGTATCATCATTGACTGTAATTGGTGTCCTTGTCAGCCTCAGCAAAGAGGCCAAATTCTTGTGCCTCAGTTTCCCCACCTGTAATATACCAACCTTTTTAAAGTGCTTTGTGATCTATTGGTGAAAAGCACCTCTATACGTGCTTAATGAATGAATATTATGACATTACATAAGAGAAGGATACCAGCCAATAACAGCTCAGAAATCCCCCTAGTAACTCCTAGGAATCTGACAGGGATTCCCTGTGACATCACCCATTGCTCTTTCCAATCCAGTGCGATCATTCTGTTCAGCTACTCCCTGTATCTCCACAGAAATGTATCTACAGATGCTGACTCTAAAGTGGGTGAGATTTGAGCTGCTGTTTGAAAAGTCTGTCTTTAACAAGAGAAATAAAGAAGTGGCATATGGACAGCAGAGAATCAATGAAGATCTTGCAAAAATAGATATTAATGAAGATCGGGTACAGGGATCATTGCAGAATTGGAACATACACAGTTCAGTGAATCGGGATAACATACATCCCAACATGCCAAGGGAATGAGCTTATGGCTTTACCAAACCATTCACAATTATTTTTTAAAAGCCAAGGGGCACTGAGGCAGTGGGAAGGACCAGACTGAAGTAAATGTGCTGCAGATTTTCAAAAAAAGAAGAAAGAGTGATCCTGACAATTACTGCTGAATAATTCTGACATCAGGCCCTAGTGAAACACTGGAGGAAATATTAGCAGGGAAAGAATTGTAAATATCTTGAGGATAATTGAATGGTGGACAATAAGCAGCATGAGTTTATAAAGGAAGAAAAATATTCCAGGGAAAAATCATTTGCTCTTTTATGCATATACAGTTACAAAACTGGGGGATGGAGGAAATGAGTGAGCTGGAATGTACCGGGATTTCTGTAGCATATTTGATTCTGTATCTCACCAAATACTTAATGTTTGCAAAACTAAAATTGTCGTGGGCATGGATTCTGCTACGTGGGAGAAGAATACCTGCAGGGCCTTAACACCGGCAAGGACAACCAGCAAGATGCTGAAGTGCAGGAGGTGTTTGGAGGAGCAGTGCAGGATTGGGATGAAGGATGGTCATTAATGCTCCGGAAGAGGGGTGAGTGGCACATTAATGATGTTCACAGCTGACGTGAGGCGAAGAGGAATTGCCAACAGCAGGGAGAGCAGAGAAAGAACATCAAGGGACCCAGAGTGATTAGAAACATGGCCAGAAAATACCCACATGGGAGTCATTTTCGAACACTACAGCAAATCCATGTGGGGGAGAACAATGGGAAATGCAGAGTCCTCGCTGGGAGGGGGAAGTCTGGGAAGCCGCGATTGCTGCAGAGGCCCGATAGGGAGCGGGGAGAGCAAACTACGTCTGATCCCGCAATGCCCCAGAACAACCAAACCGGCCAGTCGGAGGCAGAGACGTGTCTGCCCAGAGCCGGGGGCCGATACGGTCCCAGTGCAAGGGCAATAGTGCACTAGCACTGCGCTAGCACGTTCAGTTCTGGGCACACCTCGAGCAGCCGGGCGTGGGGAGATGGGAGGGAGTTCAGAGAAGAGCAGCGGGAACGACCAGGGGTCCGGAGGAAGCAGCTTCTCGGGAAGGCTAGCAGAGTTCCCCGAGCCCAGTGCACGCTCCAGACTACTCCTGAACATCCCAAGCCGCAGGGCTCTGCTGCAGCCTGGCCAAACCACAAGGAGAGGCGTAGGCAGCCTCTGGATCTTTGGCAGGGTGGGCAGGGAATTCACTGAGGTGGGGAGAACTAGGAGCAACAGGGTGAAATCAGCAAAGAGAAACTGGTCCTGCCTCGGCTGGGAGGAGACTCAGCCGGCCTCCTCCTTGGCTAGGGGAAGATCCTCCATCGGCGAACGGCGGTGACCCTGGCTGACCAGCTGCTGGAGCGTTAAACGAGGGCGGGGTGATATGTACCAATCACTGAACAAAACCAAGTGCCCCTGGAGAACAATAGGGGCCCCGACCCCCAGGCACCTCCACTGACTGCACAGTGGGACGGGTGGTGCTCAGCCCTGCTCCGGATCAGGCCCTTTGTCTGGAAGCGAGTTGTGCTGACCCGTCACTCCCTGCCCCGCCCCATGTTGTGCGCTGCTCAGGCCGGTCTGTCCTGGTCACCTCCCCACGCCCCGCAGCTCTTCCCTTGCCCGAGGGGTTTCCCAGGGCCCTGCAACGTGGCCCTGGCACTGCCCAGGAGCCTCCGCACACAGCCTGCTGGCAGCATGGCGCTTACCGCCGGCCGGCTGGCCTGGGAGCAAGGGGAGAGAACAGAATGGGCAAAGTTTCCTTTCAGGCTAGGTCTGGGCCTGATCTTGCTGCTGTTGGCATGAACGGCAACGGGAGCCAGGCCAGGCCTGCGACCTGGTTATAGACAGAGCCACTTAATCCCCAAGGAGCGTTAACAGCCCTCTGGGGTTGGGGCTGGACACTTGCTAACGGTCCGAGATGCGCTGGGAGCAGGCACCTGACCCAGGAGATGGGCTGTTGACAAGCCGATAAGCACAGCCTGTCCTGAGTTGCGGGGAGAAGAGAGGAACTAAAGACACAAGCCCCCTCGATGGCTGGAGAGGGCGTCAGCAGGGCCACCGGTCCGTGCAGCAGCCCCCGTGGCACTGCTGAGGCTGCTGGCTCAGCCGCAGTAAATGATATTCACCAGGCAGGTCAGCCAACAGGGGAGGCCCACGGGGAGCCACTGCCAAAACCAGTTCCCCTTGGCCAGCTTCACAGATTAGTGTGTCTTGGCTGCTGCAGCTGCTCTCCCGGCCAGGGCTCTGGGATATTTCCTAGGGCCCCGCATGAGGGAAGCAGGCGTGTGTGCCGGGGTGGGGGTGGGGGAAGGGGTCAGTGAGTTCACTGCTCAGTGTGCGTGTGGGTTAGTGAACCTGGGAGTCCGTGCACGCACCCGCCTCTCTCTTTCTCTGGGTTCCAGACAAGGAGCACCATGTAATGGAGACAGTGCAACACCAGGAGTCAGGAGATGTCTGTGGGGAGGGGGGGTGCGGGGGTTTCCAGGCTCTGCCACTGACTCGCTGGGTATAAATTGGTCATGTCACATCACGGGGCAAATTCATCCCAGGTGATTTCACTGGAGTTGCACCTGGAAATGGCCGGGGCCCTCCGTGCCTCAGTGTACCCTTCTGCAAAATAAGGAGGATTCTAATACTTACCGGCTGCAGCCAGGTGCTGTGGGGTTCATTCCCACGCCCGTCAGGCCCGGAGAGGAGCGCTAGGTTTGACGTGTACGCGGGTGTGTGCTGTCAATGTGTGCATGCGCGCTCCAGAGGTGTCAAAGGCCTTGGTCGATAGAGGAAGAGGAGACGTCCTAGGCAGATTTCCCCGTGGCTCAGCAAAAGGCATCAGAGCAACTATGTCATAATGGACCTAGACTTCGGCTCCTAGTCGAACCCTGGCCATCCGGGTGGGAGCGCAGCCAACGGGCGCTGGCCCTGCCTCAGAACAAAGCCCATGGAACTGCCCCTGGAGATCAGCCAAGCAATAGATCTGGGGATATGAGTCCAAGGGCAAACAGAAGAGAACTGGGAAAACCCTCGTCACCGAAAACCTAACGGACACTTTCCTGACCAGACACTAAGGCCAAAGGCAATAACGTCGCTGCAAGAGACTTGCAGAGCAACGCAGTCCCGACCCACACGGCCAGCAAGAGAGGAGTGCGGCTCTGAAAGGAGGAGAGGAGAAGACAAATGGCTCGATACAGGTTCCCTTAAACTAAGAATCAAAGTGAGGGATCTCGCCAGTTTCAAACTGCGAGGCCCACTTGCTGCTAGCCTCTGCTCCACTGAGCATGACAAACGGCGCAGCCACAGATCAATGCGCCAGCAGTAAAAGTCAGAGCACACAGAGGAAAAATTAGCGCAAATCGAAGCCGCTATAGACACCAATTCCTCCTGGCAAAGCTGGGAAGAATTTAAACCCATTGAAAAGAAACAAAACTCAGCAATCCGCAATGGATTTCCAAAACATACAAAGGAATCCAAGCCAACAATCAGGCGAGAACAAAACAAAGTCATTTTAAAAACAATTAAGCTAGAAAACGCCATTAAAAACTAACACACACACACCCCCATAGCCGGGCAGAACCCAAGGAACCCCAGATATGAAATCTCAAACTCAACGGTGCCTGGAAAGACAGCACTGACTACATCCAGGAAGCCCCTTCTCCAGTGATTTAACCTACCCCTCTAATCCGGGAGGAATGATCCAAGATGCACACATGGAGATGCCCTCACTCCCAATAACTCCTGGATCCCTCTGAGCTGTAATACCATCCAGCTATTCTGCAGCACCCTCCCGAAGGGTGACACTCACTGGGGCGAGGCCCAAGTAGCTGAAGCGAGTGGGGTGCATGCGGGGATGCGCGCAGGCTGCTGCCTGGGGTGAATTCCAGAAGAATTAATGGGACACCTGACCAGCAGCAACGGAATCCGAGAACTCACCCAGGGATCCCCCGATAAACCAGCCACCCGGCACATCTGTGCTCCTTAGTGCAGGCGGAAGCGGGACAGAGATGTGCCTGCTCCATAGACTTTACAAGAGCTCTGGTCTTAACCTGGCATCCTAGAAACCGTACATTGCTCCAAAATGGGACGGGTGGGAAATCGTAGGCTACCATTAAATCCAGGTACGAATCCCTTCGATGTGGGCCAGTCCTGAAGCGGGAGACCTCCTCTGTCTGACCCAGACCCCTGCTACACACAACATTTGCGGCAATTTCAGTGACCTTGGGTTAAAAGGTCAGCTCGTTAACCCCATACAAAGTCCTGCAGGCAGGACCGGCTCCGGGGTTTTTGCCGCCCCAAGCGGCGGAAGAAAAAAAAAAAAAAGCCACGATCGCTGGCACTCCGGCGGCAGCTCCACCGCGCCGCTTTCTTCTTCGGCGGGAATGTGGCGGCAGGTGCTTCCCTCCCAGAGGGACCCGCCGCCAAATTGCCGCCGAACAGCCCAACGTGCCGCCCCTTCCCCTTGGCCGCCCCAAGCACCTGCTTGCTGGGCTGGTGCCTGGAGCCGGCCCTGCCTGCATGGATCCTAGCTGTCCAGTAGGTCTGGCTTGCCCTTGCGAATGGACCAATGCCAGCTACACCAATACAAGTGATATGAGTCCACATGAGGGTTTGCACCGGTTTAACTAAAGTGGTTTCAGATCACACTGACCAGTGAAACCAGTGCACAGCCCAGGCCTCAGTTGAAACGTCTGCTCTGTGCTGTCGCTGCCTTGGTCGCACTGTCCCCTAGGCAATACGGTGTCCATAGGAACTGACTCCTAGAAAGCCGCTGCAATGCCTGAACTGTGCAGGCCAACCTGGAAAAGTTAAAAATCGCGATCTGTCTGGAAAATCACCCAAACAGAGCTTGCTTCCCCCTCCCCCGCCCTGCTCCACCTCGACAGCAGTGTGATTCCACTGGGACTGGAGTCTGGTGGGGCGAATTGGGCCCTACATTTTGATCTGAGATGCACAGAAACTGAAGCTGGCCTGAATTCGACATCCTGGGGTGTTGTTATCATAATTAGACATCCTCGTTATAAATGCCCCAAGGAGCTTCTCACTGGCCATAAACGCATCTCGGGTATAAACTCCATGGGCCTCCTCTGCCACCAAGAAATGATTAGCGAGCTCAGGCCCTGCAATGCAACTGCTGCTAACACTATTCTGTAGCCGAATGCAGCCCATTGTCCTGCAGCGTACGGGGGCTTTCGCACCGCCTGGCTTGCTGCTGGTGGGTTGTGCTGACCCGTTCGGCGGTGCACTTGGGATGTGATGGGGGATGGATTCTCAGGTCATGTGAAGAGCCTATATGGGCCTGGTTTCGTTTTCATCCAAATCTAAACCCAGCAAAAGAACATTCAACTTCTGGCGTCACCTCAAGCAAAGCCCCAGTGAAAGCCCCACCCACTCCTGTGGCGTGTCACGGCGCAGGCTCGACGTACCAACCTCTTGAGCAGCGGAGCAAATAACCTCACCCAAAGCCAACGGTATGTCAGAGACCCCAGCCGCCAACAGACACGTCAATGGAAGGCGCAGCCCAAACCCAGCCAGACTATAACCGCTCCCTGACAGCACAGTGCCCGGCTCCAGCGAAACGTGCAGAACAAAGGTGAGCAATCGCCAAGCACCCATCAGTGACCGCGAGCGCCGTAGGGGTGGAGTCTGGCAGCGCGAAAGCCAGGGGCAGACCCAGAGACCGTGCAGGCGAAGCGACGGAGGAGAAGACTGTTGCAGAGAGACACTTCTACTCCCGCATCCAGTGTGATGACGAGAAAGGACGAGATTTCGTCACTTTACCAGAGCTGACAGAAGACAGGCCTGCCACGTTCCTGCAAAGCTGTGCCTGACCCTGGGAGAAAGGAGAGAGGTGGCAGAGACGGGCTCTCTGTAGCCACCTGTTGTCTTTTGTTTTATACTTAGATTGTAGCTCTTTGGTGCAGAGACTATTTGTTCTGTGCGTACAGCGCCTAGCGCAATGGGGTCCTGCTCCGTGACTGGGGCTCCCAGATGTGACCACAGTGCACACAATTAATAAGTGCAAAGGGAGTGTGGAGCTGCATGTATCTGGCCGGTGGCACGTATGTGTGCTGGCCCTTGCCGGAGCGTGCGGGAACTGTGCCTTGGTGAAGTGTGAGAGTGTTGGTCCACGTGCGATTGGGGTGTCCGTGTGCTGGCGCCGTGCGTGTTGACGAGCGCACGGACGTGTGGGATATGGGTCAGGCTGCCTGGCAGGAACATGCTGCACCTGTGAGTGTGTGGGGTGCTGGCGGTATGGACACACGGGTGTGTACTGGTGAGGCGTGTGTGCTGATAAGCTCCGGAGCGTGTGCCGGTCGGCTTTGCCCTGGTGCCATCTGTTGGTGACCAGATGGGGGAGGGTGCTGGCGGGGCGATCGTTGGCAAGGGGGGGGGGGGTGCACGCGTGCGTGTGTGCTGGTGAACATGTGTGTATGTGTGAGAGCTGGAGAGGGCATCTGCTATCTGGCGGAGGCATCTGGATGCCTCTCCCTGTGCCCCCAAGGCGGTGCCTCTCAATTATCCTCATATAAACGCAGGAATGCTCCCTGCTACAATACAATTACAATCCGGCGGGATGTTTGCAGCATGGAACCTAAAGCAACAGAAACAGGTGTGACCTCAAAGCTTTGGTATCTATTTTTCCACCATTTATTAACCTCTAACCTTTTATCTGTGGGCGCCCTGAGATGCATAAACATGTGACATCAAACAAGGAGCAAAGGTCAGCTTTTAAGCAGAGGCAATGGGTGAGTGAAATAACAGGGAGAGCTGCGGGCTGAAGGTTTTTAGGTGTTCTGAAAACACATTGATCAGCGGACTCCAAGCCTTTGATAATTTCATTTCTCTCTTTAACAAGGGAAGGTGAAGGGGCCCATCGCTGACAGGGGCTACCTCACATGTTCCCCCAAGCAGATGTACCGCCGTGTGTCGGGTTAACCATTTCCACTCCCTGCGTCTGAGCGAGACAAGACAGGACTGTGCATTCCTTGCAGATAAGCCCAATCTGCCGTCTCAGGAGACCAGGGGCTCTTGACTCTAGCAGATGAAGGCAGAATGAGACCCAACAGCTGGGCAATAGAACAATTCAAACTGGAAATGACCTGCCCGTTGGCAGCGGCTGAAATGGCTCCCCCAGGGATGTGGTGGCGACTCCATTCCGTCCGTGGCGTCTTTAAATCGAGAATGGAGATTAATCAGACGGGGACTGTTCGGCTTGGAAAAGAGACAACTAAGGGGGAATATGACTGAGGTCTATAAAACCATGACTGGTGTAGAGAAAGTGAATAAGGAAGTGTCATTTGCTCCTTCTCATAGCACAAGAACTAGAGGACACCAAATGAAATTAATAGGCAGCAGGTTTAAAACAAACAAAAGGAAGTATTTCTTCGCACAACACATTGTTAACCTGTGGAACTCTTTGCCAGAGGATGTTGTGAAGGCCAAGACTATAACAGGGTTCAAAAAAGGACTAGATAAGTTCATGGAGTATAGGTCCATCAATGGCTATTAGCCAGGATGGGCAGGAATGGTGGCCCTAGCCTCTGTTTGCCAGAAGCTGGGAATGGGCGACAGGGGATGGATCACTTGATGATTCCCTGTTCTGTTCATTCCCTCTGGGGCACCTGGCATTGGCCACTGTCGGAAGACAGGAAGCTGGGCAAGATGGACCTTTGGTCTGACCCAGTCTGGCCGTTCTTATGATCTTCTTCTAGGGGATATGCCCTGGTTCAACCATAAACTACTGCTGGCGTCACGCAGAAGGGAGGAAGAGTTTGCTTCTCTGCAGGACTCCCTGGGTGAGGGTCTCTGCCCAGTGCCATGCCCGAGGTCAGACCAGAAGGTTAGATCCGTCCTTCCCAGCCGTAGAATCTTTGAGAGAATACACAGGCCAGCATGAGCGCCAGCGCTGCACACCCAGGAACTCCCCCCAGGTACAGACAGCGCTGGGAGGGAACGGATGAGTTCCCGTCAGCATGGGGGCTGTTCCCTGAGTGCCCCTGCAAGGCTAGTAAAGAGGCGGGAGTTTGTTTGGGTCCCACGGTGCAGCGATGAGGCATCACAACATAACGCCGCCTGCGCGTTGGACAGGCATGTTGGCACGTGATGCCGCTGCACGGAAATGGTGTGAGGTAGCACTGCACGGAATTGAATGAACGGAAATGGCATGCCTTGCACGGAAATGGTGTGAGGTAGCACTGCACGGAATTGCATGAACGGAAATGGCGTG
>NW_020665349.1:1544287-1596470 GCF_002925995.2 Terrapene triunguis
TGGTGTGAGGTAGCACTGCACGGAATTGCATGAACGGAAATGGCGTGATTTGCATGGCTGCATTGCACGGAAATGACGTGAGGTAGCACTGCACGGAATTGCATGAACGGAAATGACGTGAGGTAGCACTGCACGGAATTGCATGAACGGAAATGGCGTGCATTGCACGGCTTCATTGCACGGAAATGGCGTGAGGTAGCACTGCACGGAATTGCATGAACGGAAATGGCGTGCATTGCATGGCTGCATTGCAGAGAAATGGCGTGACGTAGCACTGCAGCATCATCACACGCTTGTGTTGCCCCTCCTAGAGGACAAGCACAAGAGGTCAGGTTTGCCACCAAGACCTCAGAGCAAACAAGAACACGGGTGTAGGAGCCGCTGTACCGGAGCAGACCACTGGCCCATCCAGGGCAGTGCTCCAGCTAGACCAGTGCCCACTGTACAGGACCACACCAGTCTAGGCTACGTCTCCCTGCTGTACTAACTGTGAGGCTGGCAGGCTATTCCCCTGCAGCTCTGGATCCCAGCGATGCTCCATCTAGTCCTGCCCCTGTCCGTGCCACGTGCTTCAAAGGATGGGATGAACAGCCCCGGCGTTCACCTAATAGTGCAGGGCAATCCCGTGGGGGGAATTTCACTCTCACGCCAGCTGCCGCTCAGCTTATGCCCTGCGGCACGAGGGGAAACTGCCTTGTAATTTCATTCTGTTAATAAATAATAAGAATAAGAATCCCCTGTTCGTCTCTAGCCCGTTTCGGCCGCGGTGCAGCCATGTGGAGATGTATGGGACGTACAGAGATCCGTCACCCACTACAGAAATGCAACCATGGCTGGGCTGGAACGGGGCAGCTTTTTAACAGCACACAGCAACATCATGCCCCAGTTTGGGGCAGGAGGCGGCGAGGAATTCCATACCCGACTGACACTACAGGAGGAACAAAGGGCGGGAGGATGGGCTCAGCGGACCTGGAATTTGGACAAGACACCTGGGTTCAGAGCCGGGCTCTTGCGACACCTGCCATGGGACGTTGAGGATCGAAGGTTCAGAGAGCGAAGCCTGAGGGTCCAGAGGCGGGAATGGCCACAACTGCAAAGGATCCATAGGCCCCTGGACACCATGGGACACAAGCTCACCCGCCTGGCCTGCGCTGCTGCAATATGAGCCCTCCCAAACCCCAGTGTGAAAATATGCGCATTTGGGACCACCAATGGCTGGGACCTGAGTTCCAGATCTGGTCTGATCTGACAGGCAGCTCCTGGATCAGCAGCGCTACTGCCACTGCTTGTGCTAGGAGATCTCCCGGCCCAGGGGAACCATCCCGCCCGGACCCGAATTAGCCTGGGAGAGCAGAGGGAAGCACCCCACGAGGCAGACAGGCTGCAGGTCAGGCCCAAAGTGTCTAGTTATATAAATCCTCTGACAGACCCTCACCATCTCCCGTCTGGGTTACCGCAGCCTCCTCCTCCCTGTGACTGCCTTCACGCGTCCAAAATGCACCTGCTGAGATCGTCACTCTCACCGCGTCCCTTCCCTCTGCCCCCCGCTCTGCCAGCGATGCCGGTCGACATGGTCTGTCATGCCTTGATTTCCCTTCGCAGAGGGGGCCCCTCAACTGAGCCGCACTCCAGAGTGGTTAGCAGCTACCCGCCTGGAGCACCGAGCGCCACGCCCCCTCCGGAGCTGCATGGCTTCCTGGCCCCAACGTGGGTTGGCGTAGGACATTAGGGGAACACGTCCATGGACCCGCACACATCCATGCACGCCCACACACGCGTGCCTGTCCACACATTCACACGCACACATGCGTGTACACACGGACACGCGCACCTTGCACCTGGCCAATTGTGCAATGACACTGTTCTCTTTGGCTGGGAGCGACCTATGAGCGGGACCTTTTTCAATCGTGTTTGTATTGATATAATTAGTAACTCATTTAATGCCATCGATGTAGCTATATTCCTTTATAAACAGAGGTATTAACCTGTCAAGCCGTGGAATCAATACTCCCACCAGTTCCCGGCTCTCCTCTGCCCTCGCCAGCAGCTCGGCAGGGGAAAAACTCACCACAATTAGGCAGAAAGAAATCTTAATTAACCATCCCATGCCATCGGATCCAGTGCTCCCCCCGCCACCCCACCTGCATGAGCCGAGGTACCGCAGCACAGCACAGGCACGAGTCACCCATGGGACCGTACCAGAGCCCCGCGGGCCCGATTCAGAGCTGCCAGAGGTTGGTGGAAGCCAAGGACGGTCAGCATCTGGCAGGATCAGGCCCTGAGCAAGTCTCTGAAGAGACACCAGCCTGCTGAGCCCGCAGGTTGGAGTGTCTAGGGCAGCCTTGTGGTTACTGATGGGCAGAGCCCCCAGCACCACGTCTCAGGCCCTGCGGCGGGCAGTTCCCCAGGCTGATGGCTCAGGGCAGCGAGACGCCAGTCCGGCTCTCCCACAAACACATCTGTGATTCTTCAGGCCATGGTCCGTAGCCAAAGGGACCCCGCCTCCCCGGCCCATTGCCATGGAGACGTTTTTATTACTTAAGGGGATAATGGGTGCTTATCATGCAGGGTTAAAGGTCACAGGTCCAGCGTGTTTTATTAAAGGGGCGGTAACAAACCCTCCTGCTTTTCTTCCCCCTCTCCTAATTATTCTTTTTAAAAATATTGACTTTAGTTCCTTTAATTTACTGAAGTGATGGCTCTCTTCACCCCTCCCCCTCCCCATCATATTCCCCTGTGGCCCCCTTCCTTCCCCTCCCCAAGATCAGCTCCCACAGCTGACGGCAGCCGCGGGGGCAGGAAACAGGTTGGCCAAACACCTGGACGGTCCCGTGACACCCCGGCAAGGTGACACCGGGACACACCCCAGGAGGTAGGTTACGGTTACAAGGGCACATGATCGAGTACCTTGCTGAGCAGGGGCCCGGTCAGCGAAGTGACTGGGACCTTTGCACTGGGCATTTTTACATCCCGGTCAGCACGGCCGGGGAAACGTGGACAGGACCCGAGTCCTTGGTCCTGTCCTTGCTGGTTTCTCCGGCGAGGGAAAAAGTCCCTGAGGAGTGCAGATTGCCCAGGGGAATTGTCAGTCAAAGGCTGAGTGATAAGATGCACAGATGGTCTCTAATCACGGGACAGGGCAGACCCATGTAGGGGCGAGGATGGGCAGGGGAGGTGACAGCCATTGCTTGCAACATCCTGGATTTGAATCAGCATCTTCATGTTGTTATTACACGTGGTTTTCCTTCGTCTCGGGCCATAGGGGAGCTCCTGACGGGAGGGGGCTCCGTCCTCGGGCAGGCGTCAGGAAGGATCAAGAGGCTGGGGCAGGGCTGGATTTGGGGGGATGACCCCAGAGCTCAGTAAGGAGAACCCCAGGGGTAGGTACCCCCCCCAGGGCTGGGGCAAGGAATAGCTAACAGGCTGCACTCAGAGCGGGGGACACCCTGCAGACAGGACAGAGTTACGCTAGGCTGAATTTGGCTCAGCAGACGGAGTTCGATGTGGAAATGGGAAACGCCATACAGGGGCTGTTATCCCAACCAGGAGTAACCCGGTGCTACCGAGCGAGGATGCATTATTGGCTAGGTATCGGGACGGGAACAATTTCCTCAAGGCGAGAGCTCTATTAGAGGACGAGATACGGGCCCGTGAAATGGAGCAGGAGCCCTGGCTTCTCTTCCCAGCTTGGCCACTGGCCTGGGGCAAGTCACTTCCCCGTCTGGCCCTGTCTTTCCCCAGCTTGCACAACGGGTCTGTGCTAGGCGCTGTACAAACACAGACCAGTGATCACACAGGACTAGGGGGCTGGGTGGGGAGCGGTCTAAGAACTCGCTATTAGTTTAAATCGTACAAGGCTCGGTGGAACAAACACCCTGGGGAGAAAAGTCGTGCATTGACACCGGAGATGGGGACCTGGCCATAAGCTCTAAGCTCTACGATCTCCGGATACGTCTCAGCACAACTCAAGCACAAGCCCCCGAAATATTTTTTACTGCAGCTTAATTGGACCAGCATCCCCCCTTACACACTCTGAGTTTGATAACGCGGCGCAGGCTCTTAGTTGTCTCGCCCTGGGGAAGAATATTGGGGTAGGAGTCGCCCTTTCTGCTTCTTTACAATGAGTGAAATTGAAGTAAAAGATGGTTGGGTTGTTTCTTTAGGTTTCTTCCCCCCCCCCCTCCTTACAAATGTGGCCTTCCCTGTTTCAGCTGGAGGTCTCTTTGGAGGACTGGAGAACTGGAGGGGAGCTTGCTCAGGTGTTGACTGATGGGGAAGATGTATTTGATCTGCCACCACGGGCGCTTTCCTCCCCCCACAAGCATTTTCCCTATCACCCCATCCCTCTCAGGAGTTCAGGCCTCACTCCCTTGGTAGGTGGGGTGTCACAATCCCATGTGTTTCCCAGTCTTCCAGGAAAACAGCACAGATCAGACCTGGATTCCCTATGGAAATAACAAAGTAGGAGGGGAAAAAAAGTCCAATCGTCTTTCCCCAGCCGAAAAAAAGCAAAAGAGGAGCATGCCTCTGGAGGCCTGGCCCCAGATGTGTGAGACATCCAGTGAGGTCATGTGACCCAAGCAGGACTCTGGGGTAGATAGCAGCTGCAGGAGAGCCCGAGGTAACAGGACAAGGAGGAGTTGTATTGTTCCCTTTGCAGATCCCCTTCACAATACTGAGCAAGTATCCAGGCCACATCCCTGGCTGACTGGCAGCTAAGTTGTGTAGGTGGGATTTAGACGGCCCCAACCATGACGGTCACTGAAATAGTTGTTGTAGACCAACCCCCAACCCTTCCCTTCTGACATCAGCAACTGAGCTGACCAGGAGGGTTCTGACAGCCCCCAGGGGCTCCTCTCTCCTCTAGCCATCTACTTCTCTGCCCTCCACTTTCACCACTCTGTGATCACCTCATCCAACCTCGCCTAGCCCGGCCAATCTCCCCCAGCCACTCCTGCAGTGCAGGGAAGTGCACATGAAGATGACTGGGCCCATCGGCTTGTGGTGGAGCAGGAACGGAGCTTTTCGAAAGAGCTGAGAAGCTGGTCTGTGGTTAATCCCGCTCACTGTTACAAATTCGTGTCTTGTTTCCAATTTGAACTGTTCTGGCTTCAGTCTTCAGCCCCAGGATCTTGTCCGCACGTTTGAAGAGCCCCTTGTTACCAGCTCCCAGACCATGATCATGTCACCCCTTAGCCTTCTCCTCAGTAAGCTAAATAGATCGAGCTCTTACAGGTTTTCCAGACCTCAAATCATTCCTGTAACTCCTCTCTGTGCCCTCTGCATTTGTTAACATCCTTTTTGTAGCATGGACGAGAGCAACACAAATGATTAAAGTCTGGAAAACATGACCTCCGAGGGAAGACTGAAACAATTGGGTTTGTTTAGTCTAGAGAAGAGAAGACTGAGAGGGGCCATACCAGTTTTCAAGTACATAAAAGGTTGTTACAAGGAGGAGGGAGATAAATTGTTCCCCTTTACCTCTGAGGCTAGGACAAGAAGCAATGGGCTTAAATTGCAGCAAGGGCTGTTTAGGTTGGACATTAGGAAAAACTTCCTAACCGTCAGGGTGGTTAAGCACTGGAATAAATTGCCTAGGGAGGTTGTGGATTCTCCATTGCTGGAGGTTTTTAAGAGCAGGTTGGACAAACACCTGTCAGGGATGGGCTAGATCAGGGGTAGGCAACCAATGGCACACGTGCTGAAGGCGGCACGCAAGCTGATTTTCAGTGGCACTCACACTGCCCGGGTCCTGGCCACCGGTCCGGGGGGCTCTGCATTTTAATTTAATTTTAAATGAAGCTTCTTAAACATTTTAAAAACCTTATTTACTTTACATACAACAATAGTTTAGTCATATATTATAGACTTAGAGAAACAGACCTTCTAAAAACGTTAAAATGTATTACTGGCACCATGCGAAACCTGAAATTAGAGTGAACAAATGAAGTCTCGGCACCCCACTTCGGAAAGGTTGCCGACCCCTGGGCTAGATAATACTTAGTCCTGCCTTGAGTGCGGGGGTCTGGACTAGAGGCCTCTCGAGGTCCCTTCCTGTGCTACGAGTCTATGCCCCAGAACTGGGTACGATATTGCAGCAGCGGTCTCACCAGCGCTATGTGCCGGGATCGCTACATCCCTTCTAGTCAGCATCCCCGCGTACACCCTTTTCGCCACAGCATCGAGCTGGGAACTCAGTTGGTTTCCCCATGACGCCGAAGTCCTATTCCAGTGCTGCGTTCCCAGGGAGAGTCCCCCATCTTCTAAGGATGACCCCATTCTTTGTCCGGAGAGGTATGACCTTGCACTGGCTGTATTACAAAGGCAGATTGTTTGATTGTGCCCAGCTGACTAAGTGATCCAGCTGGCTCTCTATCAGAGCCCCGTCCTCGGTATTTACCACCCAGCCACCAATCTCGGTGTCATCTGCAAACTTTAACAACAATTATGTGATATTTTCTTCCAGACCATTGATCAAAATATTGACTATCGTGAAGTCAAGAACCAGCCCCTCTGGGACTCCACTAAAAACACCCCATTCGCTGCGAGCTCCCCATCGACTGTTCTGTTTGGAGGCCAGTTTTTAATCCACTTAATAAGGGCTGCATTGATTTTGAATAGTGCTAATTTTTTCATCTTTTCACTGGTAATCCATTAAAGATGCACCACATTGATTTTGGGCACCGCTAATTATTTAATCTGCTCACTGGCTGCATAAGAGGACGCCGTGCGATTTTATTCGGTAGAGCATCTTCCCGGCACTGGAAGGTGGTCTGGGCTGATGGTTGAGGCCCTGAGCTTGGACTCAGGAATCTGGGGTTCACTTCCTGGCTTTGGGCTTGGGCAAACCTCTTCATCTCTCTGGGCCTCTGCCTCCTGCCTGTAAGCCAGCTATGCTAACACCCCCAGCAATGCTATACAAGCTCCCCGCCCATGGGGAGAGGGGCTACAGGCAGCAGGAACGTCTAGCCCCAGTGCTTGGGGCAGTTGGATGTTATGATTACAGGGAGACCATTGGGTCTCTTGCCTGTTCACCCCTTTGTCTTGTCCGTCTAAGCTCATCAGGGCAGGGAGCCATGGGCGGCAGGTATCACAGGCTGGGGGGACTGAGCCTCCCGAAATAGCCAGGCGTGGCCCCACCCACGCTTTGCCCTGAGGCCCCCTCCTGCTTCCCGCTCTTCCCCTGTGGCTTGGGCTGGGGCTAGGGTGGGCCGGCCTGCGGCCCAGGACTCGGGGCAGCTGGGGCTGGTGCTCGGGCCGTCTGCCCGGGGCTGGGGTGCTGCGGCCCAGTACTCTGGGCTCTGGGGGCGCCTGCCTTGCGCTCTGGGGCGGGGGGAGCCGGGGGGGGGGGGGGGGCGGCAGCCCCCCTCAGGGGCTCTGGTGGGGGAGAGGGGAGGGGCCTCAGGCAGAAGGGGTGGGGCCAGGGGCTAGCCTCCCCAAATGGGTGCTCACACGCGGCCCATGCAGGGAGTGTCTCTCACCAGGTGTCTGTGCAGCTCCCAGCACAATGGGGCCCTGATCTCGGCGGGGTGCTTTGGATGGTACCGTAAGACACGCAGTGATAACAACGATCACGCTTCTAAGGGGCAAGGTTTTTCTCTGCTGCTGTTACAAATCACCCCAGAGATTCCTGGGGCTGAGAGGGGACAGCACTTTGTGCAGAGTCAGGGTCCCCGGCTCCCCCAGGACTCAGTTTCCCTGTATGCTCGGGAGGGAAGAGAACAGGACAGCGGGATAGTAATGGCCACAGACATTGGCAGGGGGATTCAGGGGCAGGTGGAGAGGGACAGCGAGGCAACTGGCACTAAGGGGGCCCGTCAGCTGCGGGGCACCCACACAGTTACTGCCAGGCGGGATCAGACTGGGGTCGCCTAGCCCAGTGTCTTGTCCTGGGCAGTGGCCAACACCTGACGCTTCAGGGGAAGGTGTGAGACCCCGGCAGGAGCAGCTGTGGGCCCATCTGCCCCCATGCAGGCCTCACCCTGGTCTCCGATAGTTAGAGATCAGCTGACGCCCTGAAGCCGGAGGTGTAACACCCCTGCCGCTGGTCCTTTGCCATGAACTCTTCTAACTCGGGGTATTTCTGACAGCCCAGAGGGTTCAGATGTCCCAAGGCCTCTTTGAATCTTCCTGAGTTCTCGGCCTCCCCTGTCTTGGCAGGGAGTTCCGCAGGCTAACTGATCAGTTCTGAAAGAGGGGCAAGGAGAAGTCCCGACCGAGATCCAGGGCGGGGCGCTGTACGAATACAGAGGAAGAGACCATCTCACTGAGGAGCTCCCAGTCAGAACAGACAAAGGGCAGGAGGGGAAGGGGCTTGCCCAGGGTCACACAGCAGGACAGGGGATTGAACGCAGGTCTCCTGGGGCCCAGCCTGTGTCCCAACCACTGGGGTATATTATCCCTTCCCTGAGGGGCGGGGTACGAGCCCCAGGCCACTGGCTCCCACCAGCTGTGAGTGGCTCTCCTGACACAAGGCGACATCCAGAAGCAACGACTCCTATCCTGGTCCTGCCCCACTCGGAGGAGCCGCTGGTCTGAGCGCAGTGGGCCTGCAGGACTCCTGCCCTGTGCAATGGGGGGCAGGCCCCCTCCTGACAGCCAGAGAGCACAGACTGCGGGCTCCATGCAGCCGCTGGGGGGATTCGACAGGAGCTGGTGGGTCTCAGCCAATTCCCACTGGGCAAGGATCCTCACCCCAAGGACCACTGCTCCAGCTGGCGCTAGCTGGCCCCATCGGCCGAGAGGCCAAGCCCCGAATGGGCCACGGAGGCCAAGCTTTGGCCCTGAGGGCTGGACTGAGGCCCATTGGGAGTGTGTCAGGGATAAGCCGAGGGCTTTGGTCTGCGGCGCCATCCCTCTCACGGGGCACCTGCCAGCCGGAGCCAGCGCTAAGCGCAGGCCGGGGCGGATGTATCCTGTGACCTTGCGTGCTGGCTTTGCATAAACCTGCCAAGTGCCAGAGCCCAGCTCGCCTCACTGGCTGGGGAATGGCCGCGGGGCCTGATCCAGCCGTTAATAAGTTAATGGTTAAGGAGTTGCTTTTTATTAGCGCTGGCTGAATTAAATGAAGGAGCTGCTTGCAAGTCCACATGCCCCTCTCTGAAGGGCACTGCTACCCGCCTGGGTGCCAGCCTACCTCGGGTGGGCCCCTGGCAGCCTGCTCTCAACAGGCCAGCGCCCCCCCCCCCCGCACCTCGCCCTTCGGGGTTTTTGGGCCCCCCCCCCCCCCCCCCCCCCCCTTAGAGCTTTGCTGAGGCAACCCACTCTGCCTTCAGCGCCCCACGATCCGGAACATCTCCCTGGACAGGGAGCCAGACCCTGAGCTCCGTCCGGGGGTCCGGGACCTGCTCCAGAGGGGAGCGCGCTGCCAGCCCCCTACGGACAAGCAGCCCCACATGGCAGCGCCCCTCCCCAGCAGCCCTTTGCAGTTTCCCAGCCAGGGTGACCTTTCCTCCTCCCCCTCCCCCTCCCCATCCAAACACAACCTTTCAGCCATGCTTAATATTTAACATCATTTTATAGGGCAGCAGGTTTAATACGCGCTGATAATGCGGCTGATCCGGCAGGTCATTAAACCCCAGCCCCAGACTGTCCTGCTCGGGCTGCGTTTCAAACATTAACCCAGCTTTGGGAAAGGTGAGGGCCTGTTTGCTCTGCCCCTTGGCCCTGGGCCCTTCCCCCACTCACCCCCTACGCTGATCTCAGCCTTCCACTTGGCTTCGCAGCTCAGGTTGCTGGAGCTGAGGCTGGTAAATCCACCAGCCTTCTGCTTGTTATTTCCCCTACTGGCTTTTCCAGGCCTCTCCCTCAACCCTCCTCACTGAGGAATTTACCCTCTCCACCGCCCTGTGAGGCCGGGCAGACAGGGAAACTGAGGCACGGACTGATTCAATGACTTGCCCAGGGTCAGACAAGCAGCCTGTGGCAGAGGAAGGAAGGGAATCCGGGTCTCCTGCGTCCCAGGGTAATGCCTCAGCTGCAAGGCCCCCTCCACCCAACACTTACACTGCGGGGTCCTTCCACCATCCCCCACTCTTCCCATTCTCCACTCTCCCTCCTTCATCAGCATTCGGCCCCTCTTCCCCCTTCAAAAGTCCCCACACACACATACTGCTCCCTCCCCGCTCACTCCTTCCTTCTCCCTTCCCCAACCCAGCAGAAGCTCCCTGCCGAAATATCTGCAGGCCCATGCACTGCTTTGCCCTCACAGCCCCACACAGCCCCACAGTTCTGCCTTTGCTGGGGAAGGTGCTGGGGGAGGATGGAAATTGGAATCCCAGAGCGGCTGCTGGAAGGCTCAGAACCGGGCCGGCTGGTCTCCAAACCCAGGCGTGAGTTTAGTCCCGGTCCCTGTGTGTCACGCCGCCGCTGGTCTGACACGCTGGCCATTGGAAGCCGCAGACTTCCCCGCAGCCGGCATCCTCTGACCTCTCCACCCCAGCCCAGCAGGCGCTGACCTAAATCCTCTCTCGTCTGCCCCTAGAAGCCCAATTTTCCCTCCCGTGTCATCAGCTTAAGCCCCGGCAGCTGCTAATGCGCTTTGGACGAGTGACAGAAATTCCCAGCAGACTTTTACTAACGGCATTTGTCTGTCAGCCAGGAACCTCCGCCCGCTGCCCCTGCCCGCTACGAGCGATCCCCGTCCCCACGCAAAGCTGTCAGCGTCATCGCTGGCGTTTCTCTAGCCCCCTGCAGCACAAAGCACTCAGCAGACTCCCTTCGCCCAGCTCTGGGGTGGAACGTGGCAGTGGTTTAATGTGGATGCTGTGAACTAGTCCGGTCACCCCATCTCGTCACAGGATATAGTAGAATTCGAGGGGGTTCAGAGACAGGGGCTGAGAATGAGTCATAGATTGCAAGGCCAGAAGGGGTGATTTAGTTGGGGTTGGTCCTGCTTTGAGCAGGGGGTTAATCTGAAAGGGGGTTCCAAAGAGGATGGAGCTTGGCTGTTCTCAGTGGTACCAGATGACAGAACAAGGAGTAATGGTCTCAAGTTGCAGTGGGGGAGGTTGAGGTTGGATATTAGGAAAAACTTTTTCACTAGGAGGGTGGTGAAGCACTGGAATGGGTTCCCTAGGGAGGTGGTGGAATCTCCATCCTTAGAGGTTTTTAAGGGCTGGCTTGACAAAGGGTATGTCTACACTACAGGATTAATCCGAATTTAGATAATTCGAATTTGGGAAACAGGTTGTATAAATTCGATTGTGCGCGGCCACACTAAGCACCTTAATTCGGTTTTAAACCACATTAATTCGGTGGTGTGCGGCCACACTACCCCATTAACTTAAACACAGTAATTCGGTGGTGTGCGTCCACACTAACCCTAATTCGAATTAACAAAATCGATTTAGGCTCTACTCCGTTCGTCGAGGTGGAGTACAGAAATCGATTTAAAGGGCCCTTTAATTCGAATTAACTGGCTCTGTAGTGTGGACGGGTGAAGGGTTAATTCGGATTAAGGCAGCTAAATCCGAATTAAAGTCCTAGTGTAGACCAGGCCAAAGCCCTGGCTGGGATGATTTAGTTGGGATTTGGTCCTGCTTTGAGCAGGGGGTTGGACTAGATACCTCCTGAGGTCCCTTCCAACCCTGATAGTCTATGATTCTATGATTCTATGATTGTGACCATCTAGTCTGACCTCCTGGTAACACACAGGGCAGAGACCTGCCCCCCCCCCCCAATAACTCCCGGAGCAGAGCTTTCAGAAAAACATCCAATGTTGATTTAAAAATCGCCAGGGATGGAGAATCCACCTTGAACCTCAGTGGATTGTTCCACTGGTTAATTACTCTCATGGTTAAAAATGTACACCTTATTTCCAGTCTGAATTTGTCCAGCTTCAATATCCAGCCATTGGATCATGTTAGACCTCCCTCTGCTAGATTGAAGAGCCCTTTATTGTTCCCCATATAGGTGCTTATAGACTGGGATCAAGTCACCCCTTAACATTCTCTTTGTTAAGCTAAATAGATTGAGCTCCTTGAGTCTCTCACTCTAAGGCCGGTTTTCCAATCCTGTCATCATTCTTGTGGCTCTTCTCTGAACCCTCTGCAATTTATCAACATCCTTCTGGACTTGTGGGACCAGACCTGGTGTTCCACAGGATCCCAGCAGCGGTCGCACCAGTGCCAGACACAGAGGTAAACAACCGCTCTGCTCCTACTTGAGATTCGCCTGTTTAGGCATCCAAGGATCCCATTAACCCCTTTGGCCACAGCGTTGCTCTGGGAGCTCATGTTCAGCTGATTATCCACGACAACCCCCAGAGTCCCGGCTTCCCAGGACAGAGTCCCCCATCCTGTAAGTGTGGCCTGCATCCTTGGTTCCTAAATGGGTACGTTTCCAATTTTAACTGTATCAAACATATTGTTTGCTTGCACCCAGTTTACCCAGTGATCTCTGAATCAGTGACCTATCCTCTTCAATATTTATCCCTCCCTCAATTTTTGTGTCATCTGATTAAAGGCATAGGAATGCCCCTGGATGGAGAGAGCCTGGAAAGACTGGGATCTGTTACTTTTGAGAGGAGGTGAGAAAGAGGGGGCAGGACAGAGGGATGGAAAGTAGCGAATGGGCAAGAAAAAGAAGACGGAGTGATGCTCTTCAGCCAGCTTCAGAGCGCAGGGACCAGGGGATGCTCAATGGAAAGGAAGCATAAGCTGGGAATGAAGCAAATTTAAAACAGATGGAAGGAATTATTTTTTCCCCCACAAGGCACAAATAGCCAGAGGAACTCACTGCCACAAGGTATTGCTGATGCCAAGAGCTGTGCAGGATCCAGAAAAGGATACGGATAACAAGACTATCCAGAGTCAAAATCAGAGGGATGAAAAATAACTCCGAGCTTTGGAAGTGACCTGACCTCTTCCTACTTCAGGGAATGAACCCCTCTCCTGAAGGGGGACAAGCAGAAACTTCCCTATGGATGAGGTTTTTTTTTTCGGGGGCGGGGAGGGGGCATATCTTGTCCCTTCCTCCGAACGAGCTGGTGCTGGCCACCAAAGGCAGGATGAACCCCTGGGCTGATGGGGCCTGGCAATTCCTAAATTCCCGTCACAGGATGCTCCTGAATCTGGCCAACACCGAGGTCAGGTCTGTTGTGGTTCCCAGAAGGCAGCTGTCCTAGCCCCGTTCTAAACCTCCTGCCCCTTTCTGTCCGTCTCCCATCTCCCCGAGCTAAGGCACACAGGCCCTGACAGTGACTAGAAACCAACGCACCAAAGGAAATGCAAACCCTTGGGGAGGGCATGGATAGTGGCGGTAAATGGGAAGGGGTTGAAATCCTCTCCCTTTTCCATAAACCCAGGAGGAGACGCTGAATTCAAACCATATGGCCCAGATTCTGCCCTCGGTTCCTCCGGTGTAAATCCAGCGGAGCCAGCGGGGGTTGGGCCCTGAAATCAACGAGAGGCGTTCCGCTGACCCCGGGGGCGCAGGGATCAGGCCCTTAGCTGGTGACTGGGGGCAGAACTGGGGGGCAGTGTCCAGGCCCCTCCTAGTGCAGCCGCTGGGTCTCCCCATCCCCCACCCCACGGCTCCGTCCCTGCATCCCAGGAAGGATCCCTGGCAAGGGCTGCTCAGTGGGGGGTCCCTCTCAGCCCTCCCCTCCTCCCCTTCCCTCTCAGCCCCGCTCCGCCTCCCCCACCCACAGCCTCCTGCTATTAGTTCATGGCTGAAGCCGACAGGAAGTCAATGAGGGGATTTGTTCAGGTTAACCTCTTTGACCCGCTGGCTTCTCCAAGCTTGACAGGCCTGGTCTGTGCTGATTCCCCACCTCCTGCTCCCTCTCCCCTATGCCCTGGCGCTCCAAGGCAACCCCCCAGGCTCGGGGCCCCACACAGCACCCTGCGGGCCATCCCCCACGTGCAGTTCACCTGCTGCGAGCCAAGGCATGGGCAGGGGCTTTGGCCAGCTGCGGACCCACCCCTGGGAGGGCAGCTCTGGTAGCAATCCGGCATTGACATAGCATTGTCCATGGCCAGGAGCTTGGCGTGCACAGGGAGCACTGCCGTGATGCATCCACCTCTGGGGTGGGGCGCAGCGGCTGCTGAGCCGCCGCACGGTGCCGCAACCGTTTGGCCCGGGAAGCGCAGAGTCTCTTGCTGTCATCTTGGCATTACGGGGGGAAACGGGATTTGGCTGCTGCTTTGCCGCCCGCCGAGGGACGAAAAGGAGCCTTTTCAGCAGCTCAGAGCTCCTTAATCCTCCCGGGATCGCCAGCAATTTGGGTACGGAAGGGGCCAGCCCCTTAGATAAACAGGAAAACACACACGAAAGCGAGGCTCAACCAAAACAAGGAAAGGAAGGGGGCTCTGCTCCTCCCACAGCATCACCCACCTGGGCTCAGCTGGGAACGCACCTGTGAGACGGGCTCATCCCCCTGGGGCCGGCTGGCCAAGGGGCTGGGGGAAATGGCGAGATCCGAAAGGGCCCTTAACAATAGCTGCCCAATGCCCGCACACGGTTCCTTCCTCTAGTTAATCTCCCCAGCCTGGGAGTCCAGGAGCCGGGGCTGTTTGGATAAGCACAGCTGTTATTGGCATTTCTTAACAATGAGGGAAATTCTGCCTTTGCGAGCGGCAGGGTCACAAGCTTGGGTAAAGTCAGGCAAAGCGCAGGCAGGGCCCAGCAGGCCCCTCCATCCCTGCTTGGCAGCTCCCCCAATCTGACCCACACAGCTCCCCAGGCCCCTGCTATTCACGCCCTGCGCATCTCCCGGGCAGAGGCAGCGCATCGTGCCGAACTGTACCAGGGGATGACAAGATTCTAGGCTGAGTCCAACAAGCTCGATGCACGTGTGTCCTACATACAACCCCAAGGATTCGGGAGCTGCAAAAAAAGTGGCCTTTTTCCCCTTTGCGGGAAGGCGGAGAGGCCAAAGCAGCGTGTGCAAGGCACATGGAATGGAACCCGCTAACTGTCACTAGCCATCTCCTTCCACCACACCCGGCAAAGCTACCCCGCGGCACACGGCAATTCACCCCGGCCCCAAAGGGCACTGTGCAGGGGGAAGTTAGAGAGACACAAGGCCGTTCTCTGAGTCACGGAGCCTCTTTTACTTCTCCTCCGAGAACCACTGCCCTTCCAGCCCCACAGCGGGGAAGAGAGAGCGCTCCCTACTGAGTCATGCCCCAGCTCCCAGCACCTTAGGGGTTCTCCCATGGCGGGAGTTGATCCACCTAATTCCCCAGTACCGCTACCCACCCCATGGCAGGATTTCCTTGGATGTCTCCCATCTAAGCCCTGACCTAATCCAGCCCCGCTTAGCTTGTGAGAGCGGCAAGGTTCCCCATCCCAGCAGCAGCGGCACTAAACCGGTGACTTCCCCTCGCTCCCCGATGATTTGGATTTAGTTTGCGAATCGATAAATGCGCTGTCCTGAAAACGTGCCCAAGCCAAGTTTGTAAATCAGCTTAAATAAAAGGTGTTCAAACCGAAGGCAATTCCAGCCCGCTCGTCCCTGCGAACAGAGACCTGACATCAGCTGTGCTTTGCCCAGTGCCAACAGCCTGGAAAGCCAGGATCTGCACTGCCGGCTCACTCCCCCACGTGCCCTGAACCCGGGGCTTGGAAAACATGGACAGATCCAACCCCCCCCTCTCTGCAGACCAGCGAGGCGAGCGGCGCTGCGTTACCTGCTCACATGTGGCTGTGATTAATTATTGGTGTTCAAGGGGCACCAGGAGTCCCCAGCCGAGATCAAGGCCCTATTGTGCTGGGGGCTGCATGGACAGCCCAGGCCATCGCGCCCTCAATACACCAGATGAACAGGCTGCTGCATTTCCTGCCTGGTCCAGGGTGTGACACTTGTGCATCACTCAATGGAGGGAGGGAAGGGGTCTGGGACCTTTGACCTCTTCATGAAGGCCATGGCCTGGTCGTCCTGCTGAAGCTATGGGGCAGGAGGGCTGGGTATTGAAGCACACCGCCTGGACCGCTGCGGGCGTCAGAGCAGGTGTGGTGGAGCAAGCGTGGGAGCTGGGCTGCATAGCAGGAGAAGGGTGGGGCAAGGGTGGGGGGACTGGCCATGCTTCCCGGCACATCGGCCTCCAGTGGCTCTTGCCGAATCTCAGGCCCTACGCGAGTCATATCAAACATGTATGTGCCTGTGCATCTATGTGAGTGTCCATGCATCTGTGTGTAAGCGTGAGCATCTGTGTGAGTGTCCGTGCATCTGTGTGTGAGCGTGTGCATCTGTGTGTGTTCCTGCTTGTGCACACGTCCCTCTGGGCGGTCGCCTGCTTGCGTGCACTTGCGTGTTTGTGTGCATGCCTGCTTGTGCGTGCCCAGCTGTGTGCATGTGTGTACGTTTCGTGCTTGGGTTTGTGCTCATCTGGGTGTGCGTTTGTGCGTGCCGCGGAGTGCACAGTGGTGCGCGTGCACGGACTTGTGCCGCCGTGTGTGTGTTTGTGCGTTGCCCTGTGAGTTGTGCACATTCTTACTTACCTCCTCACTTGACAAACGAGTACGAAATGAAAGGCAAGGAGGGGCTGGGGCACAATCCCCCAGTGACCCAAGCGCACACCTCTGGCATTGCTGATGTGAATCAACCCCCCTCCACCCCCGCACACAAACCCTGGTTCTCTGTGAGCAGGGGCTGGACAGCCCTGCCCCTCCCCCACCCGCACCAGCCCCCTCTCTCCAGCTCATCTGCTGAGTCATAAAGTGTGGGGTGGGGACGGACTAGCACCAGCCGCTCCTCCCTTCCGTTACCGGCCCCGGCCCGAATCAGCCCCAATGAATCAATGTCCATTCGGAGGGCGACCATGACATCCCGTATTAAAATGAAAGGCAGCCCGAGCGCTCAGCGGCTGGGGCAGGAAACAGGCGGGCACGGCGGGTAATTGCCTGGGGACATAAGCTATAACCTAGAGACGGGCTGGGGGTGGGATGGAGAGAGCCGCTGAAATACACCAGCACACGCTGAACCTGAACTCGCCCCAGGCTATGGGCTCCCGGCTCCGAAGAGCCCAGCGCACAGGACCGGTTGGCCCCGCTGATCTGCCATCCCTGCCCCGGGCCCCGCTGGGCAGTGGGGACAGTCCTGGCGGCCTCCGGGAGGTGCTGGGAGAATTAACTCATTCATGTCTGAAGCGCGCAGGCCAGCGAGTTCCCCGTTGAAAACAGCCGGTGATAAATTGCCTTGAGCTGGCACCTTTGACCGCCGCACTTACCCTCTGCGCACTGCCCCGTCTCCCGGGGGACTTACCCCTGTGCGCCACACAGCGCAGCGGTTCCACACAGCTGCCGCAGCGTTTGAAAGGAACAAGCCGCCTTCTCTCCCTCCCCAGACCCAGCCGGGCCCAGGGCACTAGCCGTCCCGGCCCAGTGACTGGATCACAGCCGGACAAACCACGACCGGCAGTTCCAACCACTGCAGCGTCCCAGCTTCCCAACGGGGACCCGGCGTTTGCTTCGTCCTCGGGGGTCCTGTGACACCGGACCGGGTGGGCTTGATGCCACGATGCAGGGAGCAGCTATGCAAGGGGGCGCCGAGCGGCCCCGCTGTCGTCATCATCTGAATCTCAACAGCAGCACAGTGCGGGCGCTGTCCACACACAGCCTGGCACAAACTCACAGTCTAAGACGCTGCCCAACAGACGAGGGGCTGGGGAGAGGCTGCTTGACGCCCCAAAGCCAGATGCTTTATAGGGAGACGGTGTACCTAGTGTTTTTAAGTAGCCCCAGGCAGCGTGGTCCAATGGGTAGGGCAGATGGGCGGGGTCTCAGGAGAGCTGGGTTCTTGTCCTGGTTAAGCCTTGTGACCTAGGGCCAGTCCTTTCCCCTCTCTGGCCCTCGGTTTCCCCTTTGCTGGGTTAAGTTGTAAGATCTTCAGGGCAGGGACTGTGTTTGTGCAGCCTGATCTCAGCTGGGGCAGGGCCTGTCTCTGGCTGTGTGTCTGGGCAGTGCCCGGCACGACGGGGCCCTGATCTCAGCTGGGGCTGGGTCTGTCTCTCGCCGTGTGTCTGGGCAGTGCCTGGCACGAAGGGGCCCTGATCTGAGCTGGGCAGGGCCTGTCTCTCGCTGGGTCTGTACAGCGCCCGGCACAACGGGGCTCTGATCCCAGCTGGGGCAGGGCCTGTCTCTCGCTGTGTCTGGGCAGCGCCCGGCACAAAGGGGCCCTGATCTCAGCTGGGGCAGGGACTGTCTCTCGCTGGGTCTGGGCAGCGCCTGGCACAACGGGGCTCTGATCTCAGCTGGGGCAGGGTCTGTCTCTCGCTGGGTCTGGGCAGCGCCCGGCACAACGGGGGTCTGATCTCAGCTGGGGCAGGGCCTGTCTCTGGCCGTGTGTCTGGGCAGCGCCCGGCACGACGGGGCCCTGATCTCAGCTGGGGCAAGGACTGTCTCTCGCTGGGTCTGGGCAGTGCCTGGCATGACGGGGCCCTGATCTCAGCTGGGGCAGGGACTCTCTCTCGCTGTGTGTCTGGGCAGCGCCTGGCACAACGGGGCCCTGATCTGGGCCTTGGGGCCCCCGTTAGCAGCAGCATCTCTCACTTCCCACGGAGCCGCGTGCAGTGGGCTCGTGAGAACTGAATAACACAAGCGTGATAAAGAAATCAGCTCTCCCAAGTGCTGCTACAGCCGTGTTGGGTCACACACGCGGCCGGGACACACGGCATGGGGCAGCGGGAGAAGGGTCAGATCCCGGCAGTTTGGGAGGGGCTTGCCTCTCACTTGTGGCTGCAGTACTGCCGTGCCTAGCCCCTGTCCCCTGCAGGGGGAGCGTCACTTGTTTGTAGGGGTTTAGGTGGCTGGGTGGCTGAGGCCCTGAACAGTGACTTGAAAGAGGCAGGTGATAAACTGCATTGATCCGGCACCTTTAGCCACCTGCTCTGCCAGCTCCCGCGGACCCTACCCCAATGAAAGCTGGCATGTCTAGCGATCAGTGTTCGGCGTGGCACGGTACCGCCGAGGAGCCCCGACAGAGATCACGGCCCCACTGGGCCAGGCGCTGTACAGACACCTAGTGAGAAATGGTCCCTGCCCAGGGACGAGGCAGACGGGGCGGCAGAAAGGAAGGATTATCTCCCCTTCGACAGGCCGGGCTTGGTGCGGGGACTTGCCCGAGGTCACCCAGGCAGTCTGTAGCAGAGCAGGACATTGAAGCCAGCTCTCCGGGGTCCCAGCTCCCCACTGTCCTTCCCTGCCTCAGCCGCTTTGACCCGCCTCCCAGCACCGCCCAGCATTCTGCCCGGTAACCCTCCGGGGAGCCGGCTTCAGTGCAGACATAGCCAGAGGGACAGGGAGCCGGGAACCAGTCATGGGGGCAGTGGGCAGGCGATGGGCACCGAGCCTTGGGCACAGCCTCGCCAGGCCCCAGGAGGGAGGGCGTCTCCTGCTGTGCCAGGGGCTGGGACCCTCGGGGGTCAGCTGGTTCCCGCCACCGCAGGCGCACACCACACCAACCGGCTGCGATGCCGACACTTCCCGGTGTGCCCAGCCCTGCTCCGCCGGCCCCACACTTGGCAAGGGTGGGGGTGGGAGAACCAGCTGCTGGGATGCAGCCAAGTTTTGGGGCCTCCTTCAGGCCTGCCATGGGGCTGGATGGAAACCTGCTGCCTCCTGTCCCATTCCCTCATTGACCTCACGCTCCAGAACCACAGCTGCCATCCCTCCTACTGCTCTGCAGCCCTGAAAGGATCTGTCCTGTTTCCCCACCGGGGTCCGTCCCATCTTCCCCGTCGTCCCCGGGGCCCCGCCGGAGTCCGTCCCATCTCTCCTGTCGTCCCCAGGGTCCCCCTGGGGTCCGTCCCATCTCCCCCGTCATCCCTGGGGCCCTGCCGGGGCCCGTCCCGTCTCTCCCGTCGACCCCGGGGTCCCCCTGGGGTCCGTCCCATCTCCCCCGTCATCCCTGGGGCCCTGCCGGGGCCCGTCCCGTCTCCCCCGTCGTCCCCGGGGTCCCCCTGGGGTCCGCCCCGTCTCCCCCGTCGTCCCCGGGGCCCCGCCGGGGTCCGTCCCATCTCTCTCGTCGTCCCTGGAGCCCCGCTGGGGTCCGTCCCGTCTCTCTCGTCATCTCTGGGGCCCCCCTGTGGTCCGTCCCGTCTCTCCTGTCGTCCCCAGGGTCCCCCTGGGGTCCGTCCCGTCTCTCTCGTCGTCCCTGGAGCCCCACTGGGGTCTGTCCTGTCTCCCCCGTCATCCCCGGGGCCCCGCCGGGGTCTGTCCCGTCTCCCCGACTGTCCCAAGGGTTGGGTGGTGGGAATCCTTCGAGGAAACTGATGAAGCTGCCAGCTTCTTTCTGGGATGGGGAGGGACCTGGCCTCATGCCCACACTGCAAGGCAATCCTCCGGCAGGGGCTGCGGGCTCTCCCCGTGCCCAGGAAGGGCCCAGCAGAAAGGTGGGGTGGAGCTAGTGCAGCTGTGCGTTCTCCATCCATCGGGATCCCCATTATCCCAGTCACCGTCTGACACCCCCCGAGGGCCGGGGCACTTCCCCTGCTCTGAGGGGTGGAAGAGCCCAACACATGCAACAGGAGCTGCCCCCCCGGGCCGGGCTGAGCCAGGAATGTCTCCGCCCCGTCCCCAGGCTGCTCGCCCTACGCTGCCCCCTCCCCAGCACGGACCAGCCAGGGAAGTTCTGCTGGGCAGCCCCTGGGACACTGTCTCCTTCCCCCATCACTCCAGAGACACCCTTCCCCTGCCCGGCTCCCGCGCTCAGCCCCGGGGCCATGCCAGGACCCCTGCCCGGTTCAGCACGCAGGGGAGCTGTCCGGGGTGCTGCTAGAACAGGGGGTCAGTGCACAGAACTGGCCCCCTCACCCCGGATCTTGGCTTCCTTAGGTTGGATCTTATAGTCAATTTGCAGCCCCTTTCATCGCCTTCCGGGTGCCAAGTACCCTCTGGGCGCATGCCCATCGCTCACAGTCACGCCCCCACCCCACGGCCCTGAATGCCAACCTCTCCTCCCACGCCAGGCCAGACCCATCTCTGCCCACTTCGTCCCAGTCTACATGTCTGATATGGGCCCCAGGTCCCTGCTGTGCCGACCTGTCTCTAACGAGAACCCCGGCCCTGAACCCCCCCGAACATTGGGCTGGCTTAGAACCAGATGGCCCCCCTGCCCCTCCCCTGTCTATATGCACGGGGCCCACACCCTCTCCCCTGCCCTTTCTGTCGGCCATCAGACCGACAAGGATTCTTGCTATCAAAGGCAACAGCTGTAACCAAACAGGTTACAGACCAAACACACCAGACAGATGTGTCCCCATCTCCCTCCCGTGCAGCAAGGCGGGTCGATCTCCATGCAGGGCTCAGGAGAGGCCCCCCCCCGAAGCCGTGCCCCAGGCCCTCGCGGCTGGGGAATCCATGCACCGGCTGTCAGCTGGTCCCTCCAGCCACCCAGGTATCCATGTATTGGCTTCCCTGCCTAGTCCATCCGGCAGAGTCCCTACAGCTTCTCAGCGCCCCAGGGCTGGCACTGTCCCAGGTGGAGACGGGGGCCCACAGAAAGGAGCGTTTCTCACTGGGAAGAGACGGAAATCGCCCGGATCCGGGTCAAAGCCCCTGTGCCGATTTCTCGGCTTGAGTTCCAGCCGGTATTGCTCATCCCGGAGCCTGCAGAGCTGGAGCTGGAGGGCGCGGCCTCTCCCTTACTGCCCCACGCCTGGGGGTTAGTGGAGGCAGAGACCCCGGGCTGCTGCCCAGATGGACCTGCCAACTGGCCTCTTTTAAAGAAGTCATTGTTAGATTCTTGCCCAGTAGCCCCTTCCTGACGCGGACGATCTCCCCAGCCACCGCACTTCCTCTGAGCTCCCTCTCGCAGGGAAGATCCTGGAGCAAGTTGGGGTGATACATTCGGGGTCTCCATGAGTCCAGCCAGTTCGCTCTGCGGCTGGGGTGCACTGACAGACAGCACGCCCGGTGGCGGCTGCCCATCTCCTCCTGGGCATGGATGGAGATCAGCCGCAGATTCATAGAGGCTAAACCCACCAGGTCAGGAGATCATCTCGTCTGGCCTGGATGGGTCAGAGACCCCGCCCAGGGCTTCCTCCTTCCAGCCCAGTGGCTTGTGGCCTAGCTATAGCAGATGTTTTAGCAAGACACACGCCATCTGGATGTCAAGACGCCACGCGACGGGTCCCCGAGTGAGTCGTTCCAGCGGCGAATGACCCTCTCTGCTAGTTCAACGTGCGTGGGCTTCAGCTCCTCCGGCCCATCCGCTGTGCGGGTGACCGTGTGGAGCCGTGGCCGGGGCGCTCGCGGGGAGCAGTGGGTTACTCTGCAATGGCTCGGTGACGGCCGTCGTTCCCGGTGCACACTGACGCAGAGTTACCCCAGGGCCTAGTTCTGTTTCCCAAACTAGACGTCCCACTGGGTCCCGTCTCTGGCGACATCAGACGCCTTGGCCCTCACTCGTAGCCGGAGAGTCAGAGAACCCAGATCCTTTGGCTCCGTCTTCTCCCTGTTCAGAGCAGGCCTGGCCTCCGGGCCTGGGGTTAGGGGCTGGGTCAGGGAGAGGGCGCGAGTCCCGTCTGGGCTCCCAGGTGTCCTGCAATCCCCTCGTGAGATTTCAGCCCTACCTACAGCTTCAACACCAAACAGGCCCCTTCCCCTGGCGGCTCCCTGGTGAAACCCGCCAGCGCAGCTCTCCAGGTGTGCGGTGCTAGTAATTAGTACTAACGCTGTTCATGCATTTCTATGGCCCAGCCATCCACGGCGCTCATCGCACTCCCAGACACGCAGCCCCCTGTCTCGGGCGGGCAAACTGCAACAGAGAGATTAGAGACCATGCCAAAGGCCACCACGATCAGAACCAGGAGCCTTTACTATCAGGTCTCCCCCTCCCTCTAACCCCCACTCCCCTCCGAAAGAGAACCCAGGAGTCCTGACACAACAGCCCCATGTCTGATCTCCAGGCTACTCCCCCTCCCAGAGCCAGGAACAGAACCCAGAAATCCTAACTCCCGCCCCCCTGCTCTGAACACTGGACGTGCTCCTCGCCCAGAGCCAGGAATGGAGCCCAGGAATCCTGACGTGACAGCCCGTTCTCTGGCCTCTAGACCACATTCCCCTGCTAGAGTCCTGACGCCCGGCCCCCTGCTCTGACCACTAGGCCCCACTCCCCACACAGGGAGTATCTCACATGCTGGGAAGAATGGCAGCACCTCTCAGAAGAGATGGGCGGGAACATCTGTTTCTGCTCTAATCTCCGTCAGAGAGGGAGAGGGGCCGAGAGAAATGAACTAATCCTGGGGTTTGATCTGCCCTGCTGAAGCGGCTGAGCATGAGAGAGCAGATGGGCTGATCCAGCACCCTGCCCTGACCCCGGCACCACCTGTCAGCCGCGAGGCCGCCAGGTGGGGCCTCGCATTCAGCCCCCACCGCGGACGCCGGGAGCCTGGCGCTGATTCAGGAGGGAGCCGGACGGCGAGAGAGACAGCGCCCTGCCTCTGGCCCGGCAGCCTGGTGGGGGCACGAGGGTGCCGCAGAAGCAGCTGTCCAGACTGTGGCGTTTGGCCTAGCGGCTAAAGCAGTGTGCTGGGGCCCAGACTTGTCTCCTATTCCCAGTTCGGCCACTGGCTGGCCTGGGGCCAGTCACTTGACGTTGCCCTCCTCTCAGGGCCGGTGCACGGAAGTTTCGCACCCTAGGCGAAACTTCCACCTTGTGCCACGCCCCCACCCAGCTAACCCCGCCCCCCCGCGGCAGCTAACCACGCCCACCCCCACACCAGAGGAGCCCCTCCGCAGCTAATGTGACGCCAATTTTTAAAAAGGGCTCCAGAGGCGATCCTGGCAATTACAGGCCGGTAAGCCTGACTTCAGTACCGGGCAAACTGGTTGAAACTATAGTAAAGAAGAGAATTGTCAGACACATAGATGAACATAACTTGTTGGGAGAGAGTCAACAGGTTTTTGTAAAGGGAAATCATGCCTCACCAATCTACTAGAATTCTTTGAGGAGGTCAACAAGCATGTGGACAAGGGGGATCCAGTGGATATAGTGTACTTAGATTTTCAGAAAGCCTTTGACAAGGTCCCTCACCAAAGTCTCTTACGCAAAGTAAGCTGTCATGGGATAAGAGGGAAGGTTTCTCTCATGGATCAGTAACTGGTTAAAAGATAGGAAACAAAGGGTAGGAATAAATGGTCAGTTTTCAGAATGGAGAGAGGTAAATAGTGGTGTCCCCCAGGGGTCTATACTGGGCCCAGTCCTATTCAACATATTCATCAGTGATCTGGAAAAAGGGGTAAACAATGATACAAAATTACTCAAGATTGCAGTCCGATTGGGACTTAACTAAGAGCTACAAAGGGATCTCACAAAACTGGGTGACTGGGCAACAAAATGGCAGATGAAATTCAACGTTGATAAATGCAAAGTAATGCACCTTGGAAAACATAATCTCAACTCTACATATAAAATGATGGGGTCTAAATTAGCTGTTACCACTCAAGAAAGATCTTAGAGTCCTTGTGGATAGTTCTCTGAAAACATCCACTCACTGTGCAGCAGTCGTCAAAAAAGCGAACAGAATGTTGGGAATCATTAAGAAAGGAAGAGATAATAGGACAGAAAATATCATGTTGCCTCTGTATAAATCCATGGTACGCCCACATCTTGAATACTGCATGCAGATGTGGTCGCCCCATCTCTAAAAAGATATATTGGAATTGGAAAAGGTTCAGAAAAGGGCAACAAAAATGATTATGGGTATGGAACGGCTTCCCAATGAGGAGAGATTAATAAGACTGGGACTTTTCAGCTTGGAAAAGAGATGGCTAAGGGGAGATATGATTGAGGTCTACAAAATCATGACTGGTGTAGAGAAAGTAGATAAGGAAGAGTTGTTTACTACTTCTCATAACACAAGAACTAGGGGTCACCAAATGAAATTAATAGGCAGCAGGTTTAAAACAAACAAATGGAAGTATTTCGTCACACAACACACAGTCAACCTGTGGAACTCCTTCCCAGAGGATGTTGTGAAGGCCAAGACCATAACAGGGTTCAAAAAAGAACTAGATATATTCATGGAGGATTTTTCCATCAATGGCTATTAGCCAGGATGGGCAGGGATGGTGTCTCTAGCCTCTATTTGCCAGAGGCTGGGAACGGGCGACAGGGGATGGATCACTTGATGATTCCCTGTTCTGTTCATTCCCTTTGGGGCACCTGGCATTGGCCACTGTCGGAAGACAGGATACTGGCCTAGATGGACCCTTGGTCTGAACCAGTCGGGTCATTCTTATGTTCTAACATTTTTACTGCGTTAACTTCCTGTCACTGATAAGGCTGGGAGCAATTGTCACTTATGTTCTGCCTCCCCCCATCTCTCCAGCCAGTGTTCTTCCCCATCCCCATCCCCATCCCCATCCCCATCCCCATCCACCTCCCTGGCTGGTCCTGCCCCCGATCCCCGTCATTAGCCCAGCTAACCACCAGTTCATTGCCTCACTCCCTAATCTTCCTCCTGCAGGAGAAGATCCTGGAGGGTCCCATGCAAAGGGGAACTGCTGGTGCCCTAGGCTAACGCTGCAACAGGAGCATTAAAAAAGCTTCTACTGTATTACATCAGGGTCCAGATCTGCGGAGGCCGGACTCCTCTGCACCAGCAGGAATTCATAGCCGTCCCTTTGGCGTTTCCCGTCCCAGGCTCTCAAAGCGCTTTACAAACAGTAGTTGCTAATTTAACCTCATTGCACCCATGGCAAGGAAGGCTGGGGGTCCTGTCTTCAGCCACCAGTGAAAAGCGGCCACCTCTGGGGTGGCGGGTAGCAGCACGGTGACAGCGAACAGTCACTGTATCCAGCGGGAAGGGCGGCGGGAGTTTACATAAAAATGCAGCTGTCCGAGCTGGAATGCAGCCAGGAGACCAGAAGTAAAACCTCTGTTCTTAGGAAAAACTGCCCCGGGTGCTTTGATGACCACAGGTGGCTGGGACCTCACTTTGCGCTCAGCTGGAGGACAATACGTCCAGCCCCGGAGCAGCCCCGGAGCAGCCCCTGTCACAGGGCGGGGGAATCCGGGCCGGCGCTGAACTGGAGCAAAGAACAGCCAGCGTGAAATCCTCCACACCGCTCACAACTTAGCTGGGATAGCTGTGACCCAGACATGGCCCTGGGTCACCCACACAGCGCCCCCAAGCTTTGCTCCCTGCTTGGTTTACAAGAGGGGATGGGATGGCAGGGCTCTGCTATCTTAACGCACTGAGGATCGGGAACCGCTCCGGCATCTCCGGCCGCTGGGCTGGCTGCGTTCAGCGCTGGCGTCTCTGCGGGAGGCCGGCAGGATGGAGGCGGAGGTGCCTGCCCTCCCCGAGAGGTGGAATCAGCACATGAGGTGGGCAGCTCAGGGCTGGGTAATAGTGTTAAGAGCGAGATGAAATGAACGAATAATGGGATTGGCGCGGGCCCAGCTGGGCGCAGGCCGGCGTGCTGACTAGCTCAGCCTTGCTGGCCGGGTTCCATGCTCCCTTCACAGCTGCCGTTGGCCGAGCACTAGGCAGGTGGCCAGTGGGAAGCCGCAAGCCCCGATGCGTTTCATTGCATTGCTGCTGTGCTGGCAGAGCGCAGGAGCGGAGAGGGAATCTGGGAGCCTTCCTCAGCCCCCCCCCAACCCACCCTTTGCGGGCCTGTGCCCCCTGGTACCCCCAGGGGGAAGCTCGCTGGCAGAAGATGGCACAGTCAGTAGGCAAGCCAGGAATGGGACCCAGGAGTCCTGTGCTCTGATCACCGGACAATGCTCTCTCGGGCTTTCAGAGAGCAGGCGATGCAGAAGGGAGCAGAGACTAGCAGGGTACAGCAACTCGGGTGCTTGGGGCTGAGTGTTTAGAACATGGGTTCCCATTCGGGGGGGGGGGCATGAGCTGTTCCGAGGGGGGCTCCACTTCCGGCCCCTTTTGATGGTGAGGTGGGAAGGGGGAGGGTCCCAAAACTTTCCTCGTTTGAAACATCGGGTCGTGCTGGGCAGAAGGTTGAGAACTGCTGGCTTAGCAGAACCTGGGTGTCTACGGACGTTGCCATCAGATCTGGGATCAGAGCCCCGGGATGCCCCCCTACAGCCTGTGCTCAGCCCTCTGCAGATCACAGGGGAGTGAGCCACCCACATCATCTCCACGGCAGGCCATCTGATGGCCTTCCCCTCTCCCTGGCTCATCCCGCATCTCCAGGGATCGATTCTTGGCCCTACGCTATTTAACATTTTTATCAATGACCTGGAGGAAACCTCCTCTCGGGCAACGTCTGCAGGTGACACAAAGGGTGGGGGAGTGGAACATAATGAAGAGGACAGGTCACTGAAAGAGCCATCTGGATGGCTTTGAAAACTGGGCACACGCCAACGAGATGCGTTTCAATATGGCCAAATGTACGGCCATAAATCTGGGACCAAAGTGACAGGCTGGGGGACTCTATCCTGGGAAGCAGAGGCTATGAAAAGGACTTAGGGGTCCTGGTAAACAACCAGTAGAACGTGAGCTCCCAGCGTGCTGCCCATGGCCTAAAGGGCTAATGCGATCCTGGGATCCATCAACAGGGGAATCTCGAGTAGGAGCCGAGAGGTTATTTTACCCTGTCTTTGGCACTGGCGCGACCACTGCTGGAATCCTGTGTCCTGTTCTGGTGCCCACAGTTCAAGAAGGATGTTGGTAAATTGCAGAGGGTTCAGAGAAGAGCCACTAGAATGATTAAAGACTTAGAAAACCTGCCTTAGAGTGATAGACTCACAGTCCAGTCTGTTGAGCTTAACAAAGAGAAGGTTACGGGGTGACCCGATCACAGTCCATATGTACCTACAGGGGGAACAAAGATTTAATTACGGGATCTTCTGTCCAGCAGAGGAAGGTCTAACCCCATCCAAGGGCTGGAAGTTGAAGCGAGACAAATTCAGACGGAATTAAGGTGTAAATCTGAAGTGAGGAGAATAAGCCACGGGAACAACGTACCAAGGGTCCTGGTGGATTCTCCGTCACTGACCGTTTTTAACTCAAGATGGGATGTTTGTCTAAACACTCGGCTCCAGGGACTATTTCAGGGCAGGTCGCTGGCCTGTGCTCTACAGAGGGTCGGACTTGATGGTCACAGTGGTCTCGTCTGGCCTTAATATCTCTGAATCGTGTATGTGACGGGCGTCAGGGTGTGCACCCAACTGGGCAGCTTGCTGGTGGGATGAGACCAGTCCCCCACTGATTCCCCAGGCGGGGCAGGGCATTTCGCTGGCGGAGATCCAGCCTGCGAGGCACTGGGTGCCCTGTCTGGTATCACGTCCCTTTACTGGCCCAGAATGGAGCCAGCTGAGAGGAGCTGGGTGGGGGGCGGCCCAGGATGAGCTTGGGGCACTGATAGTGTTGTTTCCACGTGGCTTGCCTGTCCCTTGGCTGTCTGTTTGCCAACAGGCCCCTGGCAGGGGGATCATCCCCCCGCCCCCCACACGGCACTGAGCAGCGGGTGATGTGTCCCAGAGGGACACCCAGACGTGCACCTCCCGGCAGCCCATTGGGGGCGTCCTACCCAGACTCAGACTGTGCCAGTCCCACTTGGCGGAGCTGTTCGGAGAGATCCCACTGGCCCCCGGCACCAGGGCTGTGTCCCCCTCCATCATCCCCCGTTCCCAAGGGCGCAGGGCCCTGCCCCCTACCCAAGACTCTGAGGCCTGGAACGGGGGGACAGACCCACCTGGGGAAGCCCAAGGCCCAGCTCTGTGGCTGGCTGGCAGCTGCCTCCCACACGCCCTTGGGGTTCTCCACCAAGGCTCCCATCCACCGTTTCCCGACCCTGTCCAGCAGGGAAAGGGTTAAGTCGCCTCCTCCTCCCCCTTCCTGCTTTTAATTGAATGAGAAGCTGCTGGAGTATTTATAGAGCAAATAGGCCGGTTGGGGCCCCTAACAATGGCTGGGCTCGGGCTCCCCTCCCCCGCCTTCCACTGGGACTTCCCCGCATACTTTCCCCTACAGAGATCTACTGGAGAGTGACACTACAGCAAACAAAGCACCTGGGATTCACCCCCCAAGCCCACCCCGCTGCCTCTCCCAGCCCCACGCACCAGCAACTGACCCTGGAGACCCCAAACTGCACGTCTCCCTCCTCCTCCGCTGCCAGGGCTCTCCCCGGGGACCCTGCCACAGCAGGGGCGAGCCCTGGCTTCCCCTCCCCACCGCTGGAGTAGCAGGGGGGCTGCGGGTCAGGATTGGGGTGCAGCGGCAGAGCTGCGAATAACATTGCAGCCTTTCCCTGCTCAGACCCAGACCCTGGTTTGTTCCTGCGGGATTAGTCACGAGTGCGGGGTTGTACGCGCTGGTTTGTTGGCGTAGGGCTGCTTTGAAGCCTTTAAAGAAAGAGACAATTTGACACAGACGGAGGAAAACACAGAGGACAGAGCACAATGCTGGAGCCAGGAACCCCCCGTTTCAATCCCTTGCTGTGGGGTTCCAGGCACATCAAAGGGATCAGAACCAGGGTCTATCTAGCCCCAGCCTGTCTCGGTCCGTGGCCGGCACCAGCTGCTTCTGAGGATGGTGGCAGTTATGGGAGAACTTATCCAGAGAGGAACTTGCCTCCTGACCTGTTTAGATCCCTCCTAAATGTACGTGTGCTGTCCGATGCAACTGTCAATTGGAACTGGCTGGGGAAAAAAGTATATTTTGCAAAACCAAATCAAACCCCCCAAAGGAAATCTTGTTTGAAATTTCCCGTGATTTTTTACATCGATGAAAAATTTCTAAACAATTTTTTTTTAAATAAAGAACTTTTTACAAAGGTTTTGTTTCCCTGGGGGCTCTCTCCTTTTCCTCCTTCTGGAAAAGACGGGGGCGGGGGTTTGGAGAATGCAAATAGTGATGTTCCCCCCACCACCAAAATGAAACATTTTTCTAAAAAATTCAAAGAATTTCATTTAGAATTTTTTGATCAAAAACCCCTCGAAGTTGAAAAAAGATGACGATTTTCCTTTGGGTAAAAAAGCATGTCAGTCCCCGGCCATCCCAGGCCAGCCCCGCCATAAATCCGCTTCATAAACTTATCAGGCTCCATCTTCACCCCACGACTCCTACTGGAAAGCCCCTAGTGTCCAGATACAGGCCCCCCTGACGCTCAGACCCATCTCCCTGGAGCACGGGGATAAGATGTACTTGCCGACTTCCCTGAGGGGTTCGGAGGACGTGTTACGTCCTGTGTGGGAGGTGCCGAGAGCTAAAGCAGCGTTAAGCAGCGTTCTTATATCACGGAAAGCCAACCGCATTGCTCCCTTCACGGCGTCTTTTGTGGCATTTCCCCCAAGGGTTTGTGGGTAATTCTGGTGTGCTGGCCCAACAGTATCCTGGGTCATCACATACCATCTACCTCTGCGGCCTTAACCAGATACAGAATTCCTCTGCACTGCCCACCTGTCAAGTTGTGTTGCTGTGCGTGGTTAAAGAGCCACCGTGTTGCACCCCAGAGTTGGCTGCATTTTGGTGATGCACAAAATGAGGCCTGGGTATGGGCTGTAAAGCGCTGGGGGATCCCCTGGGGAGAGAGGTGCTGCGCTGAGTAACTATTACTAATAACGAATAGCTACGAGTAAATACAATTAAAGCAAAGCACACGCCACATCGGGCCCATTCCATCCCTGGGGCAAGCCCCCCCCAAGCCAGTTGGCCCGCACATCAGCCTGGCTCCCAGGCAGCTGCCCCGGGAACATGGAGTTGATTGACCAGGCAGGCCACGTGGGGCTAACAAGGTTTACACTGCAATTCAGCCTGTGTTAACAGGCACTTAAGGTGACACCACACAAGAGTTAAGTGGCGCAGCAGAGCTGAGAGCGCAGGGACCCCGCCCCCCGGGGCCCAGCCGAGCCTGCCCGGTGCCCTTTCGGCCATAAATCCAAGGTGGACATTGCCGCTTTGCTGACAGGAGCCGGCTAAGATTTCCCTTCTCTGCAAACCCAGCATCTGTCAGACCACCGCTCCCCACCCCCCCAATCCCAGCAGCTCCCCCAGCCAGCAGCTGCGCTCAGACGGGGACACTGGGGGCGGGAGCAACCAAGCCCCGATGCTGGGGAAAGTTAGTTCTGCCCAGGTAGGCAGAAAAGGGGACCGCCCTGATCCAGGGCAGCTCTTGAGCGATCCCTCATTAGCTACCTGCAGCTCCTTTATAGCTAGGGCCCTACCACATTCACCGTCCATTTGGGTCAATTTCACAGTCACAGGATTTTAAAAAGCGTAAATTTCGTGATTTCAGCCATTTAAATCTGAAATGTCACCGTGTTGTCATTGTAGGGGTCCTGACCCAAAAAGGAGTTGGGAGCAGTGGGTTGCAAGGATATTGTGCGTGTGGGGGGGGGATGGGTTGCGGTACTGCTACCCTTACTTCTGCGCTGCTGCTCACAGCGGTGCTGCCTTCAGAGCTGGGCAGCTGGAGAGCGGCGGCTGCTGGCTGGGAACCCAGCTCTGAAGGCAGAGCCGCTGCCAGCAGCAGCGCAGAAGGACGGACGGCATGGTATGGTATCGCCACCTTTACTTCTGCACTCCTGCCTGCAGAGCTGGGCCCTCGGCCAGCAGCCACCACTCTCCAGCCGCCCCGCTCTGAAGGCAGCAGTGCAGAAGGGTGGCATGGTACAGTAGAAGTAAGGGTGGCAATACCGTGACCCCCCTAAAACAACTTTGCAACTCCCCAGCAAATCCCTTTTGGGTCAGGACCCCCAGTTTGAGAAACGCTGGTCTCCCCCCCCGAAATCTGTATACCCCACAGAAATCCAGATTTCATAGAGGGAGACCAGATTTCACAGTCTGTGACGCGTCCTTCATGGCTGTGAATTGGTAGAGCCCTATTTATAGATCCTTACAGCCCTGGAACTGGAATCTGTTACTTTAAGGACAACTCCCCCCTACACCCACACGCTCACAGTGCACAAATGCTGGCTTGTTATTGTAGGGTTGCTGGTGAATGCTGGGCAGCACATTGGCTTGTTAGGATCGTTCCCGTGCATGGGGCTGCCCACTCTAGTCCATTATCGTGAGGCTGCTCCGGAGCTCTGGATTGGGGGGGTTGGGTTTCTTAAGGAAAACAAACCCACCCACCCTAGTAAAGGGGACATGATCTTTGCGAAACGGCACAAGAAAGACAAAGGCAGGTGAGGTGTCAGGGCCCCCTAGTCCCAGGGGCAGCTCCAGGCACCAGCGCAGCAAGCCGCGGGGGGCAGCGTGCCGGTCGCCGTGAGGGCGGCAGTCAGGCAGCCTTCAGTGGCACGCCTGTGGGAGGTCCACCGGTCCCGCGGCTTCGGTGGCAATTCGGTGGCAGGTATGCTGAAGGCGCGGGACCGGCAGATCACCCGCAGAAACGCAGCCAAATCCGCGTGACCGGCGGACTGCCCGCAGGCGTGCCACCGAAGGCCGCCTGACTGCTGTGCTTGTGGCGGCAAAAAACATAGAGCCGCCCCTGCCTAGCCCCGACTCTGCTTGCAATCGCCTGGACAAGCACGAAGTGCATCCCCCCAGAAATGGATGTGGGTCTCTGGATTTCTGGGTGCGCCATCGATTGGCTCTAGGAATGATCTGGGGCCAGGTCTCTGGCTGTGCACTACGGGGGTCAGACTAGACGACCACAGTGGTCCCTTCTGGCCTGGGAATCCATGAATCGGTTATCTGCTGCAGGTTGGGACTTCAGTGCTCCAGCAGAGCTGGGGGAAGCTGGACCTTGGGATAGCAAGGGACTGCGGGTCGAGACTGAGGGGCACCAGCAGAGCTGGAGGATGGGATTGCATAAGGGCTGCAGGTCTGGATTGGAGGCACTGGCAGAGCTGTGTACGGAGTGATTCCTTCCTCCCCAGATACCGGGAGGGGCTGTGCACCCACTGCAGTCGTCCCGTGCATAAGAACGGCCGTACTGGGTCAGACCAAGGGTCCATCCAGCCCAGTATCCTGTCTTCTGACAGTGGCCAATGCCAGGTGCCCCAGAGGGAGTGAACCTAACAGGTAATGATCAAGTGATCTCTCTCCTGCCATCCATCTCCACCCTCTGACAAACACAGGCTAGGGACACCATTCCTTACCCATCCTGGCTAATAGCCAGTAATAGACTTAACCTCCATGAATTTATCCAGTTCTCTTTTATAGTCCTAGCCTTCACAACCTCCTTAGGCAAGGAGTTCCACAAGTTGACTGTGCGCTGTGTGAAGAAGAACTTCCTTATATTTGTTTTAAACCTGCTGCCAATTAATTTCATTTGGTGGCCCCTAGTTCTTATATTATGGGAACAAGTAAATAACTTTTCCTTCTTCACTTTCTCCACACCACTCATGATTTTATAGACCTCTATCATATCCCCCCTTCGTCTCCTCTTTTCCAAGCTGAAAAGTCCCAGCCTCTTTAATCTCTCCTCATACGGGACCCGTTCCAAACCCCTAATCATTTTAGTTGCCCTTCTCAGAACCTTTTCTAATGCCAGTATATCTTTTTTGAGATGAGGAGACCACATCCGTACGCAGTATTCAAGGTGTGGGCGTACCACGGATTTATACAAGGGCAATAAGATATAGGGACGGAGAGCAGGTGTTTTCCAAGGACTTGCACTGATACGGGCCAGCACACACTGACCAGGGAGAATGGGAATGTGCCCCAGGCTCCCCTGCACAGCACTGCCGGCTATGGGGCTATCTTGGGGCAGCCTTCTGCCCTGCGAGCAGGTTATTACCGGGGGTGAGGGCTCCCATCCGAACAGGCCAGGCGGTGTCCCCCCTTCCTGGCTGCTGTGCAATATAAGGGGGGCGGGGAAACTCTGCTTCTTTCCAGAGGAATTGCTCACTTGGGCCTGCCTTTGCCTGGCTCCCTGTCCAGCCCGCCCTCAGGTCGCCGGGGATTTCCCAGCACAGGCCCTGGGGCTTGTCCCAGCTGCCCGCTCTGATTCTGTATGAATCCAGGAGCGGGGGGGTTGGTTTCCAAGGCCCCTCTTTTGCTAGCAAGTGAACAAGAGCAAAGAGGGGGAACCCCAGCTCCCCTAGGCAAGGCAGCTGGCTGGCCGGTGGGGAGGGAGATCGATGGGATGCACAGACGAATGGAACCATTCCCTAGGAGCGAGAAGCAACCAAATGCCCAGTTGTTTCGCCAGGGTGCTGGTTTTTCATTGACACCCTTTGGACACCCGAGAGTAACGGGCCGCAGGTGGGGTTCTCCGGGTTGGGGATGTTCGAAAATGCAAACACGAGCGGGAGGCTGGGATGAGGGGACAAGACGGATGGCTCAGTTGCAGCTTGGCTGCAGCTTGGCTGCAACCAGGGAAGGTTGTAGGTGGCTAACCATGCAGTACACACACAGCATGGCAAGCTCCACAGCCGGGTGCCCCCGCTGATCGGATTTATCCCTTCCTGGGCCTAGAAATCACCACCACCCACATGGCAGGTCTGCAGAGGGTGCAGAGAAGAGCCACCACAATCATCCAAGGGCTGGAGGAAGTGCCTGCGTGCGCCGGATGTAAGGGGCTCCCGCGGTTTTGCTCATCAGGGAGGAGTGGGAGAGGTGACCAGGTCGCCCTGTGCGAGAACCGTCCCGGGGAGAAAAGGCCAGGCGCTAACGGGCTCTCCCGGCTAGCGGAGAAAGGCAGGACGAGAGCCGCCGCTAGACGCTGAAGCCAGACCCATATGAGTGAGAAACGCAGCACAGAGGGTGATCGAGCTCTGGAACAAACGCCCAAGGGATGCAGCGGAGTCTCCTTCTCTCGGTGGCTTCAAACCCAGCGTGGAAGAGATGCTTCGTTCCTGGGTTCAGAGCAGGAGCAGCCGGGTGACGGTCTCGGCCCCGGGCTACCGAGGAGGTCAGACTAGAGGGGAGGATGGCCACTTCTGGCCTCACACTCGATCTCTCTATCGAACAGGCAGGAATCTCCTTTGTGCTGTTCGATCCTTCGCCGCCAGGACCCTTTGGAGGAAGGGGTGGGAGTGGCATTTCCCCACTGGCCTGGCGCGGATGGCTGACTGACTGACTCTCACACACACAATCCAATTACTGCCATGAAGGGGGTGATGCTCAGGGCCCCGGGGCAGCGGGTTTTATGACAGGGATCCGCAGGCTGTCTGTGCGCTGGCCCCAAGGACCTGCCCAGCCCGGCCTGCCGATTCTATACGGGGCTTGGCCTTTCATTATTAAGCCAATTACTGGATTAGCCCAGGCCCTGCCTGAGGGAGGTTGCGGGGGGAGGGAGGGGGGAGGGTAAGGAAACTGCCCCCCCTTGCAAAAGACTCCAGTGACAGCCACTGACCGGGCAGCAGCTGGGGGGACAGGCCAAGGGGATAGAGGAGGTGGGGGCGGCCCAGCTTTTCAGGGTATCAGTTGCCCCAGCATGGCTCTACTCCTGCCACAGGCTGAGCACAGCTGCTCCTGGGACCAAGGTCTTGCTTCGGCCTGGCTCACCCACAACGCTGCACCTCATGTTAATCTCAGAACCTTTTCAACGGCCTTTAATGGTCTTCTCCAAGCCCAGGAGCCCTCGCTCCCCAGTGCGCAGCCCATTCCCATGGCCCAGACACCAGCTGCAAACTACTTCCTCCTCCGCCGCTTTCCCCACCCCGCCAGCGGGGGCCCCCACCCAGGCCAGCCTCCCAAGTCCTCCTGCCTGCTGTGTTCAAAGCACACACGGAGAAATTAAATCAAAAGCCTTGAATCCTCTTGCTGGAAGGCTGCAACCTAGCCTGACTTTATTTCTTAGAATCCAGAGCCCTAACCCCAAAACTACCCAAATCAGAGAGAGACAAAGCAGGCTGCTCCCTTGTGCCATTTGGCCTAACTCACCCCCCCCCCCCCCTTGTTCTAGGTTGGTTCTTTCCAGACTGACTTTGTTCACATGCTTCCCTGTTAGCCCCCCAAGCAGGACAAGGAACCCCCCCCCCCACACACACACACACACCATACACACACAAAGCGATCACCTGCAATTCCAACACAGTCCTCAGCATCCCACGTTGAATGGCCAACGGGGCATGGAGAGTGCCATTGACAGCACAGGATGACAGGACCTGCTAGCTCCGAGCACACACCTCCCGCGCAGGAGGGCAGAGGTCAGGGCTGAAAACTTGCCCCCTGCCCCACCCATTCTGGGCAGGCTGAAAGCTGGGGAGGCATTTATTGCCCCGATCAAGCAAGCGCCAAGAGGATCAGATGTTGGGGGAGGAGAAAGGAAGCCCCTGGCCTGAGGCTGCCAACGAAGGGGCTGAATTGTTACCGGAAAGACCCAGAGCAGCATCAGGGTCACGCGGGCCGGGCTCTGCCCCGCGGCTGGCTCCCTGCCGAGGCGGGAAGGCCCCGAAGAACGAGGAGGAGAACCCAGAGCAGATCCCAGCTTGCCACTGCCAACGAGAGGGCCCATTGGTGCAAGGGCTGCCGGCTGCTCTGGGGGCTGGACCCAGATGGAGCCCATCAGCCCATTCCACGTGGGCCCCCGGATAGTGGTCAGATGGCACCCCGGGCGTCCTGGTTTCCAGCCCCCTGTTCTAAGCACTGGGCCTTCGATCGGGAGCTCAGTTCCCCCCCCACCCCAGTCACCCTGTCACTCATCGGATGCACTATGTCCCTGCTCACCCGAGCTGGCTTGATCCCAATTTCCGCCGGCAGCTCCCCTGGGAAATCGTCCCCGCCTGCTCTTCGAGAGCAAGCCAGGCAGACAGAGAGCTCATCTCAGAAACCTCGCCCCGGTGTCGGGAAATTGCTTCCCTCCCCCCAGCCCCCGGATGAGTTTATCCCTAACTTTCACTTCCCCCAGCCCTCCGGCCCGACTCCTCCACGCCGCCGGAGCTTCACTCCCACACAGGCCTCTGTTCTTCACACCCTTGATTGCTTCTTACACTTCCTCCTTCACCTTCATGCCCGCTGCTCCCCCCCACCCCCGTGCTGCTCTCTGGCTCCCCCGGATTTAGTTACAGCAGCACAGACGCAGGGTTGTATCTGCAGTTGGATGGGCTCGCGGGGCTGAGCAGTGAGGGGCGCTCAGTGCCTCGGCGTGGCAGTAGGGGGCGCTGCGCGGCAGGGGGCAGGCGCTGGGTGGGAGTCAGAGGCTCCCAAAATCCCACGGGAGGTGTCATTGCTGCTGATTCCCATCCCTGAGTCGTGCACGCAGCTGCACCCACATGTGTGCACAAAGACACATACACGCATGCACCCCGCACACGGACACCTCCCGCCCCCCCCCAGAAACACACATGCATGTACACACGCATGTGTGTGCACCTACCAAGACACACGCCCACGCCCCCCCAGGGCCGGGGCTCTGTTTGTTTACCGGAGCCGCGCCGATCGCCCGCAGGCTGCTGGCACATTCTTGGCCGGACACCAGACAACGCTGCACAAAGCGGCTGGGCGTAGGAGCTGCCTTTAAAAGCTGCTTAGCGGCCCCCAGGGCTGGCCTGGCCAGGCCAGTGGATTAATGCACTGACCTTTCACTCCCCAGACCTGATCTCTGCTCCCAGCCTCAGCCCTGGGCAGCCCTTCCCCCTCCCCCCCACAGCCATGCTCCATGACAGGTGGCCCCCACCCAGCTTCCTCCTCCGCAGAGGGGAATAGCCCTCCCAGCCTTGCCTGGCAAGGAGATTTTCCAGCTTAGATTGAGAAATCGCCAGGCAGCCATGGGAGGAAACAACAGTGACCCCCCCCCCAGCCCGTTCCCCCTCCCCCAGAGCTGGAATGCAACCAGAGACCCTTTAATTATGTACCAAGAGGCCTCCAGTTGTTGACTGATGCACCTGGATTGAAGGTGCAATATAGGATGGGGGGAGGGGTCTCCGGGGTCAGCCACACCCGGGGCTCTTTGCACTGGAAGCACCAGCCTTCGCCCTGACCTGCCCCAGACGGGTCTCCCTTTCTCCCTGTTCTTTAGTAAGGCAGCTGCTGGGATGAAGCTGGTGCAGCTTAAAAAAAAAAAAAAAACAACCAGGCTTAGAGGGAAAGTGAAGCCAGCCATAAAACATATACACGCACGCACGCACCAAATAGACAAAGGGGGAAGCTGATAGCACTGAATATAAATTCGAAGCTACTAACTGTGAAAAATTGATAAGGGAAGCCAAGGGACACAAGGAGGAAGCTATGGCCAGCAGAGTTAAGGACAATCGGGGCTTGTCTACACTACAGGTTATGTCAGTATCACTCATGTCACTCAGGGGTGTGAATAAGCCACTCCCCGGAGCAACGTAAGTTACACTGACCCCAGTGCTAGTGTGGACAGCGCTATGTCGGCGGGAGAGCGAGGGGTCATGGTGGAGAATCAGTCAGCTGACCATGAGCTACCAGAGCGACGCGGTAGCCAGAAGAGTTAACGGGATCCTTGGCTGCATCAGCAGGGGAATCTCGAGTAGGAGCAGAGAGTTTATTTTACCTCCATATTTAGCATTGGTGCGACCGCGGCTGGGATCCGGTGCCCAGGTCTGGTGCCCGTAATTCCAGAAGGATGTTGAGACATTGGAGAGGGGTCAGAGACGAGCCATGAGAATGATCAAAGGATTGGAAAACCTGCCTTCGAGTGAGAGACTCACAGAGCTGAATCTATTTCGCTTGACAAAGAGAAGGTTAAAAGTACCAGTCTACAAGTACCGACATGGGGAACAGAAACTGGATTATAGAGGGCTCTCCAATCTAGCAGACAAAGATAGAACAAGACCCAGTGGCTGGAAACTGAACCTAGACACATTCAGACTGGAAATGTTTTTAACAGGGAGGGTTGTTAGCCACTGGAACAACTGACCGAGGGGTGCAGTGGATTCTCCACCACCAGCAATTTTTAACCCAAGTTTGGCTGTTTTCTAAAGGACAGGCTGCAGTTCAGAACCGCTACTGGCCTGGAAGCAGGAATTTACTCAGGGTCGTCCTTTGGCCTGCACTCTACAGGGGGTCAGAAGACCCGAGAAGGATCCCAGTGGATCTTGTGACCAGTGGCACGCAGCCTGTGGATGCAAGGCACACACTGCATGCCCCACACACCGGGCCAGCTGTGTGCTGTCCAAGTGGCAGCCTCCCTCTGACCCCATGGAGGACGCCGGGGTGACCTCACACGCCCTTCTCTGCCAGCTCTGTAGCTGTCCCATAAACCCCTGGGAGACGCCAAGGTACTGGCTGTCTTGGGCACCCAGATGGCTCCTCTCTGAGCCCTGCACAGTCATTCCTGTATTTATCCTCACAAGACCCCGGTGAGGCAGGGCCGTGCTACGAACCTCATTGCACAGACAGGGAGCGGACGCATGGGAAGGCAAAGGGACTTTCCCAAGGTCACACAGGAAGTCTATGGCAGAGCGGGGAACTGAACCCCTGCTGGTACACTAGCCACTGCCCCGTCCTTCCTCTCCAGATGTTGCCTGGGCAGGGGACACGCGTGCACCTGAGCCCTGCAGACCTGCGCCAGGCAGCTTTCTGGTGCGAGAGTCCCAGCTGGCACTGGGAAAAGTTCAACAGGCCAATGCCTAGAGGAGCCCGTGCAGCCTGGATCCTGTCCCCAGCCTCTCAGGGGTCGTTGAGCATGCCCAGGCGTTGGAGAGGGGTGCATGAGCATGCCCAGGCGTTGGAGTGCAGGCCCAAGGGTGGGCAAGCGCAAAGGTGCAGGAGCTCCGGTGTGTGGGTGTGCACACCTGCAGGGGGCGAAGGGGTGTAACCAGGAGCAGGCAGGTGATCGATCCTGGAGCTTCTCCTGGAGGGTCCCCTCTGGATCTGAAGGCGGCGATGGCGGCAGCTGGGTGGAATGTGCAGACCACACACTCTGCAGAGGCGAGAGCTGCGGCACTAAATCCAGGGCAAAGATTGCAGGGCAGCCAGAACTCCCCTCTCCCTCCTCCGAGCTTGGTCTGAACATGTTCTAGCACAAAGCAGGGCCTTAACTGGCCGGTGGGAAGGGGGAAGCATGGTCAGGTGTGTGTGGGGGTCACTGTCAGACAGCCCTTCCCCTGCCCACCAAAACCAAAGCCACTCCATTACAAATCCCTACTTAAAGCCAGCAGCAGCATCTCCCTACGAAGCAAATTACAGGGCGATCCAGATATTCCGACCACCTCCAGCGCCACCCTTTCCCCTGCCTTTCGCTCATTTCCCTGAGACTCGCATCTGAGCATTTGGCCGGGATCCCACTGGCAGGTCGCTGCCTTTGGGGAGTGCAAGACTAAAATCCAAAGCTGCTCCTCTGCAAGCCCGATTCTCAGGTGTTTCCTCCCACCCGCAGCTTCCTCCAAAAGTCTCTTCTGCTTGAAACCTGACCTGTGTGCGGAACGGCACCTTTCTTGTGAAAGAGCCAAGACCCTGCCCTTTGTGGAAGAGCTGCAGCTCGCTTCCAGAAAGCTCCTTGTGCTCGTCTGTAACGTCAATCTCAACAAGAAGTTCACCTTTGACTCCAGCTCAGGGCTGAAGAGCGCGCCGTTATTCCTAATCAGGGCAGATGAATTATACGTTATGAGTTTATGACTTTGATTTCTCCAGAGCCTCTATAAACTTCAAAGATCTCGGGCCCCAGGCATGAGACTGTTAGCCAGTCACCTCAGCCCGCTCATGTTGGGTCAGGAAGTTTACAGGCTCCAGTGCAGGGTTTGTAAACTTTGTCAGCCAAACTCCTGGGAGTCCCAGGCGGTGATGAACTCCACCTGTGGCTTATTTGACCAGAATGTTGCACAGATCTGTGTTTTATTCAACACCGCGAGCTGTCTCTGCAGCACTGCTAGAATTAGAGCAAAATACAATCGCGCTAATTTAAAAGGCAAATAAAACTCTGTTTTCTTGTCTCATTGTATTTTTAAAAATACTTCCTAAAGCTAAGGAAATTCCTGGACCAAAAACTTTGTTCAGAGAATGAAACAGCTAACAATGACATTAAAAGCATGTTGTGGTTACTCCCAAAAGAAGCGTGAAAGGCTGGAAATCCAAAGCGAAGGCAACGGTAAAATTTCCTCCCACCCCCAAATCATGGAGTTCATATAATGAACTTCTAAACAACCTTAACTCTGACCCTGTTTTCTACAATGATCCTTTAACTATTCACCAGCAACCCTGTACACTCAGCCAGAATGTACCTAGGCCATAATGACTCATCTTCACTTCCAATATGAACCACCCTCGACTCAAACTGTAAATAAAGCTACAAAGAACCAGAGCAACGGGAATTATCTCAGGACTAGAGTGACAGGATTTTGGTTTCAGTTTATGTTGGCAACAACATCAACTCTCATACACCCCATCACATAAAGGGAACCAACTCTTCCACTGACCTTCCTCCAGTTCAACTACCCACAAACAGCAAAACTCCCAACATCTCATCCCTTAACCTGCTGTACACGCAGCCCAGAAACAACCATTTCAGAGCCGACATTGCCCTACATGTCGCCCAGTCCAACATATCCTTCCAGCAGTATAAATAGATGACATATAGGGCCCTACCAAATTCACGGTCCATTTTGGTCAATTTCCTGGTCACAGGATTTTTAAAACTGTAAATTTCATGATTTCAGCTATTTAAAACTGAAATTTTGTTGTAGTTGTAGGGATGCTGACCCAAAAAGAAGTTGGGGGAGGGTCTCAAGGTTATTGGGGGGGGGTAGGAGTCATAGTACTGCTACCCTTTCTTCTGCGCTGCTGCTGGTGGTGGCACTGCCCTCAGAGCTCGGCAGTTGGAGAGCAGTGGCTGCTGGCCGGGAGCCCAGCTCTGAAGGCAGAGTCACCACCAGCAGCAGCGTGGAGGTAAGAATGGCCTGGTCTGGTATCGCCACCCTTACTTCTGCACTCCTGCCTGCACAGCTGGGCCCTTGGCCAGCAGCTGCCACTCTCCGGCCGCCCCGCTCTGAAGGCAGCACAGAAGTAAGGGTGGCGATACTGCAAACCCCCTAGAATAACCTTGCGACCCTCCTGCAACTCCCTTTCAGATCAGGACCCCCAGTTTGAGAAACGCTGGTCTCCCCCGTGAAATCTGTAGAGTATAGGGTAAAAGCCCACAAAAGACCAGATTCCACGGTCCGTGACATGTTTTTCATGGCCAAGAATTTGTGTATATATATATACACACACATACACACACACACACACACACACACATATATTGGAATACCTAGCACATTTGTAATATTGTTTACCATCCAATGCAAATATCGCACAATAAGACACACAGATGGTGAACAGGGATCAGACTGGAGGCTGTTTGTGGAACCTTCATGAATTTCTGCATTTCAGGGCTTTTTTTTTTTTTAATAATCATGATACTCGAATGTTTGAACTGGATTGCTATCACCAATATTCCCTGGATTTTACTTACACTTGTCTGGGGTTGTTTGTAAGGGGCTGTGGGAGCCTCAAACCAATTTTGCAACAGCAAACATTGTTATGCATTTCAAATAGTGGCTGGCTATCAAAGGACCTTTATATCCAGCTTGTACCCATTATATCATGGCTTCGATAAGAGAGTCACCTCTGGATTTCAGAGTCAATAAAGCAGAGAGACTGCGAACAGGACGGAACACAAACAAAATAAGTGGCATAATCAAAGTAAGTGACTAAGGCTGCCACTCTAGCAATAAATCTTGACAGCACCCACCCACCCCCCATGGGAAGCATGGTCTAATGGTTAACACATTGAATGGTTGTCAGATCTGAGACGGGGGCCCCTCCGCCACTGATTCATTGCATGACCAGTCCTAGGGCAAGTCAGAGCAACACCATAAATGTGAAAAGCATATATGTGTCTTTACCTACATCACAAACGGTGCCTTAGATTAGAACACATGCAAGAATTTTTGTTGTGTATAGGAACTGGGTATTTAAATGGCTCCTCTAATGGCGCTCCCTGGGTTCTCGGTTCCACCACTGTATCTAGGCCGTGCGTACGGTATACAGCTAGTAAACACAGTTATTAGAGCCCACCAGGCCCACATGGCTCCTTCATATCATGTCTGTCGTGTAAAGAGAAAAAGACAACTCTGGAAATCCAACACCCCTCCCTTCAGTTTCCTGTTTGCCTTTCTCTTAGCGACAGTGACATCAACGTGTCAGTTTCACTTCTGTTTACACTCAGTTTCACTTTCTGGTTCTCAGTGTTGTAATGTTTGGGTTTCAAACCCCCCAGGGGAATCCTGCTTCACTTAAAAGGCAGTGATTTCATTCAGGGGGATTTTTTTTTAAATGTCTCTGCTTTTAAAAAAAAATGCAAATCAAATGTAAATGTGGGGGCAAATTTAAGATGAGTCCCCTTTGTCTGCCATTTCCACATCACTTACTGCTCTCAAAGGTGGGGTTGCTGGAAAGCCCCGTGTCAGACCAGTGGATGGGCAGTATTATGAAAGTGCAAAGTGCTGGTATTATCCAAAGGATGGCGACAATCAGGAGGAGGGACAAGAGCCAATGGTCTGTAAAACCATACACAAGAAGGGGTCAGCTAACAGCTCCATCACCACCAAAGACAGGAGGGAAGCCCAAGCAGTTTCTGGGGCCATCAGTGCCCCGAGATACACCTTTACCCGCCTCACCCAGTTTCCCTGCATGGGAGGAAATCACAGGATTTTGACAAGAAAAAGGACATTCTATTAAAGCTCCATCCACCCTGAGACCTCGTGCATCAGATGTTTATTTGGGCGATTGGTGTCTCCACCAAGCAGAAACACCGGCACAAAATCCAGGGGGAAGACCCCTGAGAGGGCTTGAATGACTCTGATACAGCACCCCAAACCCAGAGACCCTCATGCTCTGGTCAACCTGCTTTGCAAATTTTAATGGGCCCAATCTTGCCGCCCTCACCCGTGTGACTCCCACAGGAGAGTGAGAGACCACCGCAGAGTTTGGATCTGGATTCAGATCCAGATCTGATCTTCTTCAGAGTTCCAATCCGGATCTAGTATCCTAGCTCAGGGCCATTCTTCAATGGGTATCAATGTGTGTAGCCCACCACTGAAATGCAGCCACCTCTGGGGGCCGCCATTTAACGGGACGCAGGGACACGACCCAACAGTTTTGGGCAGAAAGTGAGTAATCACAACAACATCTTTCTTTGTTCTGGGGCAGGGACAGACGCGCTGCAGGGACAGTGCAACGTGGTTCCTGTTCAAAGCCGAATTCTGTAACCCACTTACAATCCATACAGAATCAGAGCAGTTTGAAAACCGGTACGCCCGGTCATGGGACGGGGCAGCATTCGCATGCAAATGAGCTACTTTGATCACCGAGTCCCAAAGATACAGTCCGCCACCTCCAAGAGACTCTTTACAAGAGTGACTATTTTTGTGCACCGGTAGGGAAAAAACAGAGGACAAGACCCACATGGCAGTGCCCCCAGGGAGATCAGAACGGTCACACTGGGTCAGACCAATGGTCCATCTAGCCTCGTATCCTGGCTCTGACAGTGGCCAGTGCCAGATTCTTCAGAGAGAATGAACAGAACAGGGCAATTTTGAGTGATCCATCCCCAGTCGTCCAGTCCCAGCTTCTGGTAGTCAGAGATCTAGGGACACCCAGAGCATGGGGCTGTGTCCCTGATCATCTGGGCTAATAGCCATGGATAGACCTATCCACCAGGAACTTAACTAATTCTTTTTTTTTTAAACCCAGTTATACTTTTGGCCTTCACAGACTCCCCTGGCAAGGAGTTCCACAGGTTGACTGTGCATTGTGCGAAGATCTAGTGTCTGGCACCAAGAAAAAGCTCCACTACCTGAACATTGACATTATCACACTTCATTCCAGCATCAGCACCAACACGAGAGCCCAGAAAGAGCTTTGCCATCAGAATCAACCCAGGGAAAGCAAAATGCTGTTGATTTGCTAGAGAAGGGTTCAGACCCCGACCCGCCAACCCCACAGCCCTGAGCTCTGCTGCCGACACTAAAGTAGCCATGCCTTTACGTGCTGCTGCAAGTCGTCTCTTATCTTCTTCGCTTATTAACTGAAGTCAATTAGCTCTGCAGATACTCAGCACACCTGAGACTCAGGTCCTAACCTCTCCCGCTGAGGGCCCAAAAACATGGGGGTTGGCAATTTGCTCTTGGTCACATAGAAAATCAGCGGCCGAGCTGTGAGCACAACCCAGGAGTCCTGCCCCGACGCGCACTACGGAAAAGAGAAGGCAGGTCCTGGGAGGGGAATTAAGTTACTCTGGTGACAGGTGTTAGATTTGATTTCCTTGTAGGATTTTTTTGTTGAGTTATTATACACACAATCATCACACCTAGAAACCCCGGCCATGAACCAGAACCCTCGTGTGCTAGGCACTGTACAAACACACTCTCGCCACGCCAGTCTGGGGCAGCGTAAGTGGTCCATGGGCTATTTGATCAGTCAAACTAGCCAGCTTACCTTGTTCCCTTCCTCCCCCACACCCAACATCCTGCCCCCTTTCTCTCCTCTGTTATTAAAGGGCTGGTGATTCATGGGTGACATTAGCCCTAACACAGCAAGGAACAGTCAGCTATTTTACCAGCACTTAACAACTCCTTTGGGGATAGGGAGGAAACCGAAGAGTTGACGGCGCAGACATGTGAGGAGCTCAGCAAGTGACCAGCACAGAGAGGAAGGTTAGGCCAGGGGTTGGGGCACTAGATCACCCCTTTCTCTGACACAGACCCCCTCTGTGCCCTTAGACCAGTCACTTACCCTCCCTGGGCTCCAGTTCCCCATGGCTACAATGGGGAGAACAGTACTGCCCTGCCTCCCAGAGGCGTGGGGATAAATGATTAACGTTTGTGAGGGAGCTTTGATACCATCGTAATAAGAATGACAGCTAGAAAACAGGAACAGCTACATCGGGGAGTCCAGTATCTGGCCTCAGACAGAGCCAGAACCCGCTACTTCAGAGGAAAGTGCAATGAAACCTCATGGAGGTCTCATCCTAATAACTCAAGACTGGAATGACGCAGGAGATTTCATATTCCTTCCAGAACCTTTAGCATGAACTAATATAACCGCAGCTATCCAGGGAAGTGTCCACTCCCTTTCTGAATCGTCTTGAAGTTCTTGGCCTCAATAGCATCTGGTGGCAGAGAGTTCCACAGGCTAATTACATCTTGCCTATCGAAGTATTTCCTTTTATCAGTTCTGAATTCCCCCCCTTTTCATTTCATTGAACATCCCCTTGTTCTTGTGTGGGACAGGGAGAATGGGGGCACCCAGTATGTCACAGATGTTCATCCTGTCCCCACTTATTCATCTCCTTTCTAAGGTAACAACCCCAACCTGCTCCAGCTCTCTTCAGAAGAGAGTATTGGCAGGCCCGTGACCAGTCTCGTCACTTCTCCGAGCCCCCTCGCGTTCTGCCCAATTCGTTTGGAGACGAGGTACCTGTTGCTTCACGTTAGATCCAGACGGGGCTGCACCTGGGTTTAGACAAAGGCATTAGTATATTTGCCCTTTATTCCTCATCCCGTTCCTTATGCACTCGAACACGCAGCCTACCGCTTTCCCCTTGAGGTCGCCACTTCAAATCCAGCCCAGGCAGTGGCTTGACAATTTGGTGGCTTGATTGCTATGAGCTTGTTGGTTTCAGTCGGTACCTGGCGAACAGGCGCCGACAGCCTCAAAACCGCCAACGCAACTGACAAGCCCCTTGGGAGTCTCAGCAGAGGCATCACGGGCTGCAGGGGCCACGGATCCAGCCCTCCCCTCTCGGCCCTGGAAGGTCAGGGGGAGTCGGTTTGTTTCTAAATGTTCATTAACACTTTCCTGAGTCCCTCCATTATGTACCTGCCAAGGCCTGAGTTCAGGACTCTGCTTTACCTGCACCAATCAGTGACTTTCCCTAAAGCGGAGTAAGGAAGGCAGGATGGCCATCTGGCCTCTTTCCTGCACACAGGAGTTCTGTTCTGGATGCCAAAGGAATGATCCCTATGCCCTGACCCCTCAGTGGCCCACGCCCAGCAGATCTCGTGTAGACCCCCTGGCCTGAGACCCTTCTCCATGGCAGCAGCGGTGGTGTTAATACTCCAGGGCACGAACCAGCTGTGCGGGGCACCAGGCATCACCACAACCCTTTGCTGCCGCCTCCCACTGAGGGACACTGAGTCAGGCAAGGCCCAGAAGTTTAACAAGCAGCGAAGGGAGCTTCCACCCAGCTGAACTGGCCTTGCTCGGGGTCATTTTTGCTACAAGTCACGGAAGTCAAAAGCCGAGGGACCGGGAACGTCTCCACTCAGAGCCCAGCTCTTGCAGAGCCTCCACCCACAGCCTGTTCTCCAGGACTGCAAGAGACAGGCCGGCCCGGCGGGGAGGCACAGGAAATACTGGCAGGCCGTGGTGCTAGCTGGGAGGATGCTGGAGCTCAGGACCATCCCGTCAGAGGAAGCACACTCAGACTTCCACAGCACAGAGCCGAGAAGAGGATCTTCCTCTCTTGAAGAGCGCCCAACCTCCTGCAAAGAGGGTGGCTCACACCCGGGCTGCCTGACTAAGCCGTTGAGGGAAAGGGAAGGGGCGGGAGAGATGCCAAGAGGAATTTCTCTCCCATGCCCACAGGAAAAAGAAAGGGACCCTTTATAAACTCAGAAGGATGGAGAGCGCATTCTGGTCCCCAGCCTGTGGGTGATCCTCAGAGGATGTGATATCCTCACCACCTGCAGCAGCATTAGGGCTCTTATCTAAGATCATCCGAGCATGGGCATATCCAGAAGACAGGAGACCACATTTTGGTTCAAACATCCAGCCAAAACTAACCCTGCAAACCCAATGCCACAGTGTTTTCAGAGCAGCCCAAACCATCCAAGAAACGCTGCTTTCATCGGAGGTTCCCAAAGCACGGCATTTGTTCCAATGAACGCCCAGGTACTAGCGCGTGTGTTGGGGGGACAGGAGAGACACAATTATGTCTGGCTCTACAGGGGTTCCCTCAACTAAATTCCCCCACCATCTAGCCACAGCTTTCAGATTAACCCTCGCCTGCCACGTCACGCTGCAGCTTGAAGCCCTGTTCACGGATCGACCCAAAGCTGCAGCCACTTTTCGCATCAAACCTTCTGCTGAGAATGTTTGATTCCTATCTTTAAAGGCAATACATGAGGGGCAATTCCTGGAGCAAGGCGTTCCTTGTCTGGGAAAATGCACTTGCTAGATCGGATGCCAATTTTACAGAGCGTTGTGCTGGGCAGACAGGACGGAGAGAGTCGGGGGGCGTTAGAAATGTCTAACGCGGCTCCCATTTCTCATCTGATCTTAAGAATACAGAAGAAAATGTATCAGAAAGAAAGAAAGAAAAACTCTTTCATGCAGGGAAGGATTTTATTTGCCAGCCAATAAAGTTTAATTTAATTTAATTTAATCCAATTTAATTTCCTTTTCTATCTATCTAGACAGGCATTTATTCTAGATTCTGTTGAAATCAAGCCCCTCTGGCCCCGTTTCTGTCCTGCATGTGTGTTCAGACATTCCCGGAGGGGGAAGTGCCTGAGCATTAGGATTCAGGGAGGATTTCCCTGAGTGCTTTCTCCACGGAGCCATGTCACACCTCTCGCGCTGACCCCTCTGACCCGGCCAGGCAGCCTCGTTGTGTGTGTAACGTACCCCGCACATACAAGCAGTGCACTTCACTCTACGCAGCACGCCCACCCAAGCCATTCTCTGGGCCCCTCTCTATAAATACGAGCCCGGATCCAGAAATAGACCAAAGGCCGAGTGCACATGGTGCCTGGGCACGGGCAGACGGTGAACACCGCCTGCTCGCATACCTGACGCATGACAGGTACACGCGGAGACAATCTAGTTCTAGTTTGGCCAGTTCCTGTGTTTGAAACGCCGGCGAACGAGCGAACGATTGCGCAATTCTCAAACAGAAAGGTCAGCGGAGCACCGTTCCCGCGGCTCTGCTAAGCCGATCCTTACTGCCTTGGCAATGATGCTTGGATTTGTAACCATGGTCCACAGACACACTCCCCCCCCCCACCCCCAAACGTGCGACTGCATCACAGATCTCCCCCAAACCCACCATCCCTGGTGCACATCGGATCAGCATTCCAGACCCTTCACCTCTCCAGGGCTCCCCGCGAAAGGCCACGGGTCGGGACATTTAACAGAACCCTCCTTCACAAACACTAAGTAGTTTAATTTACCATCTCGACAACAGAACCCAAGGATAGACCCTGCCCCCCGCTTCTCATGTTCATAACATTCCCGCTGCCGTCAGATTCAGGGTCCTGGTGCTCTCCTGGCCCCCTTCCCCTCGCCCCCAGAGCTTGGCTCAAGGCCGGAGGGGCCACAATGCAAAGCGCAGCTGAAGGTTTCCACGGGCTGCCCCTGGACAGAGGGTTTTACCGAGCTCAGGGAAAGCAGGCTGGGGTGTCTCGGGTATTTCTTTTTTAAAGAGCTCGGTTCTAGTTTATTTAGGGGCAGGTCTCTGGCCTGCATCATAGGGGAGTTGGGCTAGATGATCGTGGGGTCCCGTCTGGCTTTGGAATCGGTGAATGAGTGTAGGAAACAGCTCGAGATCACGCCAACATCACACCCATATAAACTAAAACATGGATCCAAAGTGTTCCCGGGATTCCTGGCCGGGCCCCCCCCATTACACACGCCCCCGTAAGGCGAGGCGTGGGAGCAAGTTCCTCCTTATTCAGTATTTGTCACTTGAGCCCTGCCCCTTGCACAGCTTCCACCAGGCCCTGAGCAACCCAGAGACCCGACCAGAAGCGGGGTGAGCAGCCGGCAGGCGTCGCTACCTCCGACCACAAAACCGCTGCCCACTCAGCGCAGAGAACCAACACGCGCATTGGCGAGCTGGAAACGCCATCCTTTCCATGTCTGAGACAAAGGGGGCCAGGTTCAATGGAGAACCCCCAGCCCAACGCCCCAGCGCTACCCTGCCCGCAGCGTAACTAGAAACCCCTCCATTGCCTCCTGGCCCCCGCCCTTCCGGCGTGAGAGGGACAGCTCTGTTTCCCCACACACAGCGCCTGGAAGCCGGGCCGGTGCCCAGTTCAGCTGCTTCCCGCTGAGCTCCTTTCTCTAAACACTCCAGACGCCGCCTCTCGGCTCGCTGAAAGCTGTCTAGCTACAACCGTGTCCGTCCCTCAGAGTGCGCTGCGGAGAACTCCTGGCCAGGAGCAAATCTGGAGAGCCAAGTACAGCGGGCATCGCTAGTCCCCTCACCTCCCCCGCCCCGGCTGTCAGTTGCCATCCGCCAGGGTCTGTCTAGCAGCCACGCTCCCTTATCTGCCCCCTCCATCTCCTTATCTACCCCAGCATCTCAAACACACAGCTCAGCTCCCTGCCTGCTAGATAAATAAGGTCAGCTCCGGCCCTGACTCCATTTCCTGTTTCCAGAGGGTGCGTTTCCTCGCTCTTTTCTGCAGGTGAACAGCAAACATGTTGGGAAATCGACCTCTAGGGAAGGGTGGAAGTTCCTTTTGGCCAGCTCCCGGGGGGAGCAGGAGCAGGCCTTGACCCTGCCCTCATCTCTCCTCGCGCCCAGGCCCCGAATCTGCAGCTGCCACTCAGGTACGTAATCCTCTCGCTCTGAAATCAACCGCAGTCCGGATTACCCGCACGGGGCTGGCCCTCGACCGAACAGCGCCCTGGGCGAGGAGCATCTTCGGGGCCCCCTCCCTCCAGGGGTTAAACGTTTGAATACTTTATTTTGAATTGCATTCGTAGCCCATGTCACCACTTTGATGCATGATTTGTATGCGTGATTTATCCCTCTCATATAAGATGCTAGTAACAAACAGCACCACGAACCTGGCGCCCCCTGAGCCTGGCCCCCACAGGTCACCTGCCCCTAAATCCGGCACTGGCCGCAGGCTCAGGCTCTTCCCAGCAATGGGAGCGCTCACCTGAGCAAGGATCCCTCAGAAGAGCTGCGGGTTTGGCCCCGGCTGCACACCAAGGCGAGGGTAACAGAACATCCACTTACAGAAATATAAGGGCATAAGTCCCTATATTCCTCCAGAAGTTAACGAGACGAGGCCGTGTGCTGTATTAACCAGTTCACGCTATCACTGGGCTAGCCGGGCCTTGAGAACAATAGGCCTAGCGACAATTAACCGGGAACAGGACCTTCCTAACTCAAGAGAGCGTGTGCGGTTTTACTGGCGGGATAAACAGAAGGCAGTTTGGGACTGGAGATATTTGAGAACAGCGCAGAGGAGACCTCTGACCCTGCAAACACTTACTCTGGAGAGGAAGGACTCCTTGGGGAGGAACGACTTATGGGTACCTAGCCCTGCACTTGCTAAAACAGTAGGAATTTTGTCCGCGTTTCCGGGGTTGGAAGCGTCACATCAAGGTCTCCAAAGTGCAAGGTAAAACAGCATGTTGTAATCAGACGATCATGCAAACCACAGCAACAGAGACAGAGCACCAGGGAAACCGACGGGGAAGTCCCTGCAGATTTCGAGGCAGGGAGCAGACAGTTTAGCCAGCGTATTACCCTAGATTCGCCTTCCACCACCAAACAAGTCACTGAATTTCCTGGTCCCGCCCTCTCCGTTCAAGTCAGGGTAAGGAAGCTTTCCCAGCCATCCCAGAGCCCTCCTCAGATGAGAAAAGACCCCCGTGTGGGTCACGTTAGAGAGACTTCCCTCTGCACGGTGCAGTTTGCCCCCATAGCTTGTGCTCCAGCTGGCATCAATGGGGGCCGACGGCAGGGAGCAGGAAACGCTCAGTGGTGGTGGAAGTGGTGGCGTAAGTGGGAGAAGCGATGTTACTCCGGGGGCAGGCTGGAGGGGAGCTTGGGGCAGGGCAGGAGTGGCTGCTGGGGCAGGCATTGGAGCAGGCTGCAGTGCCTGTTTGGAGCAGAAGGTCTATGGACATGGTGGAGGGGTATCACCAGGGGGTGGGATGGCTGTTGGGATCATTACTGGAGTGGGTATTCGGGTGGAGTTGGGGTAGTGATTGGTGAAGGACATTGCAGTGGAGACCCGGGGCAGTTCTCAGGGTGGATCTGGGGGAGACAGGAGAGCTCTGGAGGCATAATGGGGTGGATACCGAGGTGGATATTGGGATAGGGATCTCATGGCCGGTGAAGGATATTGCTGTGGCTAGCAGGATCATTACTGGGGGTGGGGGGATGTGGGAGCAGGAGGGGGGATCTCACAGTCGATACTGGGGCAGTTCTTGGGGCGGGTGAGTACTGGGGCAGACTGGGGGATATGTGGAAAGCTATTGGGCCAGAGGGTATTGGGAGGGGTGGGGAGTACTGGGACAGGGTGAGGGCATCGAGGCAGGCTGGGAGATATGTGGGATAGCTATTGGCGTGGGGATACTGGGATGGGATGAGGCTGGGGGTTACTGGTGGGATCCCCATTGGGTGGATAGTTGTGGGGCAGGGTGAGGATAGCTACTGGGAGATGAGGCCAAGGGGTTAC